>NC_059142.1:54550519-54871412 GCF_020740605.2 Lemur catta | reverse complement strand
CCAGGCCTCCAGAAACGAGAGCCTGCCCCTCCGCAGCCTCCCAGGTGGGCCGCAGGTCCCCTGCGTGAGCGCCGGTGCCATGTGTAGGCTGTGTATTCGGTCTCAACAGCACATCTGATAACAAGAGCAGGAGCAGAAGACGTGAAGTCAAGCAAGACAAGAGACGCATTAGGATGCAGCATTTAGACGGGCGAGCTTTCTGAACCTATGGTCTTTCGAATTGGAAATTAAAAAGTAAAACCTCAACCAGCAGAATTCCGTTCTCTGTTGAAGCATTAACCTTTTCCTGCTGCCATGGGCTGGACCCCCGGTTGGCGGGGGATGGGGCCATGTCCCTTCTATAATTAATTAGAGGTGCTTGTGGTCAAATGTCCCTCTCTCAGCCCCGCTCCCAGCAGCAGTGGTGGGATTTCTCAGCGTTCTGACCGTCCGTGAGACGACTTCCGGTCACCCAGCGCCAGGCAGGGTCCCGTGGTGGTCTGGGCTCTGGCGTTTGTTAAGAGCTCACGAGCAGCGTCCCTGGGCCGGCCTCTCTCCCTGCCTGGCCTTGGCCATCCTGCCTGCCCAGGCCACCACCGGGAGCCCCACTCAGGGGCCAGCCTTGCTCCCTGCAGGGTGGCTCAGGGCATAGCTTCCCCACATCTGGCCTTTTAGGGGTCCCGAAGCTGCTGTCCCTGGTGCATTGTGGCCAGCGCGTGGTGGGCTGATACTGGGCACCTGTCTGGGCCAGGAAAACCTCATCTGAAGATCCAAGCCCATCGGGACTCCCGGGAGGCCCCAGCCTGGGATCCAGTAGAGGCAAGTTTGAGAGAATAAGGAAAAACCCCAAGCTCACAAAATGGGATTTTGTCACAGTAATTACTTTATTATTAAACTGCAGTGTCCTATAAAGGAGAAGCTTATCACTCCAGCCGTTGGGCAGGTAAATCGCTGTGGGGGAGAGAGAGGCAAGTGCCTTAAGTACCGCAGAAGCAGCTCCTGGGGGAGGGGGCTGGGGCGGCGGGCAGGGGCCCCAGCCCTGGAGAGTTGGGCCCGGGGCCTTGCAGGGTGGGGGACCGGGAGTTCTGTGGATCCTAGTGTCTTTATGCGCGTAATCAAGGTGAAATCTCAGTCTCCACTGCCACGGTAAACATTGCCAATCACCGGAAGTTTCCGTGGAGGATGTGGCGTGTTCACGCGGCTTCACGGTGCCGGGCAGATTGCTGCTTGGTGTTGTCAATGACAGAGCACGTTCCCTCGGGTGTGGAGCCGGAGGCTCCGCGGAGGGGCCCGGGGATTCGGGGTCTGTTCTGAGATTCATTAGGAAGCGCTGCTCTTACTAATAATCATCCTCTCTTTGCTGTGAGGTAGCGAGGCTGCTAATCACAGGAATTTTTAATAAGGATTAATTACCGTAGCAGACGTAGCGCTGCCTCCTGCCCCTTGCGTGCACTCCTGGCGTTCAGTCTCTGTTCCCTGGGCTGTTGGCGTGTCACCCTTAGACTTGCTGTGATTCCGGGAACCCTGTCTGAGACACGCTTGCCCGAGGGCCAGTGCAGGTGCTGGCGAGGAGCCCACGGCCAGCGGGGCGGGGAAGGGCGCAGAATGGCCGCTGGTCCGCCCGTGTCTCCGGCAGTCCGTCACTGGCCCGGTCTGGTCCGTTGACCAGAGCCACATCCCAAAACTGTACTTTGACCTGGAGAATTTAACCAGACAAGTGGTTGGCCAGGTGGCTCTGAGCCCTCACCCTAGCAATCGTTTGGGACGAAGGACACCACGTAGTCTGAGCCCCCTGTGCCTGGAGACGTCCTTCCTTGCAGGCAAAACCGCTTTACCATGACGCCGTCCAGGGGCTGAAGTAATTCGGTGGTATCTGCAGGCTCTTCCCCAGTTTTTGTTCCAAGGCAGCTCGTGTTTGTTTCAAAATCTGCTGAGAGCTAACCCTGTGCGTGTACGTGCACATTTTACAGTTGAGGAAACTGAGGCACAGAGAGCTCAGGCAGCGTGCTGACTCGTGCAGCCGCAGAGGAGCAGAACGCCCAGCCCCAGCAGCCGGGCCGCACAATCAGGCTCGAGTCCATCTCCTGCTCCTGCGAATAAAAAGCTTTGGGAAGCCGGGTCCCGTCCATCCACGTCCCTGGCCATGTGCAAAGGAAATGTACGTTAGCTGGAGCCTGCTCGCGGCCTAAACGCTTTCCTGGCTTTTTTGGAGATGTTTAGCCTGGGTCTCCCTGCACCCTGACCCCCAGCGGTGTTTAGGAGATTCCTCTGGGGTTGGGGAAAGTCGAAGGGGCCTGTCTCAGAGACCTGCCTGTGACATCCCATTCCGCGGGGTGCGTGGGCCTCTCTGAGCCTGGAGCAGGGGCTTTGTCTGGCCGGGCACAGGGTAAACGTGGAGGATGGACACGGCAGGTGGAAGGAGCCGCAGGAGCTGGGGAGCGATGGCCGAGGAGAGAGCCCCGGCCCTGGGCGCGGAGGGAGGCTGCCCGGCAGAGGAGCAGCGAGACGCTCGCGTTGAGACCCAGCAGAGCGTGAAGGCTGTGCGGAGCGGGCAGCCTCGGACCTCTGAATTCCTCGTGGGGTGTCTCTGCCCAGAGACAGGGGCTCCTCCCTGCTTGGGGTGTCTTCTGAGCCCAAATCAGCACGTCCCGCTGTGGACAGACATGTGTGACTCGGGCTGGAGAGGGCTGGGGCCTGGGGTGGCCCAGGCGGGGGGAGCGGCTGACTTTGCACAGAGCAGGGTCTGTAGGATTTTGCGATTCCGTGAAGAGGCTGCAGAGCTCCTGGTCACGGCTGAGTGGACTACGGTCTGGATCATCTGTGATCCCTGGAATCACTAGTAAGATGTTCACGCCACCTGCACCGAGGCCCTGGGTTGGAGACACAGCCAGGACTCGCCCTGACCCGTCCACCCAGGGACCCAGCTTTGGTGGGCAGTGTCAACGTCCTCCCCAGCTGTCCAGCTGGTCAGGGCCAGAGGAGCAGGTTTGGCTGGCAGGGGGCTAGGCCGGCAGCCAGTTGGCATGCTGGGAGGTGACCAGAGGGCAGGGAAGAGCGCTGCAGCCATGCAAAGAATATGCCCGCGGCCTCCACTCCCCACCCTGCCACCGCGGGCTGCCTGCCACCCTCCAGACCAGCGGGGCAGACACTGAGCCGCACTACCTAGGAAACACAAATGGCTGGTGTCCTTGGAGAAGGCAGAGGCCGAGATCCCGGTCCACGTGCCCTTCTGTCTCCTGTCCTCTGGTCCTGGGGACAGCAACCCCAAGGCGGCTGGAAGCAGGATATCAGGTTCCAGCAGGGCGGCGGTGGGAAGTGGTGAGAGGAGGAGGCTGGCGGTGGCCTGTGGCCAGCTCCAGGGAGGTGCTTCCAAGCCTGGCACCCACCCAGCCCTGGCCAAGCCCGCGTGGCACCAGGGCCAGGGCACACGTTGCATGGGCTGGGCACCCAGAGGGAGCCCCTGGTGGCATGGGACCCAGGGGGCCTTGTGTGGTCAGCAGGGCTGGGGCAGGGGCGGGGCAGCTGGTGGACTCTGGCCCTGTCCCATGAAGCAGCAGCTGGGACACTGGCAAAGGCCACTGCAGGCTCTGTCCCCTCTTCTCTTGGCTGCCTGGAGCTTCCTAACGGGCTGTCACCTTTTCTTCTGCCCTCATACCAGTTGTTGCCCCTAGAATTTTCCGTGCCCGTAAGCCTCCCCCGTCCTCGTTTCCTTCATTCCCTGCGTGGTTTCTCCCCTGTGTTTATTTTCTCTTTGCTTCTCTCGTTCAAACTGCCCCTACTTCTTCCCGGAAGGTTCCAGCCCGCCTCCTTCCCAGGCCCGGCGGTGCCCAGGCAGCCCCCTCAAGCCAGCCCGTCCTACGGCGGTCACTGGGTCCCACCGGGGGTTGCGCACGCAGGATAAATCGTATTTATCGAGACCAGCAGGACTGACTCTGACTTTTCGTGTCACCAGCATAGACGGAATGTGGTCCTTGGTGACAGGGGCCCCTTCAGGGAGCGAGTCCAGCTCTGGAAGGAGACCCTGTAGGGCTGGGCCGGGGCCGCCCTGCCGAGTTGCCGCTCCAGGGGCCTCGGGGCAGTCCTGGTGCCAGCCGACCCGGCCCACCTGCAGGCAGCAAGGTCCCCACCGGCTCAGCAGCCACAGAGAGGCAGTGGGAACAAGGGCCGTCCCCACCGGGCCAGGAGCTCCTGGGTCTTCGTACCCCAGGACGGTTCCCTGGCCCTGGGGTCCCCACACGGCTCAGGGGACAAGCAGAAGAGGAGGCAAAGCAGAGGGGTCGCCGCCGCAGAGGTCAGCCTGCCCCGGATTGTTCACCGAGCCGCAGTTTGTGCCGGACCCTGCAGCAGGCCCTGGGTTTAGAGTCGGGAATAAAAGACCCCTGTCCTGCCCTTCCTGAGGTTCAGGGACGCAGCTCAACCACAGAAAATGGTGCTAGGGTGACAAGCATGTCTCCCTGACCCCGGCCACGAGGGCATGTCCGGAGCCCACCCAGGCGGTCAGAGAGAGGAGCCGGCTGCCCGTCTCCCTGTGGCCGGACCATCGGGCAGGGCTCCGCCTCATCTCTCCAGAGAGCCCGTGGGGCAGCAGAGGGTACTGCCTGCCCCCCCGGCCCGGATGTGCCACCTGCCACCAACCCGGGCCTCCCCTCCAGCCTCTTAATCGCCCTCAGGCGCCACCCCAAGCGGCGGCAGTGCGGGTGTGCCCGCGTCTGAGCTGCGGTGAGTCAGCTCGTCCCAGGGCAGCTGGGTGGGAGGGGGCGGTGCAGGCGGCTTGGGACAGGAAGGAAGCTGCCTCATGCCACCCCTCCAGCCAGTGCCCCCCTGGGACAGGACCCCCAGAGTCACACCGGGAGACCCCGGGAGAGTCTCTCCTGTGCCATCTGAAGCTGTTATGACGGGACCGCCCCCATGAGGGGGGGTGGGTGGGGTGGCGTCTGCTGTCCTGGGTCCCTCTGGCGTAGAGCGAGCTCCTGGTCCTTGGAGCTGTTGCTTCCTTATCTGAAGGGTGAGACCAGTGGACACCTGGCAGGTGCTCAGGGTCAGGCGACATCACACTGCCGAGTGCCGTTCAGCCGTCTGTCCATCCGTTCAGCCACACCAGGTCCGCCCGTCCCGCGTGTCAGAGCTGGGTTAGGCAGCGTCCCTGCCCTCGAGGAGTCCTCATGCTCGTGGGGACGGGGGACACAGAAGGTCCTCGGAGAGGCGGATAGACTGGCCAGGTGCAGGAAGAGGGGCGCAGGAAGAGGCGGGTGGGCACAGGGCGTGCCCGGCAGGCTGCACGCTTAGGCGGTGCAGGGGAGCCCATGCAGGTCCTGCCAGCAGCGGCAGGAGCAGCCGTCCCACGTGAAGGGCACTGCCAGGGAAGGCGCATTTTGCCATATTCACGGCCCCCACCCTGGAGGAGGATGCTCCATCCTGCTGTGCCGGATCCCCTGCTCCCAGGCCTCAGTCTCACTTAGACAAACGTCACCTTCACCTCGCTGTGCTAAAGAGGGGGCAGGTGTGTGTGGGATGTCAGCACAGGTGGGGTCACACATCGTCGAGGACAGGGGAGAGCTCCGTGATGGTGGAGACTCAGTCCGTGCCCCAGGAAACCGGCCACCAGGTGTTGTCACCCGAGGTTTCCCTGGTCCCCACCACCTCCACTCGCGCCCACCTGGCCAGGAGGGGGGCTCTGTCCCCCTGTCCTGGGCCAGGCTCTCCTTGTTTTCCTCTGTTTCTTCTGGGGTACGTGAGCTGATGGGATTCCTTCCTTAAGAAGGAACTGGACCCGGAAATTCAGGGGGAATCCAAAGGAAACAGGCAAAAGGAACACAGGCATGAAGAGCCAAAGCACGGCCGCCCGGTGCTGGCCCTGGGGTTGAGGGTAACTAAGATGTCACTGGCGGCCCCCAGGGGACCCCTGCGGTCCGGTTTCAGTGCGTGTGCATGCCAAGCCCTACACGCTCACGGGGAGGGTCTTGGTGGCCCACACAGCATCTGTCCTGGTGGCAGTGGGTGGTGTGAAACGCGAGCACTGTCCCCAGCTGCCCAGTTGGGTTAAAAAACGGGGAAATGTGAGTTCTGACCTCGGCTCTGCCCGACTTGGCCCCCCCCCCTTCCATTTTCACTAAATGAGCAAACGGACAGGTCAGCACCGCCCAGACCCGCCTGTGCGTCCCGGGTCACGTGGGGAGTGGAACACCTTAAGGGGAGTGCACGTGTCAGATTCGGTTCCGTTCTGGGTCATGGTGTCACTGCCAAAGCACAGCGTGCTAGGGAAGGTGACTAGGAAGGTCGGCAGTGGGGATCAGGGACATTTAACGGGGAGCTTGGCGGACTGCCTTCAGAAGTCTACAGGTTGGCGCAGAGAGCATGGCCCGTCCCCATGGGCAGCCCGCGGCACAGGACAGAGGCTGGGAGCGGCAGGGCGGGAGGCTTAAATAAAAATCTCGAAGGACGTTTCTGTGATAATCCCATTTAGCGTCAGTTGTCCTGTGAGGTGGTGAGTTCCCCGTCACCAGAGGAATCCAACAGAGGCTGGTTGGCTCTCTGAGAGGCTCCAAGGTAATGCTGTCTGGTAGAAACATAGTGTCGGCCAGTAGGAAAGCTGAAATTTTCTAGTAGCCATTTAAAAAGCAGAAAGGAAGCAGGGGAGTGAATTTTAACAATACCTTTTATTTAACCCGACGTATCCCAAATCTTATCATCCCCCAAATGACCAGTGTGAGGTAAATTAGTGAGATAGCGTCCATTCTTGTGTGCATTCTCAGTCTTTGCAGTCGGGGGTAGATTTTACACGGACGGACCGTCTCTGTTCAGCCTAGCCACGTCTCCAGTGCCCCAGGTCACGTGGGTTCATGGTTGACTGTTGGGCAGATCTGGGACCTTCTGGTGGACAAAGTGGCTTTAGGGTCTCGGTTCTCAAAGTCTGGTCCCGCAGTGTGGAGAGCTCGCTGGAAGGGGAGACCTCGGGCTCCCCAGACCCCTCCACTGGGTCGGCATCCAGTGGGGGCCACAAGGCATGTTGCTGTAGAACATGGGGTGTCTCGGGGCGTGTGGAGGGGGTGGCCTCTGAGGACCCCTGTGGCCATGGGTCTCAGGCTGCTCTTGCTCATGGCTCCTGTGCCAGGGTACAACAGGCTGTGTCTGTGACAGCGTCGTCACCTGCCCACAGCAAAGTGGGCAGAATCAGAACAGCACAATCCTTGTTTTCATAAAGATAAATCTGTTTACTTTTTGTGCTGAAATGTCCATTTTAGTGAAGGGAGTGTGCTACCCACCGTGTACTTTTTTAATGCCCTTATTTGGCAAAACCAAAGGTTGGCAATTCTAATGGGTCTCTCCCACTCCTCTTTTAAAATTAAATTCTACTAATCAGTGATATTTAAAAGTCTGGAAGCCAGAGATCTAGAGCAGGGATCAGTGGAACAAATCCGTCCCGCTGTCTGTTTTTATTTTTTAAAAAAAAGTTTTGTTGGTGCACGGCCACGCTCAATTGTTTACGCACTGCTGTGGCAGCCTCGTACGGCGACGGCGGATCTGAGCAGTCACACGGAGACCATATGGCCGGCAAAGCCCAAAATATTCGCTATCTGCCCTTTACGGAAAAAGTTTGCCGATCCAGAGCAGCACCGCCGTAGAAACACAAAGGAGCCGTGTGTGATGTTCAGTTTCTAATAGCTGCATCTACAAAAGGAAAAAGAAACAGACGAAGTTCATGTTCATGATGTGTTTTATTTAGCCCAATCCGAAATGTTGTCATTGCAACATTTCATCAATCCGCGCATGATGGAGCTAGTTGGCGTTCTCCCTTCGTGCTGTCTTCCAAATCCACCGTGTGATTCTCCCTCACAGCCCGTCTGAGGGCTTAGCGGCCACGTGGGGCTCAGGTCTGGAGGGAGCGAGGCTCAGCTCCAGCGGGGGATCCGGGCAGGCGTCTCCGAGGAGCTGGGCTCGGCCCTGGGTGTTGAGGGGCCTGTGGACGGACCATCCGCACGGAGCCGTGGTTTATGTGGAAAGGCGTAGAGTTGAGTGGGTTCTGGATGGTTCCCGGTGCCGGGATGCCAGGGAGGGAGTGACGGCGGCTAGGCTGTTTCACGGTCTAGATTGAGGAATTTTGACTTTCTCAGTAGGCGATAGGGAGCCACAGAAGGTCTTTGAGCAGGGAGTGACAAGATCAGATCTGTAGGTAAGGAAGGCTCATCTGGGATGGAAAAGGAGGGGCTTGAAAGCTGTAGGCCAGGACAGAGGTGTGGGCGAGTCACAGGTAGGCTCACCCCAGGGGGGCAGAGGGGATAAGGAGGGTGGGCAGGGAAGATTTAGCAGAAATATATACCAGGGACCTCTAACTCGTGGACGGTGGGGGGTTGGTGTGGAATCGTGGTTTCTGGCGTGAGGATAGTGCCCACGCGTGGTGTGAGGATGGTGCCGACGCGTGGTGTGAGGAGCGCTCTGGCCTGGACTGACCCGGGCCTCACACCCTGGCTCTCGTGAGCCCCAGGGCCCTGGCTCCCTGGTGGAGAAAAGGCCTTCCCTGCACTGGCCCAGGGGCCCTCCCTCGGGTGCCAGGCCAGGCCGCAAGGCCCTGGCGAGGGGCCCTCGAGTCCTGCTTCTCCTCTGGGCTCCTCTCTGGCCTGTTGGAGCCAGTGCCCCAACCAGGTGTGAACACCTGTCTGCACCCTTCTGGAAGCTTGGCACCATCACCTCTAGTTCTGCATGGCGGACCGTGTCTCTGCGCCGAGGGGCTGCAGACCCAGGGCCTGAGCCCTGCTGCTCCAAAATGAACGTGCTCCAAAGCCCACTCGCAAGGTAGATGGGCTGGGGGGAGCCAGGGTTCGAAAGCCCCTGCTCCCCAGCAGGTGTGGCCCCGTGCAGCCCAGCGGCGACGTCCCCAGGCCCTGGCTAGGGAGGGACATTGCAGGGGTGTGAGGCAGGTGGCAGGCGGCCTCTCTGTGAGCACGTCCTGGGGGACAGGTGAAGGGACCAGCCGAGAAGTCGCAGGTAGAGAAACGTCCAGCTCCCCTCTGCAGCGCAGGGAAGGCCCCGGCCCAGGAGGCCAGGGTGTCCCCAAGCGTGTGGCCTGGTGAGGAAAACAGGCTGGGAGGGGCTGCTCGGGGAGTGCAGCCCAGCGGGGTCGGCTGAAACGGGCTGGGGGAGCCGGCCGCCGCCAGGGTGCTGTTCCCCAGATACGCACCTCCTCCACAGCCACTCACGTCCGCCTTTCTCAGGGGCCTTTCCTGACAATTCCTGAGCCGTTTAGACACGTGCAGCCACCCCTGCCCTCGCTCGCTGGCAGCCTGGGGAGCGGGTCTCTGTCTTCACCCGCCGTCCTTTCCGGCCTCCCCCAGGGTCACCCCCTCCACACCCGCCACGGGCCGGGCCCAGCGGGGAAGCAGCTCAGTGGCCACAGGCGACAAAGACCAGGGCAGGTTCTTGATCACGGTCCCCGTGGGACCCGGGAATTTCTGGGGGGGCCGCACACTTGGCGCGTCGCTCCCCCATGGCTTGTCCGCCCCGTCCTCTCTCTTCCTTCCTTTGCTTTTGATAATTTGTGTCTGTGGGGTTTTATTAACATATAATTTACATATCATAGAATTCCCCCTGTGAAGTATGCGGTTGTCAGTATATTCTCGGGCAGCGCTCGCCCCCACGGTTCCCAGACCCGTCGCCGCGCCAGCGGAGCCTGCACCGTCCGCGGCCCGTCTCCCCCAGCCTCTGCCAGGCCCCTGCTCATCTGCCGCCGTCTCTGCGATTGCCCACCCTGGTGTTTGGTGTCAGGGACTCGCACAGCCTGGGCCCTTCGAGCCTGTTCCCTGCTGCTTGAGGGCCGCGTGTGGGCCGGGGTGGGGGGATCCGGCGTGGGAGGGGGTCTCTGCGCCCAGGGGCTGCGGACCGGGAGGCAGCGGGCTTCTCAGTCCCGGGCTGTGGTGATCTGGAGCGTCATCACTTGGTGGCTCTTAGAGGGGCCTCGTGGGAGAGCCCACCCTGCCCGTGCGTGGTGGGTGCGGGGCCGGGAGGAGGGGGTGGCCACGCCCTGGCCCCTTTGTTCTCCTGGCTGCTGCCTGGCATCTGAGCCCAGGTCTCGCCCTGCCCGGGGTGTGCGGAAAGAAAGACCCAGACCCTCGGGTCTCTCCTGGCAGAACCGGGTATCTGACCGCCCTGGCCCGAGCGGAGGTGGGTGCCCCCCCGTGACGATGGAGGCTGGGCAGGTAGGTGCGGCCTCCGTCCCTCGGACAGAGCCCACTCCTCCGAGGCCCACGACGCCAGGACCCACGCGCTCGCCACGGGCCGGCCCGTGCAGCAGGGCCCCTTGCTGGGAGCGGGACAGGAGCCCAGGGGGCCTCGCAGTGAGAGTGTGTGCGTGCGTGTGGTGCGGTGGCCGTGTTTTCCAAGGGTGGCACACGTGTGTTACGGCCACACGTGTGAGGCTGCCGCCGCGTGGCTAAGAACTGGGACTGTGAGTGCTGAGCGGGTCTCCACACTGGCACACCTGCCCCGCCTGCCCCGCCCAGGGTGTGCCCACAGAGCCTGCGTGACCCAGGGCAGGGCCACCGGGCACTCTGGGCATGTAAGCCCAGCAGAGGACAGGGCAAGCGGGAGGGCGAACCGGCCAGTGGGGGACGTTCCCAAAGCTGCAGCTGACGGAGGAGGCCACCCGCAGAGAGGCCACGGCCTCCGTGGCTGGGAGGTCTGGCCTCCTCAGTGCGGTCACCAGGGCGGGCAGCGGAAACTAGCTGGGTCTCGGGGAGGTGCGGCGGGGCCTCCCACACCTGCCCAGTGACCCCTCGCCCCTCAGAGCCTCAGTTTCCTCGTGGTCGGCAGGCGACAGACCCCACAGAGCAGTCACAGCGCAGGGTCGGCCCCCGTGGACGCCAGCCTCGTCTGTTCCCATGAGCTCCAGACCTATTAAATCAAGAAAAGAAATTGCTAAAATAAGGTCACAAAACATGTAGTTTATCTTAAATATTTCCATTTGGCAAATTAACAATTTAAACCCACACTCAAGCACATACAGTGTAATTGTGCTGTTCACAAGCTGATGACAGGGATTCATTTTAATTTAAGGTTGCAAGTGTAATCCGCAGGCGTTGGCCAAATGTTCCCTGCCCCGTGCAGCTCCTGCCCCGCAGCAAGTGACACCTCGCGGGGCCCGCAGAGTGCGCAGTGCCCCTCAGCGCTGGGCGTCCCTGAGGGCCGGGGTGTCCGGACCCCTCACAGCTCCCTCGGTCTCTGTGCCAGCCTGGCTGTCTCAGGCCCCCATAAATAAAGTGCCGACCACCCTCCCCCCACTCACCCACCCCGCACCCAGACCCTGCGGCTGGTGTCCAGCCAGGGTCCCCACCGCTGCAGTGGCGGCAAAGGGAAGGGCTTTCACCTGGGCAGGAGAAGGCCCAGCCTGTCCCTCTGCTCTCCTTGGGAGTCCGTCGCGCCTTTGGCAGGTACTGCACCGCCCCAGGGCTCACGGGAGACCCGGAGCGAGAAATCTGGATGAGAGATGGGAGACTGGGCAGGACCTCCCAGGCCATCCTCCCTCGGGGGTGCCAGCAGACCCCGGCCAGGCCGTGAGCAGGCTCGGGGTTGGGGCTGAGAGAGCAGAACACTCAGGCCTAGGTGCCCGGTTCCCCCATCTGCAAACTGGGGCTCAGAGTTCCTCAGAGTCTTGGTTGCCAGGAAAGGACTCCATGCCCGGGGGGCTGCGAGGGGCTGCACCTCCCCACCAGAGCCAGGTGTGCACCTGTGGCCCATGGACCCACACACCTTCAGGCCAGTGCCTCGTTGGAGGGTGCTGGACTCGCAGGATTGCAGAGCCTGCTGGGGACCCCGAGGAGAGGGAGGAGGGGACCCCAGAGCCCAGTGGGGACCCAGGGAGAGGCTGGGGGAGGGCCCAGCACTTCCTGGCCGGGGGTGGTTCCGGGCTCTGTACCTGGCCATCTCTTATGTGACCCTCCCAGCAGCCCAGCACGTGAGTTGTCTCGCCATTTTACAGGAGAGAAAACCTGAGGTGCGGAGCGGCTCCGAGGGCCGTCCTTGTGAAGCGTGTCTGTGACAGGGGGACGGGCACACCGTGCCCGGGCGCTCACGGCCGGGAGCCACCGGCAAGGGCACTGCCGCAGCCCTGCCGCCCTGGCGGGCTCTCCAGCCGTGCGTGTGGCGCTCTCTGGAGGGTGTGTCTAGCTCCCCAGAAGGCGTGGGCTCTCTTCCCATTATGTGTTAGTAGCTTTATTGAGGTGTCATTTGCATACCGTAAAATCCAGCTGTTGGAAAGTGTACCATGCAATGACTTTTAGTAAATTGTGCAGCCTTCCACGCAAACCAGCATGAGAACTTCGATCACCCAAAAACTTTCTTGGCGGCTTCCCTTGGTTTCATCCTCTGAGCGAGCCCCACCTGACCCTGGCACACAGACCTGGCCTGGGAGAGCCCTGGCGGGAGGGCTGGGTGGGCTCTGGGTGGCTTGGGGACCTCCCTTGGCTGGGCGGGTGGTGAGGACCGAGCTCCTGCGTCCCCATCTGTGCACACTCATGGGCCCGGCCGCCGCCCCACGGCCTCGGTGCGGGGTGTTGGCTTTCGCCTTCCCAGGGCTCTGGCCTCCATCAGACCTGCTGAAGCCCCTCGCTCCCTCCCCCAGCTCGGCTCCCCGTGGGTGGCTCTGGAGCCCCCGTTATCTGTGGCTCAGAGCTAAGCCTACTTAATTCTTTTGATCTTGGTTCAGAAATCAGCCCCTCCGGCCATTCCTGCTGCTGCTTTGCTCATCTCTGAGTGGGAGCCCGGGGTGGCCGGCAGCTCCTGGCAGCTCCTGCACCTGCCCTGGCCTCCTTTCCCGAGTGCAGCCCCCGCTGTGGGCCCGCCCGGCCCCCTCCCAGGGCGGCCGTGCTGGGGTGGAAGGCCCGGGCTACAAAAGGGAGGCACATTCCCCAGTGCCTGCTGGGAGCTGCATCCTCCGCGTTCTGTCCGGGGCCAAGGGTCACCCCGCCTCTGCTCCCCGGGGACAGGATGGTGGGCGTATGCGTAGGCCAAGCCCGAGTGTGCGATGGCCCCATCAGACCTGGTTCCACCCACAGCTGTGCTACACACTGGGTACAGGTCCGTGTGACAGACACTCTGTCTCCCTGGGCCTGTTCCCTGTCTGTAAACACATTCCTCCCGCCAGTGCATGTGGATTCCTACACACACGAACGGTCCTCGGCACTCACACCCCTTGTCACCGCTCCCGCCCCTGCTGCAGGCAAGACACCTCCACCCTCTGCTGCCACCCGCCCTGCCCTCCCTCCAGTGTTCCAGGTGGGACTCAGCCCCTAGTGACCTCTGACCTCGCCTAACTTCTGGAAGCCTGCAGAACCTGGGGCCATGCCCTGGGTGCTAACAGGGCTCCGGGTACCTGCAGCCCCAGGATGAGGGAGCCAGGGCACCCTCACCGGTGAAGCCAGAGTTTCGCCAGGGGTTCCCGGGAGCCAGGAAGCAGGACCAGGCTGAGAATGGGAGGGGGCAGCTCTTCCCGGCCCTGCCTGGGGAGGAATTGGAGCGCATACCTGCTGCGCCCCCGCCGCCCTGGGGCCCGCCCCCTCCCAGGCTTCCCCCAGCTCAGTCTGAAATGAGAACCTAAGGCAGTGAGGAGCCGGCACTTCATTTGTGAGCCGTATTGTGTCGGGGGCTCTTAATTAGACCCAATTAGACTAATTAACTTTCAGATGAGAAACTCTGGATTTTTTTCCTCCTCTCTCCCTCTCTTTCTATTGCTTTCTCTTCATTCCCCTTTCGGAAAGTGAAACAAGGATAAATATTTGGATGGACGGCTGCAGCTTGGGAGGCGGAAGCCAGCCCAGAGGGCCATGGAGGAAGGTACAGGAGGGTGGTGACGGGAGCCCCCAGCCACACCCACCCGGGCCACGCCACACCCAGCCATGTCACGCCCAGCCACGCCCAGCCACGCCATGCCCCACCCCTCAGGTCTGGCCAGTCTGTATTTGCTCAGGGGCAGGTGTCAGAGGCCCTCCCTGCTGGCTCTGGGAAGGTCAGGGTGTGGTCTGGTCCCTCCTTTAGCAGGTAACACGCTGCCCCCCACTACCCTCTCAATCCAGCTTCTGCAGAACGGGCCACACCTGCCTGCCCCGGGTACCTCTGCCCACAGCCCCTGGCCCAGATGGGGATCCTGAGTTGGCAGCCATGTCCGCCCCTCCCAGAGCCCTGGGACTTTGGGGGTCCCCGTGGCCCCTCCTTTCTCTCCCCCATGCCATCTAGCCTCCCCCTCTCGCCCTTCCCAGAGCCCTGACATGGAAGGATTCCTGACGCCAACACCTCCAGCCTCCTTATTGATTTCCTGCTGCCTCAGTCTGAGCTGCGGGTGGGGCTGGGCCCTGCCAGCAGAGGGGAGCAGGAGCCACGTCTGCCCCTCCGGGGAGGCCTGCGTGGGGTGGGCTCCAGCAGGCCTGTCTGGCCGCCGTCTGGCCCGGAGGCACCCACATCACCTGGGCAAGGAGGCGCGGACCGCAGGAGAGCTGCTCTGCATCTGGCGTTCCTTGTGGCAGGGCCTGGGGGGTGGGGCACCCCCCACCCCCGCAACACTGGCATCAGCCAGGCAGGAAGCAGGCGGGTGGGCTCCCTCTGGGCCTTTCCTGCCCAGGCAGCTTTGAACCCAGGGCTGTGTGGGGAAGGAGCCCAGGCCCGGCCCCCTACGTTCGAATTCCGCCAGCTCTCAGACTCCAGTGGCTTCGCTTGCCAGGGCCTTCCGAGCCGGGCGTTCTCCGGAGTGGCAACGTCTCCGCACAGCAGAGAGGTCTGGTTCCGAGTCAGAAAGAGCATGTGCAGGTGCCACCCGGCCTGAGCCTAAAGAGCATCCAGGAGCCTCGTTTCTGGGACCCCTGGTTCCCCCCAAGGCTTGGTGTCAGCACCTCGCATCTTGGGGCCCCCAGGACACAGGCCTGAGCAGGACTGCCCTGGGCCTGCGCCTTCCCGGGCCGGGCAGCAGCCGGATGCTCTCTCCGCGAGACTCGGTGCTCCGCAGAGCGCAGCCGGGCTCTGAGGAGGGCGCCTGCCCGGCCCACAGAGGGACACGGCTGGGGTCCTGGGGTCAGGTGCTCCCAGGTGACACGGGGCAGAGATGGCCGCACCGTCCTGGGCAGAAAGAGAAGTTGCTTTTCTGTCCCAGCTTGCACCTGTGTTTCGGGGCTGGAGGTGAGGCGGAGACCCCACAGTGTTGACCCCTGACTCAGGGAGAAGTTAGGGGTGAGACCTGCCCCCACCCCCATTTCACTCTGCCCTGTCCCCTGCTCCCCTTGTGTCCCCCAAAGCTGGACCCTCCTTGGCCCTCCCTGGCCCACTGCCCGGGCTCTGTCCCTCAGACAGCCCCGTCGTGCCCGAGAGCTCTCTGGCACAGGCCTGGGTCTCCTCGGTGACTTTGTCCCTCTCCACGGGGCACGGAGGCATGTTCTGAAAACTGCAGTTCGAGAACCGCTCAGTGCAGAAAACTGTGCCTTTGGCTTTTCCCATCCCAGCCCCTGCTCCGCCCTCTTGGCTGTCCTCTGCGTCCCCCACCCTTCTTTCTACCGGCCCCACCCCTTCTTCACCTGCCACCTGCAGACCCCTGCCCCGCCCGCGGCGCCCGAGGGCTTTGTTAGCACAACTCAGTTCAAATGTCTGATTAGTCCTTAGGAGATCGAGGGGTCAATTTCCCACAGCTCCTTCCTCTCCATTTAACTAATTTAACTGCACGATTGTTACAAATTTCATTTTATTATAGCCCCGCTTCTCAGTCCAATTGAATTACTAAAATCTCATTTTCTCAGAAGTGCTGAATATGTAATTAGAGGAAAAATTATGCTCCTGCCTGCCTATTAGGATGGTTCATGCATGTGTGCTCCATGTGACATGTGACGCCATGCCGACGTCCTCTGTGTGGTGGGCTTGGCCGGAGGTGGGCAGGGAGGCGGGGCCGGGCAGGGATGCTCCCAGGGCTGGGATGGCTGCGTCCGTGTCCGAGCCCATCCGTGAGGATGAGAACATGTGTGTGCAGGCAGCCCCACGACTGCAAGAGGGGAAAACCACATTAACTCCCCGATTACAAATTAAACAGTATCTGTGGGCCATTGTAATTAAAGGGAAATTCAATTCCATTCTAATGTCCCATTATGTCTGGCTCTGCAAGGTGAAGCTGGGACTGTGCAGCTGGTTTAATGGGGCCAGAGGTCGCCAGGGAGCGTGAGCGTTAGCCTGAGGTTCGCCCTCCTTTTTCCAGCCCCCCCGGTCTCAGCAGGGCGCTGGGGGACAAAGGCTGGGAGCTGTTTCCCCACCTGTCTAGTCCTGAATCCTCTGCCCTCTGAAGGTCCCATGTGGCTGCACCGTCTCCTTCCACGGTGTGGGTTCTGATGTGGCAGGAGGCCCCGTCCCCCCAGAGTGTGGGTGTAGCTTGGGTGGGGCCACACGGGGGCGGGGACTTCAGCCATCATGTTGGGGAGCAGGTAAGACAGACTGGGCCCATGGGCCCCGATCTGCCCAGCATAGCTCTCTGGGCCTTAACCCCCAACTCACACAAACACCCAAACTCCCCCGCCCGTTCCGCCTCCCCGTGCGACCCCAGCTGCTGCACTACCTTGGTGCCTGGGTGGCCTTGGTGTCCCCGTCTGTGAGCCGGACGTGGCCTTCAGACTTGACTTTAGTGTGTGTGAAAGCACTCAGCATACAGCAGGCGCTCAAGCAGTGTTTGTGGAGCCTTACAGCACCCCACACCGTCCCTTCCTTTGTGTGTGCCTGTCCCCGGGAGGCCCAGCAGAGGCCCCATGGCACCGGTCAGGGATGCCGGTCCCTTTCCAGGTCCCTGGGTGGCCATGTGAACAGGGCCGTGCCCGCGGCTGGGCTCCTGCCCCGGCACCCCTCAGCCCTGCACGTCTGTGTTTGGTTTCTCCCGCCGGAGAGCAGCGGCCCGCCGCCTTCCCGCTGACCAAGGCCGGCGTCTCTGCAGCGCCTGTCGGGAGCCGACGGCGCCTGCTCCTCCGTCCGGCTGTGTTCGCCGGCTCTGGCCAGGGCGTCTGGGAGCCGGCAGGCGTGGGGGCTGAAGCGAGGGGCCGGGTCCTCCCAGCCTCAGACCGTGGACGGAGGTGAGGGCAGGAGCAGGAGAGTGGACACCGTGCCCCACGCACAGCCTGTCCCCGCTCTTCACATCCCACCTCCCCCTCGCCGCAGCCGCGAGGTGGGCACGTTGTCGCCCTATCTTACAGCAGTGGAACTGAGGGGCAGGGCACGGGACGCCGGCTCAGCCGGCTTGCAAGTGGCTGTGCTGGTTTGCACGGACCGGCGGCTTCCACGGCAGACGTTTCTTCCCTCACGGTCTGGGGGCTGCCAGTCCGGGGTCCAGGTGTGGGCAGGGCTGGTTCCCACCGAGGCCTCTTTCCTGGGCGTGAAGACGTGTCTTCCCCTGTGACTTCACAGGCTGTCCCTCTGTGCCTGTCTGTGTCCTTTTCTTCTTGTTCTTTTATTTTTATTTTTTTTGAGACAGAGTCTCGCTTTATCACCCCGCCGGATAGAGCACAGTGGTGTCATCACTGCTCACTGCAGCCTCCAACTCCCGGGCTCAGGCAATCCTCCTGCCTCGGCCTCCCGAGTAGCTGGGACTACAGACGCCACCACACCCAGCTAACTATTTTTTGTAGAGATGGGGTCTCGATCTTGTTCAGGTTCAAATCTCCTCTTCTTATCATGACACCGGTCCTGTTGGATTAGGGCCCACCCCAGTGACCTCGGTGTAACCTGGTCACCTCTTTAAAGGACTTATCTCCAAACACCCCTCAGGGCCTGGGGTCAGGACGTTGACACAGGAGTTTGGGGGGCACAGCTCAACCGTCACAGGGGCACCGGCAGCTCTCCCGGCGTTCCAGCCCCATCTGAGCCCAGAGCCACCTTCCTGCTACTGCCGCTCCGTGAACAGCAAAGCTGGTTGCAGCTGTGCAGGGCTGGGGGTGCTCTTGGTCACCAGGGTGCAGTGCGCCACGCTGGACAGAACCCCGCTGCCCTGGGCCTCCAGGGGTGGTGGGGGTGGACAGTGTGGCCTGGGAACGGCTGTTCCTTCCCCAGCCTCTGTCCCCTGCAGAGATGGCTCTATGGGGGCTAGGAGGGGGCCGTACCCAGGGCAAGGGCATCTCAGTTCTTAGGGGACTTGAGGAGACCCGGCCCCCATGTGGCCTCGCCCACCAGTTTGCCAGACTTCCTGCTGAGTCCCCAGGGAACATCACCACAGGGCGCCGGCCAGTCCTTGCTCTCCGTGAGTTTCAGTCCGTGCCCCCGGCAGAGCCATCTGCATTTTTTAGCAGATGGTCAGAGGGTCCTGACCAGGAAGTTTGCAGTCGGTGTTTGTGGAAGGGGTGAGTGGGTGGCAGGTAGGCCTCTGGTGGCCTCTCGGAGCCTGGAGAAGGGACAGGCGTGGGCGCACAGTGCACGGACAGCTATTGGCTCTCAGCCGGGAGCTGGTCGGATTTCCAGCCACCAGGGCCAGCCACAGATGGGACAGTGCCCGGGTGCTGGTGAGTGCCACCCTCCCAGCCCCAGCAGAAGCCAAGTGTGAGGACAGATTGGGGGTGTGGGGTTGGGTGAGAGAGAGAGCAAGGGCCGAGCCCAAGACTGGACACAAGGAGAGAGCGGGGGAGGGGTCCTTGAGCAGGGTGGGGTCTCTCCGGGCACCTGGGGGCCCGTGTCCTTCGGCCCCCTCCCCGGCCTATACCAGGGGAAGGAGGAGGTGGCCACCACCCTGCCAGGGAGGCTGCGGACCAGACAGCCTGGCTCTGTGGTTTGCTAGGGATGAAATTCGTTCTCACCCAGCGACCACAGTGGAGGCAGACACAGCCAGCCAAGGGCACAGAGTCCCTGCTCCCTCCAAAGTGCCCTGTTTTCTCTGGGGACTCCCACGGCAGGGCCAGCTCCCACCTGCAGTGTGGGTCCCAGCAAGCCAGGCTCACCCCATCCTGCCGTCTAGCCCAGGGACTGGCAAACGTGGTCCGTAAAGGACCAGACAGTACATAGGTTAGGCTTTGCGTGCCATGCGATCTCTGCCGCAACGCCTCAGTGATAATGCTATAGCGCCAACGCAGCCAAGGACAATGCGTAAGTGAACGGGTGTGGCCAAGTTCCAATAAAACTTTATTTACACGAACAAGCAGTGGGCCAGATTTTTGGCCCAAGGGTGCATTTGCCTACCCCTGGTCTAGCTGACCATGAGGACCCCAGACTGGCCAACAGAAGAGGCAGGGGCGGCCAAGGAAACCTAGTCCCGCCCCAGTTAGCCCAGGCCAGCGTCTCCCCTGCCCTCTGCAGCATGTGGGGCTGCCAGGCCTCTGGGGTCACCGTCCCTTGGAATGGGGAACCTCCACGCCAGGGCTCTTCCTCTGGTGTGGGTCCCAGGAAGGCTGGTCCAGAGAAGCCGAGGTTGGAGTCTGGGGGGACGAGGAATGGAGGAAGCCATGTGGAACCCCCAAACCCGAGTCCTGGCCCAGGAGACAGACACCTGCGTGGCAGAGACCAAAGAACAGTTGCTCCCTGGGTGCCTTTTCCACATCCTGGATCTCTGCGTCTGAGATGCCCGGAGATGCCGCAGAGCCCAGCGGGTGCATCTCCCCTCCTGAGACGTTTCACTGGGCCCCCAGTGTGTCAGTCCGTGGAACGGGGCCAGATCAGACTCACTGGCCAGAGGACAGCTAGGCCTGGGTGGGGGATGACCCCACTGAATGGTGCAGACCCAGAGGGACCAGGGAGGGTCTGCGTTTGGGGCCCCTTTGGCGGGACCGACTCGAAATCCCCCAGAGGGCCTGCTGCTCTGTGTCTGGGAGGCAGCCGGTGCTGAGTTGGCACCAAGGCCTTGGCCTGAAACCCGAGCGCTGGGGCCAGCAGGAGAGGTGCGGGTGGCAGCAGCTCTCCCCCGCCCACCGCTGTTGGGGCACAGAGGAGGGGATGCCTCCTACCAGGTTCTGGATGCCCTGGGGGCTCCCACAGCCCACCCGCCGGCCTCACCGCCCCATCTGGGAGCTGGCTGCATCCCTGCTGTCTGGCGCACCCTGTTCAGAGTCACCTGTCCCCATCTCTGCTCCTAAGGTTCGGGGTCCTTCTCCCCACCCTACTTCGTCTTCACCCCGAGATTTCCCAGCCCCCTGTGCTCGGCCCTCCTGGTCTCGCCGCCTCTGTTGCACAACATTATCATTTCATAATACTCTGAAATATACATGAAGTTGGCTGAATGCAGACAAAATTGCACCATTTACTGCATGAATATTTCATGCTGGCTTCGCTCCGAGGTATCCGTCTGATGGAGCTGGGAGCCTGCTGCCCTGGACCTCCCTGCCCGTTGGCTTCCTGCCCGGGAGCGGGCAGTGCCCAGCTCTGCTGCTGAGTTGGGGTTGCCCGAGAAGGGGGGAAGGGGACAAGCACTGAGGAGTCTGGCCGGTTGTTGGGGGGACCGTCGAGGTCTGGGGTGTGGGGCTGAGCCACCCTCTAGCAGCCACACCCCACCTGTGGGCTGGGGTTCGGAATGAAACCTCACCGAGGCACATGGCACCACTAGCTGGGCAGAGCTCACTGCACCCTGGCGCGGAGGCCACCATTTCACATCTGCCCACTGTCACGTCCCCTCCCCGGCCTGGCGCCACAGCCAGCCCCACCTCAAGACTCCGAGGCCGGGCTGCCAGCACCAGGGGCCAATGAGGGCCGAGAGGTCCTGGGGGGAGCAGGGTCTGCAGGACAGCGGGGGGGGGGGTGGCCAGGGTGCGCTGCCCGCCGTGTGGGTGCACATGCGTGTGCACCCGATCCAGGTGCATCGGAAGGGCTCCTGCTTGCTCAGAGGAGGGTTTGGGAGTGGCCCTGCCACTGGTTAGCTGAGCAATAGGACGTGGCCACTCCCCGTGGTGTCTCCTGCCCGCAGCCTCCCTGCCCCGGCAGAGCCAGGATAGCTGGTGGGAGCCGCGACGCCGGGTGCCGAGGTCTTTGGTGCGGCTGACCTGACCCCACCCCTGTCTCCCGGCCGCCTGGGGACTGGGCAGGGCCGGCTGACCCTGAGAGAGGCACAGGGCGAGCCCCAATGGGTACTTCCTCCTTGTCCCCACGTGCCCTGGGCACTGGGCAGCAAGCCAGCGTCCTCATTCCAAGTGCCCCAGGCCAGACCTCCTCGGCCAGGTCCCGAGCCCCTCAGCTCAGCCGTTCGGGGTCGTCTGTCCATCCACTCTCCTTTCACTGCCCAATTGTACCTTCGCTCACTTATTATACCCCTGCTGTGTGCCAGGCACCGTGGTGCTTCAGAGAGCGAGAGAGATGTGGTCCCTGCCCTCGTGGGCTCGCGTCTCCTGGGCCCTGAGTGGAGACTAACGATGGAGCCCCCTTCAGACAGGTGGTCGGGGAGGACATCTCCGAGGGGCCACTTTAAACAGAAGGACTCTAAGGAGCTGGGGAAGGAAAGACTGAGGGAACAGCACCGTAGGCACAGGGAAGAGCATGTACGGAGGCCCTGAGGCACATGGAGACCTGAAAGCGGGCTCTGGTGGCTGTACCAGGCGAGCTGGGCGGCATTGGAGAGGGAGACAGGGACCGTACCAGTGGGGCCTTGCAGGCCGGGGGCGGGAGGGTGCACTTCCTTCAAAGAGTGAAGGGAAATCGCTAAGAGCTATTAGGAAGTGGGGAAACACGACTGCGCATGCTGCGCTAACTCCGTCTCCCTGGCTGCTGTGGGAGCCAGAGCCAGGCCCGCCCCCGCCCCAGCTCTCCGGACAGTCGGGGTCTGCGGTTGTCATGGGAGGGTGAAGTTGATCATGGTGCGTGGAGGCCAGCGGCGGACAGGGGTGTGGCAGGAGAGGGCTGGGCTGCAACAGCAGGTGCAAAATGTCACCATCCATGACCCCAGCTAGGTAACAGTGTATAGTCCTCGCCAAAGACAGGGTGAGAAGGTGGGAGACCAAATGCTGAGGTTAAGGTTGGGGGGATGCACATGATCCCTTTTTCTTTCTTTCTTTTTCTTTTCTTTTTTCTTTTTTTTTTTTTTTTCCTTTTTTTATGTTTTGAGATAGGGTTTTGATCTGGTGCCCAGGCTGGAGTGTGATGGTGTCATCGTAGCTCACAGCCACCTCAAACTCCTGGGCTCAAGCAATCCTCCTGCCTTAGCCTCCCGAGTAGCTGAGACCACAGGCACATGCCACCATGCCCAGCTAATTTTTCCATTTTTAGTAGAGACAAGGTCTCGCTCTTGCTGAGGCTGGTCTCGAACTCCTAGCCTCAAAGAATCCTCCTGTCTTGGCCTCCCAAAGTGCTGGAATTGCAGGCGTGAGCCACTGTGCACAGCCCATAATTCCTTTTTTTTTTTTTTTCCTGTCTGTATAATGTCTGTGCAACAAGGAAAGATTGGAAGGAGAAACAGCAGAGCTGGAAGGGAGGTCTAGAAGCCTGGCACCCTCGCTGCCGTGTCCTGGGATGGGAGGCCCGGCCCACTCCCAGGGCCTGTCAGCGTCAGCCGCTCTGGTCGCTCTGAAGCCCCCAGCCCCGGCACTGGGCTTAGCAGGCTCACACCCAGGACCACCCACAGCTCCCAAAACGGGCTTCTCCTGGGGAAAGACAATTTCCCGGTGGAGGGATTTGGGAGATTCTTTCAGTCAGGCCCGAGGCTCCTTCAACACAGTCGCCTCCCTGGCACATCTCGGCTAGAACTGGGTGCAGGGAAATGGGGGACGGTGGATCTGGGGTCGGCAGTTCTGTGTAATGGGAGGGACCCCAGGGCAGGGCCGGGGTGCTGGGGACAGGGAGGAAAGAGTGTTCAGGTGGGCAGGTGTCCTGCAGGTGTCCTGCCCTGGGCCTCCAGGAGGAAGGCGGTGGGGTGTCTGGACAGTGGACCCCCCCGGACTCTGGACACCCACAGGCCCTCTCTGCGTCGCCTCATGGGAAGAGGACTGGGAACCTCCCTGAGCACAGCCAGGGGCACACGGTGACGGGCACCGGGAGCCATTCCCATGGCGGGGAGGCCGGAGAATGAGCCCTGGTGTGGCTGCTCTCGGCCTGTCCGCCCCTCTGTCCTCCTTGCTTCGTCACGCAGATGTTGCTGCTGTCACTCCTGCAGAGCACCTGCCCCTGCTCTGGCGCACGCCAGGCCTCTGCATTTCTCCTTCCTTCTTTCCCCTCCATCTCCTTCCAGGGTCCCTCTGCCTCTCCCGCCTCCCAGTCCCTTCTGCACGTGCAGCTTGCAGACGGGTTCAGGGGGCTGAGGGCCCTCATGGGGCATTAAACAGGATGAGGGGCTGGGTAAATGAGCACACCAACTGTGCCATGGCCCCCCCAAGAATGCTGCTCCCCACCGAGGCTGGGGCCAGCACCCGCTCCTGCTCCTCCGCGCTGGCCAGCGGCTGGTGCGGTGCTTTGGTTTATCTGGAAGGCCGCGTCCACACTCACTGAGCCGAAGCAGCCACTTCTCAGCTTCGCTGCACCAGGCAAGGGTCCCACCAGCGTGTCCAGGCCTAGGGGGCTGGAGAGCAGCTGGGCCTGGACACAGCTTTGGACCCTGCAGGGACAGAGTCCCCTGGAGCTCTCCCTGCCCCCGCCCCTCCGGGTGACCCCAGACTCCTGGCTGAGACTGGCTCTGTCTGGTATCAGTGTTTGCGGGGAGCTGCCGGAATGTGGGACTGGTGGGCAGGGACAGAGTCCTCTGCCTCCAGCTCTCCCTAGGCCCCCCTTGCTTCCCCATGTCCTTGCACTGCTGTTAGTAGCACCTGTCCCACTCCTGCCTCCAGACCCCAGAGAGGCCTGGTCAGCGGCCACCTCTGTCCCCTCACCCAGTGCTCAGAGATGCACAGCAGAGCTCAGCTCACAGTGACACGTGGTGGCCGCCCTGTCCTGCTCTCCAGGGAGCTGCCAGACCCCACTCAGCGTCCCAGGGTGGGGCTGGGATCAGGGGTCCAGCAGGATGGGAGGGGGCCCTAGGGAGCTGTAGTGAACACACGGGGGAATTGTCCGCAGACAAGAGGTGCCTCCCAGCCCCCAACCCGCTGCCCGGAGCTCCCCCTGCTCCTCTGCCCCAGGACAGCATCAAACCCAGCCAGCAGGGAGGGCCACAGAGGACTAGGGTGGGCCGGCCGAGCGCGATAGGCGGCCCTACTGCTAGGCCCTAATGTAACCCAGCCATAATAACGTGGTTGTCACCTCTCCTGGCAGACAGTGGGGATCTCCCTGCCGCTGCAGGAGCCTCCAGGCCCTGGAGAGTCTCTTCTGACACCTAAACCTTCAGGGGGCCCTGTCTCCAGTGGGGCCGAGGCTGGGTGTTTGGATCCCACCCACTCAAAGCCCAGCACGGGGCGGGGGTTCTATCATGAGCGTTTCTTGAATTAATCTTTTCCCAGCATCTTAAAGTTCCTGGAGAAAGCCCAGACCATCCTCCTGCACCCCCGTGTCTTACAAACTCGGGAGCTGATTCAGTGCCGGGGCGGGGCGGCCTTTCCTGTCCTCCGGGGCGTGGGGGCTGCATGGTGGGGTCATCCCCCACCCACCCACCTACCCCCGTCGCATCCTCAGGCTCTGCGGTCCCTGCCCCGGTGGCATCTCTGATTGTCATCCCTTCCCGGCAGCAGCTTCTTGGTGTCGGGCACTGCGATCAGACCTCTGGTCTCATTTCATCCCCAGCGACCTGCGCGGCGGCTCCACCAATGGGCCTCGGCTTGGGACTAGGAAACGCGACCAGGGAGCCACAGCCTGCGGGAGGCGGGATTGGAACCACGTTCCCCGGCGGGGTGTGCTTCTGTCCCCTCCTGTGGCTCGACCCTGTCTTGGCCTTCCGGTCTGTGGCATTAGCGCTGCCCCCATCACCCAGGCCCCAGCACAGGAAGCAGGGCAGCATGAGCTTCTAGAAACATCTAGACCTGGACCCGTCTAAAACCAGGAAAGAGCTTCTGAGCGGGAGGCTCGGGAAGGGACCTGGGTGGGAAACTGATCTCTAGAACTCTCCGCGGCAGGGACACTCCGGCACGGAACCGCGAGGGCCGTTAGCCGTGGCCACTCCCAAGACCTAGAGCGGCTCCCGTGGGAGCCAGGTCTGTCTCCCGGCACCTGTCTCTGGGGCCTCAGGGCCGTGCCCCGGGTCCCACAGGCGAGGACACGCATCTCCGTGGCAGGCTGGGCCCACCCTCCGTGTCCACCCTCCACCGGGGCGTGAGACAGGCTCGAGGGCCACGCGGCGGTGGCGGATGCTTTGTATGGATGGTGCCGCGTTTTGGGTAATGAAATATTCACAGGTCAGTGGTTCCTTGAGAAATGACAGGGATCAGTCAATTCCTTTTCAGGGAGTAATTTTCTTCCCTTCGCAGCCTGTTTCATGTTGACAGTCATTAGCATGAGAGAGCGGCCGATCGAAGGCCCTTGTCAGAGCCCGGCTCGAGCTGCCGCCTTGTCACAGGCAGCCCCTGCCGGGCGCCGGGCGTGTGGGGCACGGAGCCCGCCTGGACGCGCATGTGGGTGGCGCCAGGGCTCAGTGGGTCCAGGCGCAGAGCCCGGGTACGCAAGGCTGACAGGTGGCCCCACACGACCTGCCCTCCTGGGTCTGGCCCATCCGCCTGCCTGGGCTTGGCTGGGGCGGGTGGCCACTGTGGCCCTGGGAGCCTCCGGCCTGGAAGGTGCTCTCCTGCCCTCCCATCTCCCAGCAGGCCCTGCCCCCAGCAGCAGGGACATCCTGGGCCTCTCCTGGTGGCAGCACAGGGACTCTCCGGGGCCAGAGGGTGGGAGGGAAGGAGGGCGGGTGCGACTCTCCTGCCTTCCTGCTTCTCCCGGGCTGTGGGCCGAAACCCGGCTCCAACATTCCCAAGTGAATCGTCTTCTCTGCGTCTGGCTTTCTGCGTCTGTAAATCCGGGGGCACAGGCTGTCGCCAGGCATCTGCCCAGGGGAGCACTGAGCTGGCTCCGCCTCCTTCTGGGAGGACACACCCTGCCCTGCCCCTGGGGCCCAGACCCTGTCACCTCATAGTTTCCACCAAACCCACGGACACGGCCAGCCACCTCCTGTGACCACAGTGTCCGGCTGGCTCTGGCCGTCCTGTCTCTGGACAGCGTAGACAGGAGGGGACAGGAGCAGCCTTGGGGTCGAGCGGGTCCCTGCTCTGGCGTCCAGGCAGCAGCACAGCAGGCGGTTTCTTGTTTTGACCCAGGTTCTCTGTAAGATCGAGGCAAAGGAGCTGGCCGGGGGGTGTGGCCAGGAGGCCGGCACAGGGCCCGTTTTCATTGTGTTTTGCCAAAGCTGGAAGAGGCGGCCAGTGGAGCTGCCGGCCACCCTTCCCAGGGGGTAGCAGCAAGGGTCACCCGCGGTGACCCACCGCCCTCCCAACACAGCTTCTGCGGGGTCTCCCGGCAGGCGGTCCGCCTGACCAGCAGGCTGCAGGCCCCGCCCCTGCGGACCAGCTCTCCCGGGCCCCAGGTGGGGCCAGGTCTGCTCCAGACCCAGCGGCCACTCACCTTCACCGAGTGGGGCTGGGACTCGGGTGGCAGCTGTCACTCACGAACCAGCCCCTCAGCTGCGCCCCGTGGGCACGAGGCATGCCCAGCTGCTCAGCAAGTACCCCGGACCGGCTGGCTACACCTGGAAGCGGGACACCATGTGGGGTCTGTGACGGTGACCAGAACGATGCAGAGATGGCAGAGGGGAGGGTCTGAGGCCGGGTCTTGAGTGCAGGTCCAGGCAGCGCTGGGTAGGATGGGTCACTCACCCTTCCCCAGACTCAGTGCCGTGTAGTCGTGACACGGGGCTCTCTCCTGGGCCCCCAACACTCTGCCCAAACCCGGCCCAGTCTCTGTGGGACGGGTCTCTGGAAGCCCAGGAGGTCCCCGCGGCTAAGGCCAGCCGCCCTCTGGGGAGCCCTCCCCTCCAGGTCTGTGGGCTCAGGCCACTGCTGACTGGTCGGGCTGGGTCACCCTCAGGGGCCGTCCTGTGCACTGGAGCTCTGCCTTGTCCGCACTAGAGGCCGGTAGCACCCCGAGTCGTGACAACCTACACTGTCTCCAGGCATTGCCACAGGTCCCCTGGGGGGCACAATCGCCAGCTGAGAACCCCTGTCTTCACTGCACGGGTGCACATGGCAGTGAGCTCACTTCTGAGCCTGCCCTGCCCATGGTGGCCGCAGAGGAAAGGCAACTGCGGAGCAGTGTGCACGGCGTGGGGGCCGGCTCTGGAGAACACAGGACGCAGCGCACCTCCAGCTCGGTGGCATGTAGGAATCTCCTGGGGAGCTTCAGAAAGCCCCTGTGCTCCGGGGGGTGTTCTGCAGGGGGCAGGACAGTGCCCCAAGGGCCCTCTCGTCCCCCCGCGTTGGACATGGCTCTTGCTGAAACAGTCTCTGGGGAAGCGGAGGGCATCGGGGCCTCGCCTGCCCCTGCCCAGCAAGCCCAGCTGCTGGGGGATGGAGAGCCCTGGGGGGTGGACAGCCGCAGCCCCCGCCTGCTCAGAAGTGCCCAGGCCCTGCATGTGCCGGGGTAGCCTCCGCCTCGCCCTCGGAGGTGCAGGGCGTTCGGTTGCAGCCCTGGCCTGGGCCAGTCCTGCTGGGGTCAGCAAGGTGGGGAGGGGGCGTCCAAGGAGAAGGGGCAGCTCGGGATGGAAATCCCATTAGTCTAGTGCTCAGCCATGGGCAGCAGGCCCATTCAAAGAATACATTCAATTAAAAATTGATTTTTCAGTTTAATCTCAATCATAATGAGCCACACGAAGACCCCTCCTGCCCCCCGGACGGGGCCGCTCCCCCGTTAGCTCCCCATCCTAGAGGGAGATGACACCAAGAGGGGCAGGGAGGGGCCCGGGCCCGTCCCCCCGAGCCGGGGAATAATTATGAGTGGGGCACCTCGGGGAGTTTTGTTAAATGAAAGTGTCACGGCGGTAAATCGTATTTTTATTTACTGCAAGGTTGTGTTTTCAGTGCGGCTGCAGTTAAAAGCTGCAATATTTAATTTCTGTTGATCCGGACAGTATTTCAAAAGCATCATAAAACCAGAGCGGCACCGACTCTTCCCGCTGTCTCGTCCTGCAAACGTGGGGGCCTCGGTGAGACCCAGGCCTCAGTGCTCCTGCTCTGCCTTAGGGGTCCCTGTCCCACCCCTGAGTCTTCCCCTCCTTCCTGCAAGGTCACGGGGGAGGTGGCTGGTTCTCCAGCTCCAAGGGGCCTCTGGGGGTGGGGTTGTCACAGATGTGCTCACAGTCTGGGCACTTGTGCGAGCCGACACTGTGCTATCCACTCCCCACGTGAACACCTCGGTCCTCCTACAGCCCGCCAGGGACCTGGGGGTGAGGGGCTTTCCCTGGGCCCCACCTTACTCAGGACGCAGGCTTGGGCCTGCCCGACCAGGCACACTGCCCGGGGCCGGGTGTCTCTGTGAGCGTGTAGACGTCAGAGCGCCCAGCCCCACCCCAGCCCCTGGCCCTCACCTGCTGATCTGCTGTGTGGCCTCAGGCCCCGTACTCACCCTCTCTGAGCCTCTGTAGCATGAGAAACCCAACCTTTGCATCTTGTGAGGTAACTGCAACTTCAGAATCAGACGCCCAGGAGAAACCCTCCCGACCCCAGGCAGGTCCTCTGCCTCTGCCCTTGCCCCCTCCAGCCCCACCTGCTCTCCAGGTGACCCCAGTAGCAGCTGCGGGCTCCCGGCTGGCCCCCAACAATTTCCTGCTCCTAAGCGTTCACGCCCTGACTCCAGCTCTCTGGGGTTTTTAACAGATTCCGATGTGCTAATATTAATAGGTCACCCATTCTCCTTGCTTGTTGCAGAAAAGCCAGAACCTTTTGACCCCTCCCCAACTCGGTCCCCAGCCCACAGTGGCCACCACGAGGGGGCTCTCAGGTGCATCTCTCTCTGGCCTCGTTTCTGCCTGTGTCAGCGGCTGCTGGGAGCCACAGTGTGCCCTGTGTGCCTGGCAGCTGCCAGCCTGCTGGGTCTCGTGGTTCCCCAGCACTGCCCAGGTACAGAGCTGTCCCTCTCTCTCTCAACCTCAGTTTCCCTGTGTGCAAAACTGAGGACTGTCACACTCCCTGGGCCGTCGTGAGGGTACAGCTAGTGTGGGTGCAGGTGCCGGCCTGCAGCAGGTGCTCAAGACGCACTCATTGTCTGGTCCACACCAGGCACCTGGAGGCAGGTGGCCAACTTGGGGCTCAACATGGGAGGACAGAAATGGCCCTGCGCTCAGAGACCAGCTCGGCTCTGTCACACCTGAGCCGCGTGACTACGGGCAAGTCGCGTAAGCTCTCACAGCCTCAGTCTCCTCATCCATGAGATGGAGACAGCCACGTGTGCCTCTCAGGTGTGGCATGGGGTCGGTGCAGGTGTGGACAGTATTGTGTGCTCAGAGCCTGGAAGGGGGACCTTGAGACTTATTTTGCTTCTCTGGGCCTCAGTTTCCCCACCAGTAATGTGGGGATGATGACAGCCAGACATCCTCACCGGGCACACACAGTGGCTGCGCCTCCGGCACTGCCATTGTGGGGACACCTGGCCCTGCCCCTGGGCGACTCCAGGCTGACTCCTAGTGGCAGAAGGTCCCGCTTCTGCCTTGTGGGGGGTCTGCTGCTTTCTCTCTATTGTTAGGGGCCAAGTCCTGGTCCTAGAGACCTGCCCATGGTCCCCCACCCCGCCGTGCCACGTGCCCGCAGCACATCCTCCTCCCTGGCTTTGGAGCCGTGACCCCTGATGGCCCATGCTCTGGCCGGCCTCGTGGGTACGGAGCCCAGTGTCCTCGTCAGCAGGAGAAGACAAATGTTTTTAATTCCAAAGCTCTTCCTGAGCTGATGAAAAGGAGCAGATCGTCCTTGCAGGCCCCGGAGCCCAGAGCTGGCGCCCGGTCACAGCAGGGTGGGCAGCCACCAGGGCCGAGGGGCAGCCAGGCACATCATCTGGATGACAGGTGGACCTGGGGACGTGGTCACCTGGCATGCTGGACATCCACAGTGAGCTCTTGTTCCATCAGGGGTGGGGAGCTTCCTGCCAGTGTCTGTTTATTGTGTTCTCTCCGTGTGGTGGCTCTGTGTGTTTGGGCACGGGGTCTGTGAGCGTGTGCACTGCGTGTGGGGAGTGAGTGAGCATGGACGTGGGTGTGAGCGTGCCAGGGCAGGACTGAGCATGTGTGCTGCTGCGTGTGTGAGTGGGTAAGGTGGGGGGGCTACGGGCGTTACCTGGACACAGATGTGATGTGTGTTATATCTGTGTGCTCTCAGGATCGAGCGTGCATGGTATACGTGTGTGTGTGGACGTAGTGTTGGGAGTGCACACACACTGCCTGGACATGGGTATGATGTGTGCGTGTGCTCAGGAGTGGGTGTGCACAGTGAGAGTATATGCACGTGTGGGTGGTGGTGCACGTGGGCGTACACACCTGTGTGTGACATGGTGCACACAAGTGTGCTCAGGAGTGAGTGTGCAAAGTGTGGGAGCATGTGCCGTGTGTGTGCACATGGGGAATACAGGTGTGTGGGTGCAGGCACCACCTGTATATATGTGTGACATTTTGTACTCAGGTGTGCAGTGTAAGCATGCAGGTGTGTTGCATACACATGCTGTTACTGCACGTGGGAGCATGCCTGTGCCTACACATGCGCCCAAGCCCTCGGGGTGCCCAGGGGAGGCTCTGGGGTGCAGATCAGACCTGCATGTGACGTGCCCTGCCTGTGTGCATGAGCATGCGTGTGCCTGGCATGTGACCAAGGCAGTGGGGGGGGGAGCTGGGGCATGCCCCGCCTGTGCAAGCACGCGTGTGCACATGGCTTCTGGAGAAGAAAATGTGTAAAGATGGAGTTGTCAGCCCCGGGTTGACAGGCGCAATCAGCAAAGTGCAGCGTCGGCAGGATCGGGCCACGGCTCCCTCAATTACCCGGGAGGAAGCGGCCGGCTTTGTGCTGAGGAGGCAGAGTGCGGCTGGAATAAAGCAAGTGGAGCAGACCCAAAACTTCATTAATTAAAGAAACTCATTAATGAGGGACATTTAATCAGCTGAAGATTAGATCCACACTTGCCTCTTCCCTGAGCCAGGCGCCTAACGGGAAAAGACACTGTCCTGCCTCCCCCGCGAGTGCCCGGCCGGGCGCCAGCAGCTTAGCGGGTGGGGAGGGAGCTGCGGCCTGCGGGGCAGGGGACACTGCTCAGGTGGGCGGGCAGCCGGGGGAGAAGGGGAGCCGTGTGCAGGGGTGCGGGTGCACCGCTGTGTGCACGGTCACCGCAGGGGTGTGTATGAGGGGGCGTGCGAGGGGCGTCTGGGTCAGCTGCTCTCAACGGGGGGGTTGGAATATTCACAGTGGGGGGCAGTGCTGCTGGCATCTAGGACACGTGGGGACCACGTGTGAGCATGTGTGCCCAGGGACCACGTGTCTGTGTGAGCATGTGTGCCTAGGGACTGTGTCTGTGAGCACATGTGCACAGGGACAGTGTGTCTGTGAGCACATGTGCACAGGGACGGTGTATCTATGTGAGCACGTGTGCACAGGGACGGTGTATCTGTGTGAGCACGTGTGCACAGGCACCGTGTGTCTGAGCACGTGTGCACAGGGATGGTGTGTCTGTGTGAGCATGTGTGCACAGGCACTGTGTGTCTATGTGAGCACGTGTGCACAGGTACCATGTGTCTATGTGACCATGTGTGCACAGGCACCGTGTGTCCGTGTGAGCACGTGTGCACAGGCACCGTGTGTCCGTGTGAGTACATGTGCACAGGCACCGTGTGTCCGTGTGAGCATGTATGCACAGGCAGCGTGTGTCTGTGTGAGCACGTGTGCACAGGGACGGTGTGTCCATGTGAGCACGTGTGCACAGGCACCATGTGTCTATGTGAGTACATGTGCACAGGCAGCGTGTCTGTGTGAGCACGTGTGCACAGGTACCGTGTGTCCCTGTGAGCACGTGTGCACAGGCAGCGTGTGTCCGTGTGAGCACATCTGCACAGGTATCGTGTGTCCGTGTGAGCACGTGTGCACAGGCAGCGTGTGTCCGTGTGAGCACATCTGCACAGGCACCGTGTGTCCATGTGAGCACGTGTGCATGTCCCACCCCGGTGTGTCCTGTGGCTCCCCTGCTGGCTGCCTCTGCCGCCCTGGGGAAGACCAAGACTGGAATGAGGGTGTGGGGCCCTGGGGCCTGCGGGAGGCCAGGGCTGTGGCATTCAGAGGCGTGTGGCTGAGTGCGCAGAGCCCCAGGGCCATGCACAGCCATCCCTGCGCCCTGCAACGGAGCCGGCTTTTCCGTGTGTGCAGAGAATTGTCTGCTCGGGTGCAAGGCTGTGGGAGGAGTGGCCGCTGCCCTGGGCAGCTGTCTCCTGGGACGTGGCCATCACAGGCTGCGAGGAGCTCGCTGCTGATTCACGGGGCAGAGCAGGCTCCGAGGAGAGCTGGCATGACACTGCCACCTGCCCTGGGACAAGTGTCTGAGGACACAGACATTGGACAGGCCACCCTACTGCACTCGTGGTCCCGAGTGCGTCTGCAGGGCCGGGGCTGAGAGCGCCGTTCCAGGCGAGCAGCAACAGGTCTCCGGTGCCTCCCGGCACCTGCCCCATCTCTGCTGCTCGGGCAGCGCTAGGCCCAGCTGACCCTGTGAGCGGAGCTTGGGCAAGGGAGGCCGGGCCCAAGTGCCTGGACAGTCAGCAGCCGGTGGCACCAGATGGCCCCGTCTCCTCAGCTTAGGTTGTCCCTTCCTCACCACGAGGTCTGGCAGCGTTGGGGGGTGGACTCTGCACAGCATGGGGCCTCTCCCTCCTGTGCAGGCTCTGTCCTCCCTCCCCGCCCTCCAGCCACTGCTGCTCCAGACACAGCGCTTGTCGTGGCCAGCTGCTGAACCCACCTCCCAGTCCAGGCTCCGGCCACCTCCCGGAGGTGCCATGGGCTGGTCCCAGTGACACTCCCTCCCAGCGAGCCAAGACTGCCCTCCCGCTGGGAGAGGGCCACAGGGCAGAGGCGCGTGGGTGGGCGTGCACCGCGGGGCTGGGCTGAAGCGCGATGGGGGGACGGCGCTGTCACACCTGAGGTCAGCACGTGGGAGAAGGGGGAGCAGGTGCCAGCCCGCACGTCCTCAGCTGAGGCATCTCTGTCTCCGTGTCCCTGGATTCTGCCTTAGCCACAGGGAGGGGTGGGAGCCCTGGAATGCCAGGCCACGTGAGGACATGAGGACAATTTCCAGTCCCCCAGAGATCCTGTGTGGGGTGGGCTGGAGGCATTAGGGACATGCCACTGGGGGTCCCTGCCGCACTGGGAGCACAGGGAGGGAGGCCAGGCTAGTGACGGTGGCCCAGCCCTGTGGCGGACACCACATAGGAAGGCCTGCTCCTGCCGCGGGAGCTCAGGCAGCCCAGGTAGCTTCCCCGGGTGGTCCCGCCCAGACCACCCCCACCGAAGGGGAGCCCCAGGGCCTCAGAGGGGGCAGCTCAGGGCAGGTGTGTCCCTGCTGGGGGACAGGCCTGGGATGACAGGGTTTTCCTCGTGGAGAGGACAGTGTTCAAGGTGGCCCTGGCTCCTTCCCCAGGGGCCACCACCACCCCTCCTCCCTGTCCGGAACCCTGCCCCTTGCCGATCCCAGCTTACAAGTTGGACACCACTCTGGGGCTGCCTGGCGCGCTGACTCAGTCTCCCCGGCTGGACGGGAGCTGCGCCGGGCAGCCCTGTGGCCGGGCAGTGGACAGAGCAGGTGCTCGGAGGCCCAGGCAGGTGAAGGGACCAGCACCGGCTGCCCCTGGTGGCCTCGGTTCCAGACCAGGTGGTGCCCTAACCTCGTGGCCTCCTTTCCTCCTCCCCATGCTCGGGGTGTCCCCAGCCTCCCTGTCTGCAGCATGAGAAGGTCACGCTCACTGTGGTTCCCAGAGCAGGGCGCTCGGCCCCACCCACCGTTACCGAGGTTGTGCGCGGAATCAGAAGCAGGTCCCCAGTCTTCTTCTGGGCCCTTCTTCGAGGCCCGCCCTGTGCTCTGGCGCCGCTGTCCCCTGACGCTCCTGAGCAGCTGTCCCCCAGGCCCAGGTCAGGGATGGGCGCCCCTCCCCACTTCGCCCTGCACGGCTCCTTGCTCCCCCGGTGGCAGCTCACGGCAGCCCCCGGCCAGGGTGGGCCCAGACTCGGCCGGGACACCAGCCGGGACTCAGGGCCCTGCCCAGGGCGTCCGTGGTTTGTGGTCAGTACGGGCAGCTCTCAGCGTCAGGTCAGGGTGTGGCCGGAGGGTCTGCACTCCTGACAGCTGCCAGCGTCCTCGGCTGCGCTTTGAGGAGCCGAATCTTGAAGCTCGTCACGCAGTGGGGACCTCACCGCGTCCCGCTGCAGGGCTGGAGAGGCGTGCACACCTGCTGTGCGTGGCCACACGTGACCAGGCGTGAGCACCCAGGGGCCTCACGACGTCTCTCCTCCCAGAGACACTGCCCGGACCGCCATCTCCCGTGTGTCCCCATTAAAGCAGGGACCGTCGGGGGAGTCACCCCAACAACAGATAAATCCCTATGCTCAAGCCAGATTCCGCCAGTGGGTGTTTGGCTGTGGGACGCATTATGTAATCTGCGTTGCCAGGAAATTTACCTTCCTAATTACATTTGCGGATCTTCGCTTGAGTCTCCTCTTCAGAGCTCACAGCAGCTAGGAGGTGGCTGCCGGGAGCCCAAGGGCACCGTGGGAGGCAGAGGGGACGTCCGGGACCTGAGGCTGCGGGTGCAGACCGTGGGCGGCCCCCCAGGGAGGATCCTGCCTGCCCACCCTCCCGCCATCCCGCCCCCGCCTGCCCACCGCGTGTCCTGGGCACCGTGCTTAATATCCTGTTCTATTTGCTAAATGAAGACCACGGGCCATTAATAATGCTAATATTCCTTAATGAATATGCAGGAGACAGACCGAGGGTGCCACTGTGGGTGTCCTGGGTTTACAGAGCGAGCTGCCCTGGGACCTCGCGGGAGAGGGGCCCAGAGGCTGCCCCGATATTCGGGGTCAGAGTGGGTGGCTCTGCGTGGCGCTGCTGCCTTGGTGAGTCACGTCAACAGCTGGCCCCCAGCTCCGTTCTCACAGGCCGCGGGAGGGAGCTCTCCCCCAGGTGATGTTCTTGCCGTCCTCACCCGCGGTCAATCCACAAGCCTGGAGCACGGATGGAGGAGGACCCGAGCCCAGGGAAGACCACACCTGGGTGGAGACAGCTTGGAAGGCTTCCCAGAGGAGGCATTTGAACACCTCCAGGGCGCGCAGGAGGGTGGAGAGGGAAGAGGCCTGGGTAGCCGACACAGCACCGGGGTGGCGCTTTTCATCGTGCTGTCCCCAGAGCAGGGACACTCAGCATGCCGAGTAGGTGCTCAGCACACAGTTCCCGGCCGAGCGACTGGGAAGGGGCAGCCGGACAGAATGAGCCGCTGGAGTTGGCAGTGACGGGGACGGGCGAGGCCGGGCCTGGGCCCTCCTCGGGGACCCTCCGCTCTGGTTTCCCCTCTCTGCCCCCTGCCTTGGTAACCCGCAGGTGTCGCGGAACCTTTGCTGCCCCGTCCCACCAAGGTCCCCTCAGGCTGGGCAGGGGGCTGTCTGAGCACTGCCCCCTCCTGCGTGGGTGGGCAGGAGGCCTGTGGTCACCCGCAGGGCCAGGCCAAGTGTGCAACTCGAAGGAGCTGCACTTGGCTCTGTCACGTGAGGGGCTACCCGGTCGTGAGCGGCCGTCCAGGGGCTTGATGGGGTCTGACTCAGGACCCAGAGCCTCCCAGGGCCAGGGCTCCACGGTCCCCGCTGTGAAGAGGGTCCCCGTGTGGGAGAAGGGTTGCTTTCCCAGGCAGCTCTGTTAGCTCTCAGAGTTGGGGTGCTCTGTTCTGGAGTTTGGTGCCCTCATTGTGGCTTTCCTCGTGTCCCCTCACTCCTTCCTCCTCCTCCTGTGTTGCCGCCCTCCAGGGTCTTGTTGCCCCAGGGGGAGGCCAGTGAGCAGCGGCTGGGAGCCAGGCCCCGCTTGGGGGAGCGCCGGGCAGCCGCCTGCCCACCCCTGGGGGGAGAGGGCCCCCCGTGGCTGCACCCAAGCCCTCTGCCACACCAGCCCTGAGTCCCTGGTGGTCCCCCCGGTCAGACCAGCAACCTGCACCGTTGCCTGCTGACCTCGGCCCTGCCTGTCCCAAGGGAGCCACCCAGTTCCTGGCACCGATTCCCTTTGGCACCTGCACACACACACACACACACACACACACACACACACGTGCACACACAGAGCCGCAGATTCAGATGGCAGCAGAGTCCAAGGGACACTCGTGAGATAGGGACACAGGCCACTGCTCATCAGGAGTGGGGACTGGCCCAGCTCGCTCGGCTCCCTCGCTGCCCACAAGTGCAGGGCTTGTCCGCCCACCGCCTGTCCCCACAGATCCCCTGGGCCCGGTGCCCGTGGCTGACCCCAGCCCCAGCGACCCTGCCTGGCAGCCTCAAGCTCTGCAGGCCCCGGGGTTAGGACCTGGCGGTGGTGGCTCCAATCCAGCCAAACCCGCCTCCCCGCGCCGCGCATGCACCACGGCGCCTGCGGTCTGCACCCTGTCAGCTGGCCGGACGGCCACCGGCTCCCCGCCGACTTCCCCAGACAGGACGTGGGGTGGAGGCGAAGCTGGTGGGAGAAGATGATTTATGGAGTCACGTTATTTATGATTTGTATGCAGGGAGCTTGGAGGGAATTACCGCTTAATCGTGCGAAAATCCGTCCCCTCGCCCAGGGCTTTTCACAGAGATCTGTGCCCAACCCGAGCAGGGAGGGACTGAGCCTGGCTGTGCCAGGGAGGCTCTGGCGGGTAGCCGGGCTCCACTCCGGGGCATCTCGGTCGTCACGCCAGGGACACCCTCGGCGTCTGCCAGGCCAGGTGTTTCTGTCGTACCTTGAACCCCTTAGTGTCTGGTGAAGCGTACGGATCCCTCCTCCGAATAATGGCCTTAAATGCATAAAATAAAGCACATATGATGATGGAGGAAGCCAGTCAAGTTGAAATAGTTACCAAAAGAGAGAAAATATGTGTATGCAAAATTTTAATCTCTGGCTTCTCCACTAACGCGTGAGAGAGCAGGCCGGGTGTGGGGTTAGGGTGAGCACAGAGGTCGGCAGGTGTCGGGGTGGCCGCAGCCTGGCAGGAAGGACCCGCGGGTGCTGAGGGTGAGGGCTCTCGGCCGTGCACGCCCTGGGGTTTGCAGCTGCACCTGTGGGCGGGGCCTGGGAGCGGGCGCCACACCTGGGCCTGGAGTTCGCAGGTGACCCAGCCCACGGACCGCCCAGTGGCCTCCAGCCTGAGCCCTCACACTACTCTGGCCGAGCCCCGAGGCCTTCCTGGGAAAATGGGAATCTCTAGACCCCAGGAAAAGGAGAGCAAAGCGGGTGGGGAAACCTGAGGTGCTGGCAGAGGTGTGTGGCAGGGTCAGCGGCCCAGCCCGTGCCTACCTCTGCCGAGCTCAGGAGCTCGTGGCCGAGCGCAGGATGCCGTGGCGGCCGCAGGCCTGCCAGGTGACCCTGCACCCTGCTCGCCTGCCGTGGGCTCTGCCTGGATGATCCGGGGGTCCCTTGAGCCTGAGGGGCAGGGACAGATGCTCCATCCAGCCTGGGCCTTCCGAGATGTGCTCACAGAGAAGGCAGGAGGGAAGGAGGCGACTGGCCGCGGACCACGGAGACCTAATGGTCCCTGAATGAAGTAATATGCGGCGTGGCAGGCCATCCGACAGCCCTAATTAATAAGAGATATTAAACTGACTGTCAGGGGACAGAATGGATTGGATGGGGCCGGAGGAGCCAGTCGCTCAGGTGTGTTCCTGCCCCAAGCCTTGGAGCCTCCCGGGCCTTTCTCCAGCGGGCAGTGCGGCCCAGCCCCTCCCGGGCCTGCCCCTCCCCCAGATCACGGTCACGCTCACCCCGCAGGGCACCTGCCACACTCACCCCGTCCCGCCCCGGAGCTTCCGGGCGAGGGAGGACAATTGCAGCCTGACTGAGGCAGGTCCTCCCTTCCCTCCCTGCACGGGGGTGGGCTGGAGTCTTCCATAAGCGCCAACTGTATGCGTTTTTTCCCAACTCCACCTTTGGCGACTACACGCTGGCAGCTGGGAACGGGTGGTGGCGGGGTGTTTGCACCAAGGAAATCAGGAAACACTACAAAGCAGGGCTTCTGCCACAGAGCCGGTTGTTAAACATTTACCAGCACAGCACTCCCTCTCCCCAAGGGTGTGAGGGGAGGGCCTGGGTCAGCCCCTGCAGAGGCCAGGGTGTCCTCTGAACACTGGGGAAAGTGTCGAGCGCAGAGCTGGGCGGGTACGAGAGGCTCGGGAAACCCTGGCTGGTCTCTGGGTTGGAACAAACCCAGGAGGCCGGGACAAGGGAGGGACTGGGAGGGGGCGCGCATGATGCCCTCCTGCTCGCCGCCATTAAATGGGGGGTGGCCGTGAGAGCAGGGCCGCCTCCTGGGCAGCATGGATCTGCAGGTGGGTGGACTCCCTCCCAGGGCAGGTGGGCACCCTGTGCAGTGGCACAGGCTGATGACACCCCTGACAGTGTGGTTGATGGGGGCCTGGTGTCCCACCTCGCTCCCTTTCCCGTTCCTGCCTGGAAGCCAGCTTTGCCCAGAGGGGGTGGGAGATGGCCCAGTGCCCAGCCTCCTGGCCCTCACTCCAGGACTGAGGAGTCTGAGGGCAATTAGCGTAATTGTCCTATAGGGCCAAGAGCCGGGAGCCAGAGGGGACTGTGTGGAGGGAAAGTGGCCAGGAGGCGCCACGGGAGGAGCTGCCAGGCTCTCGGCATTCCTGGCTGCTGGCCGCTCCCCGCTCCCCGAGCACCCTGCCAGCCTGTGAGCCACATGCAGCCAGCAGGGACCCCGCCCAGGCGGAACGGACGGCACGTTGGCCGAGGGGCACAGGCTGGGGCGGAGAACCCACTGGAACAGTGATGTGGGCAGAGACCCTGGGGGTCCTCAGCTCCAGGCTTGAAGATGTAGGCTCCTCCCGCCCGGCCCTTGCCTTCAGGTGGTCCAGTCCTGGCCCCCACCCCACTGACTAAGATGCTGAGGCCTGAAGGGTTTAGGGCCCGGGGAGTTGGTGGTGCCAACGCACACGGTCCTGGTACCACGGGCCACCTGTCCAGGGTGCAGGAACCGAGGAGAGGCCGGTGGGGCTGGGGCAGTTGGCCGCCGGGCCCTGCCTGCCACAGAGCCACCTTCGTCCCGCATCACATGTTAGGATTGGGACCGGGGGCAGGTGGCTCACTCACTCCAGGATAATCAGAGGAGAGTTATTTTCGAGGAGACTATCTACAGAAGGGTCTAGGGGTGGGGCGGGGGCCACCAGGGACAGGGCAGGACCCCAGAACTGGTGGTGACAGAGCCGTTACTACCTCAGGTGAGGGAAGGAGGCAGTGACTAGAGCCAGGAAGCAGGGGACGCCTGAGAGGGGGTCAGGCCCACCTTGGTCAAGGACAGAGCGAGCCCGAGACAGCCCCCAGGGAGGGAACCCGGGGAGTAGATGCCCCAGGTCCACTCCCCTCCCTCCTGGCACCAGGAAGCCAGAGGGCGAGGGATCTGGTCCACCATGGTCAGCCTCTTGGCACAGAGGCGGGGCTGGCTGGGCAGATGGCAGGCCCCGGGCACAGCCACCCTTCCCCAACACTGCCCCTCGGTCCCCAGACCCCAGCCGCTCCCACCCCTCCATGTCCGTGGCCCCTTCGCCAGATGTGTGAACATCAGCCTCTCTTGCTCACCGCCTTCCACCCTCACTGCTGCTGTCTGGGAGTGGCCAGCTCCCTGCTGGACCAGAAATCCTCAGGGCACGGCCTATCTTACTTGTCTTTGAATATGGGCTCAGAGGGGCTCCGTGACCATCGCGGGAATTGCACTTACATTTAGAATGTTGAGTTCACACTTTGCAGACAGTGCTGTTCGGTATCACGTATCTGCCGCAACGTCAGGCCTCCGCGGCAGCCCCAGCAGTCACCTTGTGGTGGGATTTAAGGGAGTCAGGTGCTGGTGTGCCAGTAGATTAACAATACTCCCTGCTGAGACAGACACAGACGTGATGTGTGGCATTCGCCAATTCCCACGGTGTAATACTCCCCCACAGCCGACTTCTAACTTCCCATGTTAGGCCACTGGACTTGGAGTTGTGAAGAGATGCTCCCAGTTGGTACCTATGAGCACACCCCAGCAAGCCACCACCCTCCACTTAAAAGTCATCTCCTGCCTCCCCACCCCCCTTTCTGAAGATGGCCGGTGTGATAGTTATTAAACATGAGATATGGGTGGGAGGCAGTGGACACATGGCCAGCCCTCGACACAGCAAGGCTTCCTGGTGAGTCCCCCACTCAGTGTAAATACCTATTGAGGGTGTTTTCCAACCTCCACTACTTGCAAATTTGTTGGGGGAGGGAGGTAATGACTTGATCATGGTCATTTAGCTCATCTATCCATCAATCCCTTCATCCATCCATTCATCCATCCATCCATCCATCCATCTACCCCTTCATCCATCCATTGACCCCTTCATCCATCCATCCATTCATTCATCCATCCATCCATCCACCCACCCTTCCATGCATCCATCCATCCACCCACCCCTTCATCCATCCATCCATCCACCCACCCCTCCATCCATCCATCCATCCATCCATCCTTTCATCCATCCATCCACCCACCCACCCCTTCATCCATCCATTCATCCATCCATCCATCCACCCACCCACCCTTCCATCCACCCACCCCTTCATCCATCCATCCATCCACCCCTTCATCCATCCATCCACCCCTCCATCCATCTATTCATCCATCCATCCACCCACCCCTCCATCCATCCATCCATCCATCCACCCCTCCATCCATCCATTCATCCACCCATCCATCCACCACCCACCCATCAATCCATCCATCCATTCATCCACCCACCCACCCATCCACCACTCATCCATGTTTACATCCACTTACTCATGTGCATTGAGACCCCTCTGAGTGCAACAGGATGCTGTGCTGAGCACAGGGATGTGGGGACAGGGTGACTGAAGTGGCCCCCATTCTCTGAGAATTCATGGCCCCCTGGAGAGAGCCAGACACTTTCATAGGCTGCTTCAAAATGAGGCCATCTGCGAGCCCCATGGCCTGGAGGGGGACTCCTCAGCTTACATGGTTGAGCCCCAGGCCCTGATTGACTCCGACCCCGGCACACCCGCAAGGAAGAAGAAAAGGAATGGGACAGACATCGCTGCCCAGCCCTCTGGGGCAGTACCCCGCTCGCCTCATAGCCCCCTCACCTCGTGCCCCCATTTTTCCATCGAGCTCGGTCCGGGACTCTCCGCCAGGCTGCACGTGGGAATCTGCAGAAACGCTGGGCCAGAGTCACCTTGGGTGCTGGGGGGTCCCTGTGCGGGCACTTGCTAGAGCTCCCAGGGGCTGGACGTGCAGCCAGGCCTGAGAGCCACGCGCAGGGTCGTGCCACCCCCAGCACAGCAGGGGTGTTGCCCGTCGCCCAGGACCCAGTGGGTCACACTGGCTGGCTTCCGCTCTGCACGTCCTCTGCCCAGGCAGCATGGTGACAACTGCAGATGGAAAAACCTCTGCAGAGGACAAACGGCCACCCAGGGCCACCTGGTGGCTGAGGGGGCATTGGCGCCCCTCCCTGTGTGTTCCAGGGTCTAGACCCTGTCACTCTGCTGTGAACCATCCCCTCCCTTGCAGGACCCTCCCTGAAGGGCCACAGTTCTGCGTGATGGTGCAGACAGGTGGGTTTGGGAGCCAGGTGGCCCTCCCAGTCCCTCCCCTGCGAGCCTGGCAAGCCACTTAGTCTCTGAACCTCAGTTTTGTTAGCTGTGAAATGGGCAGGTAACGGTGTCCCCTTGTGGGTTTGGAGGAGGATTAAATAAGTCTGTCAGAGCAGGGAGCATTGTGGGCTCAAATATGCTGTTTTTATTTTAGTGTCACAAACGTCCCTAAAATGTCCCCATCTTACAGGGGCCTCTCACCCACCCTGCACTCTCTCAGACCCTGGCACCCCCACCTCTGTGTTGGCCAGTTCCCGTCTGCTGCCCTGCAAGCCCCCCCGCAGTGGGAGTGATTGGCAGCTGTGAGCAACCCAGATGGGCCCAGGGAGGGGGCCCTCGGGAGGCTGGAGGTGGGGCGAGGAGGACCCCACCATTTCTGGGGCCTCAGGGGAGTGGGGAGGAGGGGAGCTGGGGAGCGGTTTGCGTTAGCAGAGGCTCCAGCCAGCGGCACCGTCCACGCTTCCTCTTCCCTCTCTGGTTCCCCTTTCCTGGTTTTGCCTCCGGCCATCACGGATGCCAGAAACTCCCCCACCCCTGCCCTGCTGGGCCCCTCGCCTCTCCCCTTCCCTCCTCCTCCATCCTGGGCCCACCCCTTCCCTCTGGACACGCTCCAACATGCATGATGGGTAATGGGGCTTCACCTGCTGCTTTGGAGCAGTGAGCCGGGAACCTCTGGCGAGTGTGCACGTGTGCACAGGTGTGTGTGTCCCTGCTGCTGTTCAGGAGCACGAATGCCGCCCCCGTTTCACAGTCTCTGCAGAGAGAGGGAAGGGACCAGCTGGCTTGGCTGGGGTAGAGGGAGGAGGAGGAGGAGGAAGATTTCTGCTCCCGGGTCCCCTGCTCAGCAAGTCTGCCCTGGGTGGTGGGCACCGAGCCAGCCGCCACTGCGGAGCCCAGCAGGGGCTGACACAGGCCTCTGGGGCAGGGCTGGGCTGCCACCTCCACCCTCCCAGCCGGGCATGCCACCCCCGGTGCTGGCCCTGGGCAGACAGCAGGACACAGGGCCCTGGCCCGAGGCACAGCACCCGCCTTGGACCATGTGCTCGCTCACTGCCCTGTGGCGCCAGGCCCCACGGAGCAGTTCACGCCGTACCAGTCGACTCGACGTCTGGGTGGTTGGAAGTGGCTGAGGGGGCACTTTCCCCTCCCCAGCAGCAGGCCTTCTGGAGAGAAGGGACAGGTGTTTGGGACATTTCAGGGAGCCTTGAGGCAGAGGCTGGAAGCTTCCAGGCCCCATGGACACACCTCATAGTACTGCCACCTCTAGCTGTCCGCACTGCAGGCTGGGCGGCTTCTCCACCCCGCTTCCCCATGAGAAAACCAAGGCGTGAAGGCCTTGCCAGGCTGGGAGGGGTGGGCCGGCCATGGCGGGCCAGGGGGCAGGACCCCCGTGCTGCAGAATGTCCCGTGTCCTGGCCGGACCAGGGTCAGCACCCTGGAGGTGATGGTTGTACAGAACGTCACTGCTGGGGGCCCAGACGCAAGGTACACTGGTCGCTCTGCGTCACTTCTTACAACAGCATGCGATTCTATGGTTATCTCAAAATAAGAAAATTAATTTTTAAAAATTAGGTAGGTTAAAAAATTAAAAAAGCCTTAAGTTCTGTGCTTTGCTCTGACGAGTCTCAGTAAGCAGCGTCTCACCCAGACCTGGCTGAGCTGGTGTCCGTGCTGTGGCACCGCCATGCAGGGGGCCTGGAAGATGCCACCAAACATAAGGTACAGGGCCCGCACCACGGAGGCTTCTGGAAAACCTCTGCCTGGCTGAAAGGCGCAGTTCCTCGCGGGCTCCGGGGAGAGACCGGATTCTAACCAGGCCTTGCTCCCTCTCCCTCCGCAGAGTGATCAGGACGCCACGGCTCCGCCTGAAGCGATGGCCCAGCCCTACCCCCCCGCCCAGTACGGACAGAACGGCATCCCCGCCGAGTACGCCCCGCCCCCGCCGCACCCCACGCAGGACTACCCGGGCCAGGCCCCGGTGCCCCCGGAGCACGGCATGACCCTGTACACACCAGCACAGACCCACCCCGAGCAGCCGGGCTCCGAGGCCAGCACGCAGCCCATCGCCGGGACCCAGACAGTGCCGGTAAGGGGCCACGAGCCCGGGCCCAGCCCAGGAGGGCATGCAGTGGGCGCACGGGTGGGGGGCCTGGGGGGGCTCTGTGTGTGGAGAGCCTGTCCTCACAGCAGGACTCCGGCCCAGGACGACCATGCGTGTGCCCGGGAAAGGAAGGGGTGGCCCTGGCGAAGGCACCCCCAGCCCCTGCCCTGGAGACCCCCATCCTCCAGCACCAGGGAGCCAAGGGACCACCAGGCACCCGGGGTGGGGCGGCGCTGCCCCCTCCAGGCTCCAGGCAGGCTCTCACCAGCTCTGGGAGGGGGAGAGTGTCCTCGCACGGAGACCTGTTAATGGAGAGGAGGGAAACGGAGGCCAGAGGCGGGTGCGTGGCGGGAGGCAGGCGGCCGGCCCGTCTGGGGCTGCAGGCCGCTATCATTTCTAATCGCTTGTAATCTACCTGCTTGGCTGCCCTCCAATCAGATAGCGTCAATTATGTGGTTGTAATGCAGCTCCCGCCAAAGTGCTGAGCTCCACACTTCTCAGATTTCCTGACAGCAGAGGGGGTCGCACGGAGCGGGTGGCCTGGGGTGCCCCCCCACCCCACGCCTGGGACAGAGAGCAGGTGGCGGCACTGGCCCTGCCCCTGCCCCACCCCCCAAGCCCCTACCCGCTCCGGCCCCTCCCTGGCCCTGTCCACTGCGCCTGTGCGTTTCCCCCCCCACCGCCCCGCTCTGGCTGCGCTGGCTGGCGGGGGCCGGGCAGGAGGCCAGCGCCGGCTGCACTGCCCGGGAGTGGCACCACCCTGGCGGGCTCCCCCGGTGCCCTCCCCCCAAACTGTGCTCCCTCGGCCCTCCCCCCGTCCAGCCTGGCTCCCGAGATGCTGCGTGGATCCAAATGGTACCCTCCCCGCTGTGCACGGGGGCGGGGGGGCTCCCTCCAGCATCACCTGAGCAGTCCGTGGAAGGTGCCCACCCAGCTGCCCGTTGGCCGGACCCGGCCCTCGTCTGGTGCCCAGTCGGTGCCCTTCCTGCTGGCCAGGAGCACTGCCCAGCCGGGTCTGTGCCGGGGCCATCAGCGCTTTGTATCCCCCCCAGCATCCTGACACACAACGTCCCTCATAGACCCCCACGTTCCTACGGCTGCAGGCCACACGTGGCCACACCTGGAAAAGGCCAGGCCCACAGGGTGGTCACGCTGGGACCAGACCATGCTCCTGGGCTGCCCTGGTTCTGAGTCACCAGACCCGGACCTGTGTGTGCTCAGAAGAGACAGGGGCGATCCCGGGTTCACTGTAAACAAGTCATAGCAGAGTGACTGTCCCTTTCTGATGGGCCACAGCAGACAAGGCTTGTCTGGTCAAATCTCTGACAACCCCCCTCATGAGCAAACGAGGGGTCTCTCACGGGGAGCCCGGGACTCATCCTGGAAGAAACACAGGCGACAAGACGGTCAGAGTCACAGAGGACACAGAGTGGGGACCGATAGCCAATAACTGGGCAGAGACAAGGCTGGAGGCCTCCCGGACACCCCACGGCCACCGGGCATGACCCACCAGGACATGTAACGTCTGCCTCGCTCAGCAGACGCTTGCTGGGCATGTCCCGTGTGCCAGGCACGGAGTGTGAGCTGGGAGGATGGAGACGTGACCCAGCCTTGTCCTCTGGCTCCCACCAATCACGGACAGAAGGGTCAGACAGATGGGAAGGCCTGTCCCGAGGCCTGAGAGAGTCCTCAGCCCTGGGGAGAACCCGGAGTGAGCAGCAGCTGCTGCGAAGGCCAGTGCTGCGTCCGGAGAGGAGAACACCCCAGCCGCAGGGCGAGAGTCCCCCTGCGCAGGTCGCTGGCCAGGACCCTCCCGAGGAGAGTGCCCGGGCAGAGACACTGGAGCCGGGGTGGACAGGCAGCCCTGCTCTTCCTTTCTTCGGGCTGGGTCTCTCAGGTTCTGCAAGGGGTCAGGGTCGAGGTTGCAGGTCTTTCATGGGGATGTGCAGGACACAGTTATTCCGTGACCCTGGGCCGCATGCAGGGCTGCAGGTGGAAGTCACTGGATCAGCAGCTGCAGGAAGACTTGGGAGCACCCAGAGCTGCCCCCAAAGACCTGGCTGCCTCTGGGGACCTGGGCTCTCTGACCTTGGAGTGTTTATTCGAGCAGAGCCTTCCCGCCCTGGGACCTGGAGAGAAAATTCTAAGCCCAGAGAGGCCGCTGGCACTCACGGCTGAAGGCCGACACCTCCGCTGTGTCAGGTGTCCCCATGCCTGTCCTGTGGACTCCGGCAGAGCTCTTTCAGCTCACCCCAACCGCCTCTTGGCCCTTCCCCAGGCAGCCTGGTGTTAGGGGTGAGAGGTACAGGGTGGCAGTGGGGTGGGCTCGGAGCTCTGCCCCACACCTGCCCGGGTCAGGGCATGTAGCCCCCAGGCCGTAGTGAGCCCAGACGCTGCCCAGAGCACGGGGTGCTTCCTGCCCTCTCCCCGGAGGGGACTTCCTCCTGCTGGCCAGTGCACAGGCTGCACTGGCGGGAGGTGTGGCCAGGGCCAGCTGGAAGGGGGAACTCTGAGGGCTGGGCCAGCCCCACGTCACCTGTCGCACTGGGAGCCACCGCAGGGCCGGCCTCTGGAAGGGCGTCCGTGTCCCGGCCCGGGGCTGACACAGGCAGCCTGTGTGGTCCTTGGACCTGGGGCTCTTTGTACAGGAGCCACCCCCGCCCCGCCCCAGCGCCCGAAGACTGAACACTGGGCTTCAGCTCAGGGGAGGCTTTCCTGGAATTTCTGGAAACACCAGGCCTCTTCCTTCTCCTCCTTCCTCAGGAGGGTTTCCAGCCGGGAATTTGTAGGAATCCGTGTTCCAGCCACTTCAGGGCCCTTCCTGACACCTGCACCACCCAGGCGAGAAGCCAAAGCCCCCCGAGAAACGGCGGCAAACTGACCCTGCGAGGAGAACGTGGCGGCTCTGGGGACCACGGGTCGCTCTCGACGCTGGACTCCCGGAGGCCTGGGCTCAGGCGTCCTGCAGAAGCAGAGCTCACGCTGATTCCCGGGGACTCCACGCCCTCTGGGGCGGGTCCTGACCGCAAGAGCAGCAGCTAGCGGGGGGTTGGAATCGTGCGTCGTTCAAACCAAGTGCAAGTGGGAGCCCACAGCTCCACCGCAGCACGGCTGCCCAGTGCCCCCGGCCCAGTGGACGACGTAAGGTCACACCAGAGGACCCCTCCTCCGAGGCTGGCTGGCTCCCACAGGGGCCACGCCACAGGCAGCCATCGCAACGGACGGCGGGTCAGTGCGCGAGTGCTCACGTCTCTGGAAGAACAGGGCGGGCGAGATGTGTCTGCAGAGGACGGAGACTTCCGAGAGCCAGTTCACCTTGTGCCACATCAGCAAAGCTCGGCTCTGTCCCCACGACAGGACCACCAGGTCCTGCCTGCTGCCCGGGGTCTGCCTGGAATCCCTGACCCCTGCCCAGGGCCGGCTCTCTTGGCCTGTCTGTGCCGAGCTTGGGGAGGCCCAGGCGAGAGGGGGTGCAGGGCCCTGGGGGCGTTGCACTGGGTGGCACGGAGACCCTGCCTAGCCCACCGGGAGCTGGGTCCCGGCCTTGACACGGGAGTCCATGATGGCCGGGCCAAGACCACAAGCGGAGCCACCAGGACCAGCGGGCAGGGCCGGGGGGCACCGGTGTTGTCTCCTCATTCCCTGCACTTGAGAACTAGAAGCAAAGACTGCTTTTTAAAAACGAGGGGAAAAGGCCCTGGGGAAGGCGGTGGCAGCTGCCCGAACCGCTGTGATAAATGGCAGGAAGGCCTCGGTCTCCCCTCGGGGGCAGCTGGTGTGCGGCTACGCTCTGGGGTTTCTCGGCACATCTGACAATTTCACAGTCATTGGACCCATGTGTCTGCCTGTCCCCGGCGGAGTGGGGGGCCGTGGTGGGGGCAGGGGCTGCTCCCCTTTAGGGCCTTCGGGGTAGAGTAAGGAGGCCGGAGCCCCTCAAGCCCATCCCTGCCGCCCCGGGGCTGTGCTGCAAGTGGTGCCTCGGCCGCGCTGACCACTGCCCTCTGCTGGTGCGAGGCCAGCACTGCGTGGCCCCGTCCAGGCAGGATCCCAGGAGCAGCCAAGGGCGCGGGAGTGCGCAGTGCACGGCGAGGGCAATCGATGAGGCCACCGTGCCCACCCTGACCACTGCACGGATCCCACCGAAGAGGAAAGCGCCGCACCTGTCATGGCCACAGTGTGGGGCTCCTGCCCGCATAGGGGTCAGCTGCAGCTCGGACCATTTTGCCTTGGTTCAAGGCTAAGGTCAACCCCTCCGGACGTCTGGCACAGGCCTGCTTTCCGCAAGAAGGATCGGGGCCAAGGAGGACGGCAGCAGAACTGGGAGCCCTGTGCGTGCCCCCATAGAGCCGTCAGGTGCCCCTCGTGACCTGTCACTCATGGGAGCTGGAGCAGGCCAGGCGGGGAGTCTCTGGAGGCCTGTCATCCACCCCCTGGCCCTGCCCCCGGCTCGCCGGGCGTAAGGGCTCCTGCTCCTCCGAGAGCCTGTCGGGGACCCTGGGGAGGCGCTGGGTCCACCCAGAGCCCCACACCTTGGGGACACAGAGGGCTCAGAGACATGTACCCATCAGAACTGGGCCAAGCACATGTGAGATGCCAACCTGTGAGGGAGGCCGGGAGATGTCACGTGTCCCATGCCCTGGGGTGTGCGCTGCATGCTCACTTCCCCGTGCAGGAAAGCAGAGCTGTGTCTAAGGGGCGCTGGACCAGGATGCTCCCTCTGGACCCCACTGCCAGCTTGCTGCCTGAGTTCAGGGTGCTGCCACCAGGGAAGAGGCTGGGACACTGGGACAGCTGTGTCCTTGACCTCCCTCAGCAGCCCAGGAAGTGGTGACTTCCCTCTGGTCACCTGAGGGCACTTGCTGTCCCGGAGCCCTGTCGGAACCGCCCGGCCGAACACAGGAGTGTGGGGAGTGTCCTGTCCTTCCATAAAGGACGACCAAGGTGGCTGTTGAGGGGGCAGGCAGAGCCGGAAGCCATGCAGACAGGGGTCCTGGGACAATCTGGCCACGCAGCCGTCTTGTGGCCTTGGGCGAGCTCCAGGCAGCGTGGGACCGCAGGCCACCCCACTGGGTGCTGACTCTGAGGGGCTTGTTGTGACGTCAGCACTCCCTTCGCCGCCAGCAACGGACCCCCACCCTCACCCCACCTGGCTTAAGCAACCAGGCGCTTCCTGGAGCTCTGTGGGAGTGGCTCTCTGGGGCCTCGTCCCCAGGCTGGCTGCCTGTTCTCCGAGGGCCACACAGGAGACCACCGTACACTGGAGTTTCCCCCACCCTGGGGCCCCCCAACCTCCCGCACGGCTGCTCCAGTGGATCAAGTTGGCTGGAGCCAGGAACCCTCGTACCATCCACTGGTCCCAGAAGCAGACCCGGGCACGGGGACTCAAGTGCAAAGGGTGTATCTGGGAGGTGATCCCACCAGGGCCCCTGAGGGGCTGCAGGGAATGGAGCAGGACAGCAAAGGAAGCTGATGACAGGTGCATGCTCAGCCTGTCGTCCCCACCCCACTGGAGGAAGTGGGGACAGCAAGCACACCCTCCGAGGACCCCTGTGGCAGGAGCTGGGGCGCCCACCCGCCTGCCAGTGTCTGCCGCCGCTGAGGGCCTCCCCTGGACACGCGGGCTGCCAGGCCGCCTTGCGGCAGGCTGAGCAGAAGAGCAAGTCTCGGGGCACCGTCTGCGGCTTGGGTGCTCCCACGACGGGCCTGTGTCCCCAACCGGCCACGCGCCCAGTCTGCCTTCGCCTCCGTGGGTGCAGCCAGGACTGAGCCAGGCTGAAGACCAGCCTCGCCGTGAGCTCGTGGCCCGTCTGCGGCAGAAGCCCACGCGGTAGGAGCCTCACATGCAGGCGCCACACCACGCTACCTCCGGGCACCGTCGCCCCTTCCCACGGGGAGCGGGGGCTGGGGTGTGGCACGTGCGCAGCTTTGCATCCTGAGACCCGAGTCTCTTGCAATCCGTCTGCGCCCCCGCGTTTGGGTCCAAGTGAGAACTATGAAGGACTGAACTTGGCTACGTGTGCCTCGGGAGAGGCTCCTGGAGGTGCCCCCGAGGCTCCTGAGGGGCAGCAGTGGGGGCTAAAATAGCAGGAGCCATGGGGGGACGAGGAGGCCGCAAAGGGCCGGCACGCCGCAGAGACGTGCCTAGCGGGGGGCCGAAATCCGCCTCCACTGTACCCTCAGGCCGAGAGCCAGCACGGCCCTCCTGCCCTCAGAGCTTCGTCGAACGTGGTAGTGGGTGGGCCGAGAGCCCACCAAGGCCGACAGCCGTGGACAGGCCTGAGCTGAGGGAGTTGGGGGCAGGCAGGGCCAGGAGGCCTTGCTCGGGACGGCAGGAGGGAGGTGCCTCACGGCAAAGTGTGGGCAAAGGCTGGAGGTGGGAGCTCTGGGGTTGGGTGCTCCTGGGCTGTCCCTCGCGGGAACCGTCTGCCCAGTCTCTCGAGGTGGCGGCCCAGGGATGGGAAGGGCCTGAGGGGTGGGGGAGAATCTGGTCTCCAGATGCCCCTCGCTGTGGCAGAGGGGACCGCAGGCCCCAGCACCCTGGTGGCAGCCTCCACAGCCCGGTCCTCTCCGCAGCAGACAGATGAGGCGGCACAGACGGACAGCCAGCCGCTGCACCCCTCCGACCCCACAGAGAAGCAGCAGCCCAAGCGGCTGCACGTCTCCAACATCCCCTTCCGGTTCAGGGACCCCGACCTGCGGCAAATGTTCGGGGTGAGTGTGCCCGGGCCCCTCCGGAACTGTGCCCCGCAGGGGCTGCCTTTCTGCCCACGCCTGCTCCCGGTTCCTGCCTCCCGCCACACGGGAGCTGCCAGGGCCCCGGCTTTCCTTCCCTCCTGGGCCCAGCCCACTCTGACCTGAACCTGCTGGGCGGGCAGGAGGGGCTGAGGGGTCTGCTTTGGCCGCTCCTGGCCAGAATCTGCCCATATCCCTGCACCCCCCATGCTCAGGGCCTCGGAGTCTCCCTGGGGCCCAGCAGCCAGTTTGGTCATGACTCTTCCAGTCCCATCTTCCACTCCTGCCACCCACCCGTCAGAGGGCAACTGGAGGGGCAGCCCAGCCCCCCGGCATCACGCAGCAGTGGCCCGGACTGGCCTCTCCTGTGCGCCTGGGGTCTGGGTGCCCAACCTCTCTGGGCCCGTGTCCTCCGGGCTCCCGGTCGGGGCACCTGAAAAGGTGCAGTTATGGGAGGCAGGCCCAGGGCGGTTCCCTTGTGGGGCTCTGGGGTCTCTTCCTAGATTACGCACCGTGGGGTTCCAGCCGAGTGCAGTGCTGTGAGCACGCAGGGCCCGGGGGTTACTTCATTCCGTCGCTGGACTGAAGCACCTATCGGTGCGGGCAGCATGCGGGTGGGAGAGCAGGCAGTGCCGGGCAGCTCAGCGGGCACGGCACAGCCACCGGGGCCCACACAGCCTGCCGTGTCTCTCCCCTCACTCCCTCCCTCACCCCAGACTCTCCTCCCTTCCCCTGCCATCACTGTGCCCACCCTACCTCGCTGCGCAGCTGGGCAGCCTCCGACCCCTGACCCCAGCCCTCCCCTCACACCAGGGATTTGGCAGGCAAACCAGAGGTGCCTCTGGAGCAGCCCAGGGTGGGCAAGGCCCAGCACCCACCCCCAGCGTGACCCCCCCCAGAGTCTGCTCCCCGTCTTGGGGGCCGGGCCTCGTTGGGCTGGAGCTTAGACTGACTGAGGGGCCTAATTCAGAACCACCAGATAAGGACTCGTCCCCTCTCGGCCTGGCCTGGGCAAGCTGCCAAGCCCCCTGAGCCTGGGGCCCCCGAAAACAGCTGACATTACGGGCTCTGGCTGAGCTACGCTCGCGATGTGCTTCCGCTCACTGGGTCCCCACAGGACACGGGGCACCAACACGCATCAGCTCACTGGGTCCCCACAGGACACGGGGCACCAACACGCATCAGCTCACTGGGTCCCCACAGGACACGGGGCACCAACACGCATCCGCTCACTGGGTCCCCACAGGACACGGGGCACCAACACGCATCCGCTCACTGGGTCCCCACAGGAGGGGGGCACGTCCCCGTGTTCCTGTGCCTGGCAGAGGTGGGGCCTTGTTGCCCCCTTGCCCCCACCTCCAAGTATGGCTGGAGGTGAAGGGGAGACCCCCATCAGTCACCTGCGCGGGAGGCTTCAGGACGGGACCTGGGGAACCTCAGGGCATTGTTCGGGGACCTGGTTCGCAGGTGCCGACCGCCGGAAGTGCAGGGCTCCTCCTCCTGCCCACCCCAGGGAGGCCTGGGGGTCTGGGTTCCCAGCCAGGGGTCCTGCTCTCCAGGGCCTCAACCCCATCTCCCGGCCCCAGCCTCTTCCTTCTCCAGGCGCTGTGTCCCTTTCCCTCTCCCCTCTGCGTAGACCTTTACCCGTTAGTGTGAATTGGGGGTGGCTATAATGCCTTAGACATCCCCTCCCCACCGTGGCCGAGCCCAGCAGAGAAGAGAAAGGGACCCTGGTGACACACTACATCCACCTTGTCCCCTGCCCCATAGGAAAAGCTCCCCACGGGGGAAGGCGTGGTGGGAGGAGGTGGGAGGGCGTTCCTGCCCCGTGCTAACCAAGGGCCCCTCCCCTGCCGTGCCAGGAGCAGGGAGGGGGTTCCTGGGGCCCCTGGGACAGAGGACAGACATGAGTGTCCCGGGAGTGGAGCCGGCAGCTGGGCCAGCAGTCTTAACCCGGCCTCCCCTGTCTCCCCGACCCCCTCTCTGTCTCTGCAGCAATTCGGAAAAATTTTAGACGTGGAGATCATTTTTAACGAGCGGGGCTCCAAGGTGGGTGCCGCACGGAGGCTGCCACCATTACAGCGCCGGCTGTAGGTCCCGCCAGGCTAACGTGTGAAATGTGCGTTTCCTTCCTGGAGAGCTTCGCGCCCGAGGACCCCTGAGCGACACGGGTGCTTGTATTCCCCGCTCTTCCGCCCCCCCCCGCCCCCCACCCCAGCTGTCTGTGTTGTTGCTGCCACCGCTGCTTTTTCTCTCTGAGCCGCCGGGACCTCTTGCCTGCACCCCTGGCCCTGGGCCTGGGTCCCCACCCCACTGAACTGCTCGCCCCTGGGGCCACCAGCCTGTCTGCGGAGTGGCCCGCAGGCCGGGGGAGGGGCTGCAGGGAGGGGAGGCGGGAGGTGCCCAGCAGAGACCAGCCCTGCCGCCCTGCAGGAAGGCAAGACCCAGCCCCGGGCTCCTAGGGCGAAGGTGGGCGGGGCTGCCCCCAGGTCCTGATGCCCAGCCTAGGCCCCCCCTGACCCCGAGGTGGGATCAGGGTGACAGGCCTGGCCCCTGGCCAGGTTAGCGTCTCTGACGTGGCTTTGGCCTGTGCCCTTGGAGGTGCCAGGCGGTCAGCTCAGGCTGGGCTCAGGCCGGGCCAGCGGCTGCCCCCGCCTGGGGCCCGTCCACCCCCCTGCATCCTGCCGGTGGCGCCAGGACAGACCTCTGGGCCGCCTGCATCTCTGCTCCAACTCACTGACTCGGCCCCTCTCTCTCTCCCCACCCGTCCCCCACCCGCGCCTCCTCTTTCTCCTCTCTCATCCCGTGTCTCTCCGTGTCTGTCCTTCTCCTCTGCTCACAGGGTTTTGGGTTTGTAACTTTTGAAACTAGCTCAGATGCTGACCGAGCCCGGGAGAAGCTGAATGGGACGATCGTAGAGGGACGGAAAATTGAGGTGCTCAGATAAGTGTGCTGTGGCAGGGGAGCCCTGAGGACACCTGCCACCCCCCCCCCGGCCCCACCCAGCCCTCCACCGCCAGGCCCTGTGCACAGCCCGGCCGGGGTCCCCGGTGGCAGGAGGAAGGAGCACCCCACACCCACACCGCTGGCTTCAGGCCGAGCCACCTGCTGATCTAGGCTTCAGGCTGTCCCCAGGGTCCCGCCCTGCCCCTGCCTCCTCCCTCCCCTGCCTGGAAGAGCTGTTCCCAACCAGGTACCCAGGGAGCCCAGGTAGGGCATGTTCGGGGCTTGGCAGCTTCCAGGACTATGGCAGCCCAGTCTGCCCCCAGTTGGGAGGATGCTAGCTCCGCTGCGGAGCCATTAATCCCCCCACCTCCTGCCCCTGCCCAGGCCCTGCTCCTCCCCCGCTCCCGCCCTTGTGGGGCAGGAGCAGCTTCCATAGCGCCAACAAAGGCCAGGACACAGAAGGGGCCCAGCCCAGAAGAGCACCAGGAGGGAGGCAGAGGGTCCCTCCCAAACAGCCATCCCTCTGCCCCTTCCCTTCCCTGGCCCCAGAGGCCTAGGGAGCCAGTGGGCTAAGTTCCCCTGCTGCAGCTCTCGGGGTCTGGGGCTGGGTCCCCGCCAGGAGGGCAGCCAAGGGGTGGCCAGAAGAGGGAGGGGACCAGCGGGCAGAAGGCCTGGGAGGGGGGTTTCCGGAAATGGCAGGAGCTCTGAAGGCACTGACCCTCCTCAGCCCCCCGCCCTGTTCTCCACTCCCGTCCACACGGGCCCTCTCCGTGCCAGGCTGGCCCCTGCACAGCCTCTCGGGGGCTCCCGTGCCTGCCCAGAGCCCCTCCTGGTCAGCTCCCCCCACGGGCACACAGGGCCGGTCTCTGTGCTGTGCAGAGCATCCTCGGGGAAAGGGGTGCTCCCCTGGGACGGGGTGTGGCCCTCTTGGTGCCCCTGCCTAGGAGGGCCTCGGCAGCCACGTGGGAGGCAGGGGGTAAGGAGAGACTATCTTGGGGGCTGGCCTGTCAGCTGATCCAAGAGCACTTTGTGGGGAGTCCAGCAGCGAGCTTCTCAAGCGGTCTTGGGTCACCAGACCCAGGCTGCTCATGGGAACAGCCGCGTGGAAAGCACAGCTGCACACCTGGGCCCGCGTCCTGCCCTGGTGGCCTTAGCCAGTGCTGGGAGCGGTGGGGCCCAGGCTCGCGGCGGGCAGGCAGCACGGCGCAGAGAGGAGGCTGGGGCGGCCGGCTGGGTGGCAGCCTGGGTGCCTGGAGGCCATGGGGGAGCAGGGTGGGGTGGGGCAGGGTGGCCGCTGGGCCCTCCAGGAGGCTAATGCTCTGTCACCCTCTCCTGACAGGTCAATAATGCCACAGCCCGAGTCATGACCAACAAGAAGACGGGGAACCCCTACACCAATGGTAAGGGGCCAGGCCCCCCGGAGGCTGCTGGACTTGGCCGTCCTGGGTACCAAGTACACCCCCCCCCTGCTGTGCCCCAGCCCACTGCAGCTGCTCTGCCCCAGTCAGAAGGGGATGGGTCAGCGAGGCAGGGGCCGCCCACCCCCAACGCAGAGCTGGTGTTAGCTCTTCACAGTAGAAACAGAGGGGCCGTCCAGGAGGTCTCAGGCTGCCTCTGTCATCTGGGGTTCCCGATGGTGAAACGGGCTAGCAGAGGCAGGTGGAGGCACCCAGAGCACTAGAACTGACAGGTGGGGCACCCAGGAAGCCAGAATGGACAGGCCAAGGTGCCCAGGCCCGTCTGAAATGGACGTTCAGCCTCCAGCTCTCACTCATCCGGAACGGACCCAGAAGAGCCGTGGGGATGAGAGGGGACAGTGGGCTGTGGGTCAGTCTCCAGGACTCTGCTCCAACGTGGGCATTTTTCTAAGAAGAGTCAGCTCTTGGGGCTGGAGTCTTTCCCAGAAGACAAAACATTTCTTCCCTCCTAACCTTGGACTCACAGAAGACTCCAAAGTCCCAGCAAAGATGTTTAGCCCCAGGTCGTGTGATGGTGGCACGGAAGGCACAGTCTCAGGGAAGGCGTGAAGAGTCAGCGCCCGGGAGGAACAGGCTGGACACGCTGTCCTGGACGTCTGCCCGCCCGCGAGGGGTCGTTAGGATCAGGGTTAGGGGCTCACACATACCTTGCCAGCTGGCCAGTGGGCTCGTGTCCCTCTGTCCCTCCTCACATGGCGCAGAGGGGCAAGGAGCCCTGCAGAGCATGCCGCAAAGACCTGGGCAAGCTGAGGAGGGGCAGGGACTGGGCCTCCCCACACCCCATGCAAGCGCCTGGGCCAGGCCTGCGCTAAGCCCAGGTGGACGCAGGTCTTGGCTGCTGCTCCTGGGCCCCAGTGGGAAAGGAAGACGGCCCGCCACAGGCAGGGAGAGGCCGGGATGCAGATCACAGCTCAGGGCCGGGAGTGGCCAGGGACTTGGGGCTGCAGGTTCAGACCTGGCTCTTGCACCTCGGGGTGGCTGTGTTCTCAGGCCTCTGTTTCTTCATCTGCAGAATGGGGACGGTGTGGCACCTACCTCATGGGTGGTGATGAGCACCCAGGGGTTTGGAACGCATGCGTGGCACATGTGAAGTGCTCAGGAAATACAATACCAGGCACTGTCACTACCATTACCCCCAAGCCAGAGGCCCTTTCCTCCCCAGGCAGCCCTCCCACGGGCTGCTTTGGGGAATGATGGGGACAGGAGGAAAGCCGTTGTCCAGCCCCGGGGAAAGGGAGCCCCTTGAGCTCCCAGCAGGAGGGAGACGCCCGGGGGAGGCAGGAGAGGTGTGGGCAGAGGCCAAGCACCCGTCCTGCAGCCTCTGACTCGCCACCAGACAGAACTGCCATGGTGGCCGCAGGCGGTCACATAACCTGTTCCACCTTCCTTCCCAGCCCTCTTCTGCGGAGATAGCGCACCCCAAGCTTGTGGGGCTCATACCCTGGGGCGAGGGAACTCCAGGGGCAGGCTGGGGGCTCCACAATTTGGAACGAATCCAAGAGGAGACCCAGGCGGATGGGTCGCGAGTGAACCGAACCCGGGTGTTCGGGGCCCAGAGGGAGCCCAGCGCGTGGCTGGGCCGGGTCGCGGTCGGCCCCCTGCGCCCGCCCACTGCGGAGTCACGGCCGGGCCGGCAATCCGCGGAGGCTGTGCCCTCGGAGCGTCCCCTGGGGCTGGGCCGGTGTCGCTGGGGTTCCCAGGCGTAGGGTAGGTGGGGAAAGGATGGGGAAGCGGGTGACCGGGTGTCTGCTTCCGTTCTAGGCTGGAAGCTAAACCCCGTGGTCGGCGCAGTCTACGGGCCTGAATTCTATGCAGGTAAAGCGGCGGCGGGGGCGGGCCTGGCCGCGTGGGGACTGACGGGCAGGGCCGGGGGGGAGGGGCCAGGTGGGCGGGGCCTGGTGGGGCTGCCGACCCCGCCCCCCGCCAGCCGGCTCCTGCCCTCCCTCTGCCTCCCCGCTCACTCCTGTCCCGGGCCCCTCTCCCGCAGTGACGGGGTTCCCCTACCCCACCACGGGCACAGCCGTTGCCTACCGGGGCGCGCACCTACGCGGCCGGGGCCGGGCCGTGTATAACACCTTTCGGGCTGCGCCGCCCCCGCCCCCCATCCCGACTTACGGAGCGTGAGTACCTGCGGGGCTGTGGGGGAGGCTCGGAGAGAGGCGAGGGGAGGGGCCGGGAGGGAGCCCCGGGGCAGCGCGAGGGGCGGGGCAGCCTTTCCACACGGGGGGCTGGGGGACCCCACCACTCAGCACTGCAGCTGCCTCCGTTGTCACTCCCCCTACCCCCACCAGAGCCTGAGCATCCGAGAGGTCACTGGCATTTAGGGGGACATTTGGAGCCCTGCACGTGGTCTGGATGCTTTGATGGGGGGGGCATTGTCCCTTGAGCTAAGCCCTCTCTGGTCCCTTTCCCTGGGGTCCAGTGTCCCCCACCACTGGCCCGGAGACAGCTACCTGGGGTGGGGGAGGACTGAGCCACTGGGCCCCTTGGGCTTGTGGGAGAGAGGAGCTGACCAGCAAGGGTGTTACTCTATTGTTATACCAAAACAGGGCACTGGAGCAAACGCTTGTTAAAATGCCAGTCCCGTGGGCCGGGCTGGCACCGTGCCCCCTCCCTCCTCAGCAGACACCGGAGCCGGCCTACCCCACCTCTCCAGCGTTCCCACCACTTTCTTGTCCGTTTGCTTCCAGGGTCGTGTATCAGGATGGATTTTATGGTGCTGAGATTTATGTAAGTGCAGCCCGGGTGGGGGGCGGACCAGGTGTTCTGTTTGTCTCAGTGAGAAGTCAGCGTCTTCCCCTCCCACCACCGCTCTGCCCACCCCACCCCCAAGCTAGAACTCAGGAGGGCAAGGGCGCCATGTCTGCCCAGAGCACTGCATCCCGGGGGTCCCAGCACGGCCCGGTCTGGGTGGGCTGTGCTCATCACGGGAGCCGCCAAGGGATCTCCCAGCAGCCCTATGAGCTGCCGGCATCTTCTCTGTTAGCCAGGTGTTGTCTGATGGGGCAGAGAGCGACTCTCCCACATCCCTGGCCACACCCTGAGGGCACCATGTCCAGTACAGAGGACCTGAGAGAGACCAGCAGGCAGGGCTCCCCCACACCTGTGCTCCTGGGCCTACCCCCGCCCCATGTCCTGGTCCTGTCACTCCTCTCTCCCTTCATGGGGCTGCTCATACCAATTCCCCTGGCTCACAGCCTGGCTGGCATCCCCACCCCATGTGCCCAGCCACTCTTGGTCCTGCAGTTGCCCATAATTCAGCTGCCCACTCATCTACAGCCAAGACGTCGCCTGAGTTGATGCCCTCTTGGGCCCTTTGCCCTCGACCTTCCTAGGGTCCAGGATAAGCCCCTAGGGGCTCCCAAGCCCATCAGCATCCAAGTCAGGGGTCACTGGCCTGGGGCACATCTGTGGGCACCTACTGTGTGCCAAGGCCTAGCGCACAGCCAGGTGTATAATTGGTGTCCGCTGGTGTGTGCTGAATGTATAAATGGCTGTGTAAACGAATGAATGAACAGACAGCCCTGCCTCACCTTGAGCCCTGCCACACGACCACCTGCCGTTCTCAGACTTCCATCAGATCAGGTGTCACCTAAGCCTCCCCAGGCCAAGGTGAAAGCTGAGAGGCCGGGAGACTGGGAATGTCTGTAGTGCCCCCGAGGGCCCAGCCGCAGGGTCTGTGTCAGCCCCCTCTCCCCCGCCTCTTTCCCTGGGTGAGCCCCACTGAGTCTTCTGCCGTCTCTCCTCCCACTTGTGCACAGGGAGGCTATGCAGCCTACAGATACGCTCAGCCAGCCGCCGCCGCTGCCGCCTACAGCGACAGGTAAGACTGGCAGCAGGGAGCTCGTTCTGGGGCAGGATGGGAGAGATGGAAGGGGTCCCGCTAGGGCTGGGCCCAGACAGACAGAAAGCTTCGCCCACCATTCCAGGCCTGGGGGTGCCTACACCTGCTGAGTGCGGGATCAGGGCAGGAGGGCAGTTTCAAGTGTGGCTTGGAGACTCTCCAGCTAATGAGCCCCTGACTTAAAAGTCACTTCCGCTTGCACAGCTGGGGAGGCCGTGGAAACAGTAGTTCACAGGGAGTAGACAGCATCTCTGATTCCCAACCCTGGAGGTTTGGCACCCCTCCCCCAGCTCTGGAGGCCCCAGGTGCTAATCGTGAGCTGTAGCTTCTGCCCGGGATGCACATCTGCTCCTTGTCAGTGCTGCCGGGGGAACCCTCTAGCTCAGAGAAGGAAAGGCGCAGGGTGCCCGCCTCCCTCCTCCTGGGGGGGCAGTGGGCCCGGGCTGGCAATGTGGGCCACGTGAGCTCACCCAGGTGATGGGTGGCTCTTTGTTTGGGGTGGGGTATGCAGGTGCTCAGGTGTGCCCCAGGGGATGAGCTAGTCTAGTGCCTTTCCCCTTGGGCATCCGGCCTGTTGGCAGCAGAGCTGCTGTTTGTGCAAGTCTCTGTCAGGTGTGCGGTGGGCATTTCATCAAGGGAAGCTGCTGCTTGTGTCTGCAGGGCCCCTCTGGCCTGAGGACTGCCTGGCCCTCCCTCCCTCACCCTCCCTGCAGCCTCTAGCTCCAGCCCCTTGCAGGTGTGCCCTGTCCTCTAAGAAGCTGAGATTTCGCTGCACAAATAAATTAGGTGAGGCCAGGTGCGGTGGCTCATGCCTATAATCCCAGCGCTTTGGGAGGCCTAGGCCGGAGGATCACTTGAGCCCAGGAGCTCCAGGCTGCAGTGAGCTGTGATTGTGCCACTGCACTCCAGCCTGGGTGACAGAGGAAGACCCCATCTCTGTAAATAAGTGAGTGAATGGATGTGAGAGGAAGGTCATTGGAGGGCAGTGCCAGCTCTTTGGGGCAACATTGCTGGTCCCCCCTACTGGGTGTCCTCCGCTTGTCCAGAAACCCTTCCCAGCGCTTGGCCCTGTCCTTTCTGGGCATCGAGGTTCGTCTTCCCTCCAGATAAGCCTGTGAGGATCCCTCTTCCCTTCCATTAGCTCTGAGTAGAGCATGTTACCCACCATCAGGGTTGGCACCTGCTGGAGGAGTTGAAAGGGTGGCCTGTGTGTTCCAGAAACGTCCTTCCAAACAGGCAGGAAGGATGGGCCATGTGGGGTGGGGGGCCTTGCAGGTGGGACTCCGCTGGAGGATGGGAGGTCTGGGTGGAGGTGGGAGGCCTGGTGCCACCCCTCACCTGCCCCTCCCGCACTCTTCCCCCAGTTACGGCAGAGTGTACGCCGCTGCCGACCCCTACCACCACACCATCGGCCCCGCGGCCACCTACAGCATCGGAACCATGGTAAGGAGCTGGGGACCCGCCTGGTCCTTGGCGCTAGTCCTGACAAGTTGACAAGTTGGGCATGGCGCTGCCGCGGGGTGGGCGGGCAGAGCCCTTAGGAGAGAGGCGGAGACCTCTGACCAGTGCCTGGTTCTGTGACTTTGGAAGGCCCAGGGCCTGCTGGGAGAGGAGGGCTTGCCCCTCTGTGCCCTGTCTCACTGGAGGGGACGCAAGGCTGACTGTCTGCTCCTCTGGGAAACATCCTTGTGTACCTGACCTGTTTTTCTGAGTCCCATAACCAGAGTCACATTAAGGCCCCTTCATTGCCACCACCAGGAAAGCCCAAGAAACCAACCCAGGGCCACCTCTGCTGCCCAGCAGGGGCCCAAAGGCCAGAGGGCTGTTTCTGCCAGTGTGGCCTCCCTTCCCTTCCTGGGTGTACCCACACCACACCCCATGTCCCTCCCCCAGCCCCCCCAAGGCCACATGGCTCCTAGCTCCTCAATAGGAGTGGGGCACTGCCACCTGCTGCTTCTCACCAGACCCCTCCCGGACTCCTCAGAACTCCTGGGGAATCCCGAGGGCTGTGGGATGCAGAGGGCAGGATGGGGCGGGGGCCCGCCCTGACGGGCCGCGTGTCTGTGTGTGTGTGTGTGTACGGCCAGCTGGCGACACATGCAGCCCAGCTCACTCTGACCCAGATGTCTTCCAGTGCCCACCCTCCTCCTGAGCCCCCCGCCCCGGCCCGGGGGTGTCAGTGTTGGTTCCAGCTAGCTTGGCATCGGCATCAAAGATGAAAACGTTTCGAGTTGAGTAAGGAGGGAGGAGATTTGGAGGCAATATGGATTTTTCTCCATCCCCCTTGGGTTTGATTACTCCCTCCCAATTCTTGTCTTGCTGTTTTTGATTTTTAACAAACCTTGGACATCCCAAGCAGCCTGTGGTGACTGCTGGCAGCTGCGGGGGGCAGCTCTGGGGGCCAAGCCCCTCCTGGACAGGGCACACAGGCCTTCCCTGCAGCTGCTGGCCACACGCTGTCACTAGCACGGGGGGTTCCCTCTTGTGGTTTCCTTTTTCATATTTAAGATTTTCTATTTTTTTCCCCAACTTTTCTTCTCTTATACTTGCCGTTTTCTTCCCTTTTCTGGCCAAACTGGTGAGTGGGGTGGGAGGCTCCCTCGGAGCCCTCCCTGACTGGGGGCAGCCCAGGGTGTGGAAGAGCAGGGGCACCCAAGACCTGTCCTCCCCGGCAGGACACGGGCCAGGCCTAGGCTGGACCCAGGAGGACCCAGGGACCCCTGTGGGCACCCCAGCAGCCCCCAGAGAGAGAGCCCCCGGGGCTGTGCGCAGTAGGTGTGCCCTTCCCACGGGAGCTGGCTTCACCGGCCCCAGGCTCTTGAGCCGAGTCCCCGGGAACCGTCAGCATGTCCCTCCACCCTCTCTGGTCACCCCGAGTAGTCCTGCTGGGGCACTGAGGAGGTGGGGCTCCCGCTCGGACCTCCCCCAACCTGAGGGCAAATCGGGGCCAGGCCTGAGCCCAGAGGTATGACCAAGAGACAACTCAAAAGCTTGTGAGCCAGAAGCTGTTGGCTGATGGCCCGGGAGCGTCCCTGCTTACGCCAAGACCACCCTCCTATCAGAAATAGGCCCCGCCCCTCCTGTTGCCATGACAACCCAACGCCCATTCTCCTCCCCAAGGAATATTGTAAAGGGGAAGAAAACAGGACTTAGCTGTTTCTCTTTTTGTTTTTCCTTATTTTTTTCTTTTTGCTTTTTCCCCCCCTACCAAAAGATGGTACTGATTGGCTGTTTTTCATCTTTGATGTTGCAGGCTAGCCTCTGCCGAGGAGGGTACAGCCGCTTCACCCCCTACTAGCAAGAGACCCAGCCCCTAACAGCATTCACACTGACTGCCTATTACAAACCACACCCAACAGCCCAAACACCAGGCACAGCCACCAGGAAGACAGTGCGCCCCTCCCGGTCAGCGACACGCACCGCTGACCCTGCGCGACTCTAAAATCCATACATTTTTATCTCCAGCCAGCTGGTCTCCCCACCCCACCCGTGATGGTGTGTGTGTCTTTGACCCTGGTTTTCCTGTATGTCTGAAACCTTGAGTTCCTATTTTGCCTTTGTTGATGTTGTATTACCCAAGTCATTTCAGGTACGGTATGCACCTGGTGGGGGCCAGGCCGAGGCCCGAGACCAGGCCACCCCCCCCATGGGACTAGCAGTAGCGCCCCGTGAGGGCGACGCCTGTGTCCTGGCCCCTCCCCGTCCCCTGGCGGCAGCACCCTGGTACAGGGAGGGAGGGGCTCCAGGCGCCCCAGGCGGGGTCCCCCAGCCTGCCAGCGCTCCTGTCCAGACTTTGCCCAGCTAGTCACAGGAGTAGCCACCTCCCCCCTCCTCACCCCATTCAGCTGAAACTAATATTTTTAATTAAATTTTCTTGATGACTTTCCTGCCGTAATCACAAGCATGTCACATGGTGTACAGACTGCCGTGGTCACCCCAGTCTCCGCGACTCCTTAGCACCACTGTTTGAGAAATGGACATGTGGGCAGGCCTGTCCCTGCCTCTCCACAGGGCACCTCAGCACTGCCAGGCGGGACCAGGCCAGCCTCGCACTGGGTGTTTGTCCTGGAGCCACAGTCCACCCTCCCTGTCCCCAGGCTCCGAAATGCCTTTATCAGAGTACATTTCAGAGGGGCCTCAACAGGAGAGCCGAGAGGGGCCAAGCGCCGCCTGCTCAGGCCTTCCCGAGCCAGCCCGCTCCCGTCAGCCCGGCCCCGTCGGAGACCACGTGCAGGGGCCCAGGGGCCGTCTCAGCCCCGGCGCCCACCCACCCAGCCCGTAGCGCTCCTGAGGAGATGCTGGCTGGGCCCTGTGGTCCTGCCCAGCCCTGGGGAGCTGCTGGCCCCCTGGGAAAGTTGGCCAAGACAGGCGAGGTCCTTTTCCGGGGCTGGCCAGGTCATATACCTGCACCTCTGTGACAGGAGCAAGTAGTCCTGGGCTCTGAGTGCGCCAGGCTGGGCTTCTGGGGCGGGAAGGCTGGCTCAAGGGTTCCGTGCCAGCCAGGGCTGAGGCCCCGCTGCCCTCACCTCGCCTTCAGCCATCTCCCTCAGGCCGCTGCAGCCCACGCTGCCCCAGCCTCTCTACCCCCGACGCAGCCCCAGGCGGCCCCTCCCAGCCAGGCCCACTGTGGTGTCTCCTTCCCGCCAGCCTGAGCTGCCCAGGCCCCGCCCTGGCCCTGCCTTCTGCCCTCCCCGTCCACGCAGCCCAGAAGACACGGGTCCCAGAGGCTGGGGGCAGGCGTGGGGCACCAGGACTCCAGGGCGGGCGCACTGCCCTCACGGCATGCCCGCGGCTGCCCCTGAGAAACTGCAAGTCCTGCCTTTCTGTTTCTGTTGTAGTGAAACCTTCCACCGTTTCCTTCTCGGACCGTGAAGGGCAAAAACAAAAAAACAAAAAAAATCACAAAACAAAAAACAAAACAAAAAAAAGATGTTAAGATCCAAGCAACAAAAAAACCAACCAAACCAAGAGGCATCCAACCAAGTCCGAGTCCCGCGACCGGGCCGCACACCCGCACCGAGGGAGCACGTCGGCAGGGGGCGCCATGGAGCGCGGCCCAGGGACAGGACGGCCCCACCGCGTCCCTCGCCCCTGCCCGGCTGGCGGAACGGTGGGGAGGTGGAGGGGACGACGGGGCCTCTCTGTGTGGCTTGTGGGGGGCTCCGTTTTCTATCCGGTCTTCCTTTCCCGGGCCCCCCACTCCTGAGGCTGTGGGGCCTGGCGGTGAGCAGGCCCCGGGCCTGAGCAGGGAAGAGGCGGCAGCGGGACTTGAGCTCTGCTGCCAGCTGTGCCAGTGCAGGGGACGTTTGGGCTGGGGGTGGGCGGGCGGCTTTTCATCCCAGGGGCTCCGCTGGGCCCCGTCACCTGTGTCCCATCCTCTGTGCCCCGCCACCCTCAGCCTGGTGAGGTGGCCGTCGGACCAGCAGCTCTGGGGTCCGACTCCAACAAAAAGGGCTGACGTGGCTGCAGGACTCTGGGTGCCCCACACCCTGCCCTGCGTGAGAACAGAGGGAGCCCGGGCCGGGAACCACTCACACCTGCGGGCTTGGACAGGTGGCCCCTGAGGCCGAGGACCTGTCTGGAGGGGCCCTGGGCCTGCATGTGAGAGCAAAGGCCAACCTCCTGCTGCCTGGGGGGACCCTGCCCTCCCTGCCACCCCCCTGGGAGCCCAGTCCTATGGGGGGCACAGGGCCAGGGACGGGCCAGTGCCGGCGTCACTACGAGGCTGGGAGTCCCGGCGCTACGGTCTGCACGGCCAGGGCAGGGACCCGCGGGAGTGAGGGCTGGGGAACCGGCAGCCGCGGCCCCTCCCAGACAGGCGAGAGGGTGGGAGGGCGGGAAGGGCAGGTGGCAGGTGGCAGGTGGCAGGCAGGGAGAGCTGGGGGAGGGAAGCAGCAAAAAACTACAAAAAATAGCTCCCAACATGGCTCCACTGTCTCATGAAACGTCAAAAATTTAAAAAATACACCTCACTTTATATTCAGCATCAGCTACTGAAGCTACCGGAACGGAATCCTCCTTTTCTATTCCCGTTGTACATAGCCCCGCGCCCGCCTCCCCGTCCTCTGTACAGAGCCCCCGCCCCGCTGTTCCGCACCCTTTTCTTGCAGCAGCTCGACCCCCAACCGGACCCCCAGGACTGCAGCCGAGCCCCGGCTTCCTTTCTTACCATTCTGTATGCTTCCAAGGTGTGACCATTCAAAGTAACAGTATTACTAAGATTATTAATAAAGGTTTCTTTCTTCAAACCAGGACAGCTCTTTATGGTTTGGCAGCTCCGGGCACGGTGGGTGGAAGACACAGGAGGACCAGGGGCAGGGTCGGCCGGGACAGGACCACGCGCTGCGGCCGCCCGAAGCCAGGTGGCAGTGGGGAGTCAGAAGGCCCCTCTAGGCAAGAGGTGTTATGGCCCCAGCCCTCTCCTCCAGGCTGGTCCTCCGCACCCCATCCCAGGACAGACTGGACAGCCGGGGGCTCCCCGGGACCCTGAGGCAGAGGACAGCCTTGGTCCCTTCTCCCCTGGGCCGGACACAGCGTGACCTTGCTGGAGTGGACTGCACCCCAGGAGGCAGGAAGGTTAGGCCAGGTGGCCCTGCAGCCACCCCCAGCTGTCTGCCAACTCAATGCAAGAGAGGGTGCAGGGTGGGGTGGGGGGCGCAGCGGCTGGGCTCCCCGGCCCTCACCCCTGCGGGTCCCTGCCCTGGCCGTCCAGACCGTAGTGCGGGGACTCCAGTCTGTGGCTGGTGCTTAGGCCGAGCTGGGGCCCGTGAACTGTGCGGCTTCAAGGTGTCCCCGATGCTTCCAGCTGCAGGTTCCAAGTCCCCACTCCCGGAAAGGAGGGCGGGAGCCAGGGCAGAGCGAGGAGGGACACAGAGGGAAGCGGCAGAACCCTCCAGGGCCCAGAAACCGGGGGCTGGGGCCCGAGCAATTCCAGACTGAGCCGGGCCACACCCCCCATCACACAAAGACGCAAGTCCATTTTCACAACATTGGATAATTTATTTCAGAGCGATTACACCCACCAGAGGGGCACAGGCTTAAGTGCTGGCATATTAATTTTCCCGTACACGAGCTGTCACTGTTGGGGTTGGGGACCACGCTCTTGGGGAGCCAGGGTGGCGAGACTCCGCCGCACGCCATGCTCTGCTAAGCCCCCTGACTCCTAATTGCTTGCGCACCAGACTGTGAGAAAGTAATTGCCACTATAAATTTTCCCTCCTCTGCATAAAATATTCAGGGCAACAGGCACTTTAAAAAAGCGACTTCATGAAATAAGGGAAGCAGCGTTCATGCCACGCTGCCCAGCCCTGGCAGCCCAGCCTGCCCTGGGGCACAGAGTGGGGCCCCAGGAGTCCCCCAGCCAGGACAGGCCCCGGAACTGCTCTGGGTCGCAGCGGGCGGCAGAGGGTCTCCCTGCCCCACATCCTCGGCACACTCGTTTCCCCTCTGGGGCTGAGCTGTCTGAGCCACAGGTGAGACACGGGAGAACGCTCCCCGTTAGGAAAGAGCACAGAGCCCCTCGTCCCAGGGCCTCCTGCCCGGTGCTCGGCACATGAGCACCCAGGAGAATGGGGAAGATGGAGAAAGAGGCCAGCTGCAGCCCCTGGAGGGGATCTGGTGCTCAGAGCACTGACAGTACCTAGCGTACCCTCTCAGGACAGGGAAGGGCTATGGCTGGGCTGGCCCTGGTGGCCTCTCCCCTTACTACAGAGAAAAGTCAAGTCCGAAGATGCTGGGGTCACAGAGCATCCTAGCCCTCGGCTCCGCCCCACACCACAGAAGAGGACAGCAGCGATGGGCAGGTAACCCTGACTGGCCCTCTGTGGCCTGCAGGTGAGAGACACCCCCCCCCCCAAAAGCGAGGGGCTTGAGGCCTTTGACCCTGTCAATCACAACAGACCTCTCCTGCTTGGGGACGGGAGCAGACAGCAGGGAGAGGGCCAGCAGGGTCACCCAAGGCATGGGGTCTGCACACTGCCGGGAAGCCTCCGGGGCAGCCCAGATGTCAACAGGGAGCTGTGTGGCTGCAGAAGCCTCCAGCTCACCTGTGGCCCTCCTGCCGAATCCCGAATCCCACACAGACACACCCGTCTGGGCAGGGGGGAAGGAGAGCTCGGGAAGGAGGAGAAGGGAAGCACAGAGAGGGCAGGACACAGTGGGGACGACCTGCCTCCCGCATGCTCCCATGTACCTGGGCCAACGCCCACCCGGGGGCCGCCTCTAGGTCTCCCCGGGCCCTGGGGGAGGCTGAGAGGGGAGGATATGAAGGAACAAAATAGCTGGAAAAGCCCCACCAGGGCCCAGAGCGTCCGCACGCAGGCTGCGGGCTGAGCCCGACGGAAGCTTCTCTGGAGCCCACGGCTCTGGCCGGGCGGAGGCGGGGCCCACACGTGCAGACGGCCTTGGTGCAAGCTTCGCTGGGGGCCCACGGCCTGGAGGAGACGCAGCAGCGCTGGGGGCTGATGCAAACTCTCCAGAAATGACTTCAGGCTCACAGGGACACTGGAGGTGGCCTGCCCTGCCCACGTGGGGATGTAATGCCAGTGCCAGCTGGCCCTGAGCTCCCGTCCCCAAGGAGAAAGGGGCCTTTCTGCAGGGCACCCTCTCCCGCCACCCTGCGGGCGGCCAGTGTTGCTGCCCCGCCTGAGGGCCGCTGTGGGCCAGCCCAGAGCCATCCCCGGGCCTGCCCCCAAGGCCCTGCTGCACAACTCAAGCTCCTCACTAGCCCATCTGCAGGAGGACAGGCACACTCTCAGCCTGTTAGGAAATATCCTTTATGGAGTTTTCTGGACTAAACTTCCTCAAATCCTTTTGTTTTTTTCCTGGGAACTATATACTATGGAGACGAAACAGAAGGCCGTTCATTCACCTCAGAATTATCAACTCGGCAAACTGATTTCTGGGCTGTCCTGTTACCAGGGCCCCACCAAAGAGCCACAGCCTGGGTCCCAGCCTCCTGCAGAGGGAGGGTCTGCACCCAGCCCTTGGGACCGGGGTCTGGCCGCCACTGCCCGCGCTTCACCGGCGCAGACCCGGGGCCGAGAGCCGCGAAGGAGCCTCAGGCTGTGGCCGGGAGCCGGCGGCGCCTTGAAGGTGCTCACGCGGGCGCCGAGTAGAGCAGGGCTGCCCGGCCCCACTCGGCCTGCGGCACCAGAAACCCTTCCCTGGGGACGGGCTCCACCAGGAACTCCACACGACCGTCCCGGCCGGGCCCAGCAGCTTCCACCGGCAGGTCCACTATCCGGTACTGGTTGGCAAAAGCCAGGCCCAGGAACGTGGGCTTCTCTGGCCACGGCGGCTCCCTGCCGCGAGAGCCCTCGCTTGCCCCTCCCCAGTGGTGGACGCGGAAGCAACGGACCTGGGGGAGGGGATAGGACCAGTACAGGGTACAGCTGAGCTGGAGCTGAGCAGGGGCAGCCTGCTGCCAGCGGGTGTGCGTGACGGTGACCGCCTGCACCTGGGGCAGAGGCGCCAGCAGGCTGTTGGCATCCACCACCTGGCAAGAGAGAGCAGGCTCAGCAGTCTCGCCCCAGGGATGGCGGGAAGGCTCCCGACCCACACACCTGCACGGCCTGACTCCACCCCGGCTCCGCCCAACTTCCAGCTGGACGGACATCTCGACCAAGCCCCTCGCCCAAGCCCCTCCGGGACGCGTCACCTGGATCTCTCCGAGGCGACAGACAAAGCTCTCCTGCTCCTGGCTGCCCGGCGGCCGAGAGAAGTTAACGAAGAGGTCCAGCAGGAGGCACCCGCGCAGGCTCACCTCGTAGCAGCTGGGGGAGGCGAGCAGGCCGGTCACAGGCCTAGCTCAGCTCAGCGGCTCCCAGGCCGGCTGTTCAGAGGTCCCAAGCCACAGCAGAAGGGAACTCCATCCCAGAATAGACCCTGGGCCCGTCCGTGTAAGGCAAGTCCCCACAACAACCTGGAACCCCAACCCCCTAACACTTGAGTGTCCTGGGCTTGTCTTGGAGCTGCCCAAAACCGGGAAGGTCAAACCCAGAGCCCCTCTGTCCCTCCAGTTCTGGGGTTTCCGCAGGGGACCCTCACTCCTCCAGTCCCCACCTCCGTGTGGCTGTCCCCTGCTGGGCTCTCAACAGGAAGCAGAGGGCCTTACCGCTGGACCCAGCCCCCACTGAGTGGCTGGCGACAGCGGCCCGCCCATCTGGCCAGCTTGGCTGGGGGCACTCGGAGGGGTCGGGGACTGTGTCTCGAGCTCGTTTCTGCAGAAGGAGAAATGGGACTTGAGCAAAGAGCCTCCCAAAGGAAGACGCACAGGGAGGGACACAAGGGTCACTCGTCCTGGCTTCTCTCAACTTGCCATGCCCCCTCGATGCCACAGCCGGCAGGACGCCCTGTCCACGCCACACGAGAGGCTGTACCGGCTGATGAGGGCCCAGGACGGAGGTCTGGGCTGAGAACTAAGTCGGGCCCACAGCTGCCCTGACTCCAGCAAAGGCAGGATTTGCCCAGCACGGTCCACACCGGCTCCCGCACACCCCCGTGAGCTTTCTACACTTCTCTCTGCAGGGGCCACCCATCTCCTCACCATTCAGCACTGAGATGCCACTGATGTGACAGCTGCTGGTGTCCCCTGTGGTGAGCTCCAAAGCCACCCCGATATCCGTAGGCCCTTCAAGCCTGTAGACCATGGACAGGAAGATTTTGGGCGGCACTGGGACCTGCAGGGAGAATAACCTGCCGGAGAAACGGCCCGTGGTGAGAGGCTGGAGAAGCTTCGCGGAGGGGCGGAGGCAGCCGCAAACCGCCCCCGCCAGCCTCTGCCCTCGGGGGACAGGCGGTCTGGGGGCAAAAGCTTCCGCACTCAGGTCCTCCCCACGGCCAGGAGCCAGGTCATCTCCCAAGACCAGATTCTTTCACGGCTGAAAACTGTCAGCTCTGAAACGTTGCACGATTCCCCCCGTGAGGAGTCAGCGCAGTGGGACTCGCGGACACAGAGGGCGGAGGGTCTCCAGCGACTGGGAGAGGCGGGATGGTAAAGTTTCAGTCTTACGAGATGACAAAGTCCCAGAGGAACCGTTGCACGACAACGTGCCTACAGCTAACGTTCTCCTGCCGTACACTTAAAAACGGTGAAGATGGTGAATTTTTTATGTTATGCACTTTTGACCACAGTTTTAAAAAAATAATCTGGATCTGTCCTCTGTCCTCGCTCTGGCTTCCGCTGCCCCATTCGGCCAGCTCTGCCTCCACCGTGGGTGAGGGGAGAGGCTGGTGGGCCCGCACGGCCCCGTCACTCACCCACCTCACGGCCACGTTCCCGACCTCAGGTGGGATCGTGCCCCGGAGAAGCAGGGAGCTGCCGCCGTGCCAGGCATCCGCCAGGCAGCAGTGCGTCTTCACCCAGCCGCCACCGTCCCCTCCTAGCCTGTGCTCCCCGAACAAGGGCTGGATGTCCTGGGCGCTCGGGTGGTACCAGGGCCCCACGGCCTCCTCCTGAGGTGCAGGACGAGGGGCTCAGTGGACGCTGGCGGAGCAGGCGTAGACGTCCCCACTGGCACCCCCAGGCGGCCGGAGGACAGACGGAGGGAGGGCAGCCCCTCGGCCGCCATTCCGCACCAGACCCACACACCTGGCCGTAACAGACTCTCCGTGTCCCCATGCCCAGGCAGAAAGACGTGACAAAGGGCAAGGAGCAGATGCTGTGTGTGGGCAGGTGGCGTTCCAGCAGACTCCAGAACCTGCCGGAGACACAGGAGGCCAAGGCTCAATCCAGAGCAAAGGGGCCTTTCACGTCCCTTGAACTTGCTGGTTGTAACTCGAGGTTCCCTGCACCCTCCAAGACAGGCCTTCCCGGAGGACTGTGGCCCCCCTGGCTACGGGCAGGCCAGAGGCCATTCTGTGGGAAGTGGCTGCTCGGGGTCCGGCCCCCACCTGGAAGCAGCCAGGGTCCCTTCATCCTCCTCCTTTAACAGCCCCCAGATGGACAGGGCCCTGCAGAGCAAGGCCGTGAGCCACCGCCAGCAGCCAGAGGAACCCCTACCCTCCTGGCCCTCCCGGCCCCCCCGTCCGCACGCTAAGCCCCTGTGGCACAGGACTCACTTGTCCTGGTTCTGGAAGAAATCCCTCTTCTCCAAACACTCATACACCCAGCCGGGAGCAAACAGAGCTGCCGAGAACCCGTGCTTTCGGATCAGCTCCAGCGACTGGGGAGACAGAAGTCAGGGGGATGCCTCCCACCCCAGCATCGCACAGCTGGGGTCCGGACAGGCTCCTGGTGCCAGTGATGCGGGTGGGGGTTCTCTAGGGGCCAGCTCAGAAGGGGGAGGGGAGGCTGTCCACACCCCTCGCCCCAACTCCACCTGGGGCTCCGGGGCTCATCCCCCTGGTCCACAGCTGGCCAGAGGAGGGCGCTAGAGGGGCAGAGGCGCTGCTGGGGGCAGGGGCACGGGGCGGGGGACACTAACCGGCCGCTGGCCTGCTGCCCCATCTCCCTCTCACATACACCTCTCGTTATTATCAGAATCACAGGGGTAAAGAGAACCCTCAGTTACTGGATTAATTTATCCATTTAAAGCTTAATTAATGACTGAGAACTTCCCTGTGGCCCCAGGAAGGGGCAGGACTGACGGGCCAGGACACAGGTAGGCCCCTGTTCCAGCTGCACCCGGCATCAGCCAGGCGCCCCGCCCCCGCCTCGCTCATGTGACCTGCCTTGCCAGAAACTTCTCACCGGTCATTACACCAGCCAGGGGCAGGGAATCTGAGGCCTCAAGGCCACATGTGGCCCTCCACATCCACAGGTGCGGCCCCTCAACTGAATCCAAACGTCACAGAAAAAACCCCTCTATTAAAAGGATCTGTTCTGTAAAATTTAGATTCAGTCAAAAGGCCGCACTCAGGGATCAGAAGGCCACAGGTGGCCCAAGGCAGCAGGTTCCCGGCCCCCCCAGGGCACTCTGCGTTGCCTGAGTCTGCCCTGGAGGGTAAGAGGTCGGTTCGCTGCTTGTCAGAAGGAAGTTAAGGCCGGCCGGAGACCAGCCAGCCACCAGAACAGGACGCTCTTGTCCACTGACTTCCCCATAAAAAGAAATGGCCGGAAGTGAGGATTTCCGTTGGGACACAGCGTGGCCTCAGAGCAGTTTGCCCATGTTTCTCAGTGCCTGTTTCCCCACTCGGGGAAGAGCAGCTGCTGCCTCTCTTTTCCTAAGGCACAGGTGAGAAGGGAAGGTCTACGAGACTCGAGACCCCAAGGAGGGCACGCTGGCCGGCCGGCTCTCTGGTGCAAAGGCCTCCGCCCACCTTGTCCGTGTCGAACCGGCCTCCGACCACGTTCCCGCGAGCAAACACGTCCACGCCCACGTACACGTCGGCCAGGCGCTCGCCGGCCTGCCGCAGCATCCGCTCCAGGTGCTCCTCCCGCCAGTTATAGTTGGTGAAAAAGCCGTCGCAGGAATCGAAGAAGACCCTGAGAGGTGGCAAGGACCTGCCATGAGACGCAGTCCCAAGGGGGAGGCCCCCGGCAGTCTCGGCCTCCCCCCCCAGTGCTCGGAGTCACTCACGACTCGCAGGCTGGGGGCTGCCTCCAGGGCCCAGGGCCAGCCCGCCAGTCCTCACCTGTGACCCTCAGCACGGCACTACCGTGTCGGCTGATGACAAGGACAGGAGACAACTCCATGCCTTCTCCCTCTTTTTCCCCCTGCTCCCAGGAGGCGCCCGCCCCACAGCTCACCTGTTCTGCTCGTTGAGCTCATCTTGCCACTTGAGCTGCCCACTCTGCACCACGCTGTCGTACCAGAGCACCAGGCCCCCTGGGACCTGCTGATGCAGCTGCGTGGTCAGGTACCGGAGGAAAGGAGGCGTGTTCCCCACGGCAGCCAGCTGGGAGAGAGGAATGCGGACGAGACCCTGGGTGAGGCTCAGACACGTCTGTCACGAGAAGTATCCAGCCCAGGACAGACAGGAGGACACGAGCAAACAGAGCCACAGTCCCGAGAGTCCCTCCACCCCCAGCCGCCAAGAGGGCGTCCAGCCGGGTAAACGACTTTCTGCTGCAGCAGGTAGGACATGAACACAGAACTCAGGACAGACAGAATGCACGGAAAGGGGAGGGCACCATGAAAAGGCAGGCCCACATCCAACCCAGGCCGAGCAGCGGCGGGGAGGCAGGGAAGGTGTGATCGCACTGCAGGAGTGGGATGAGCAAGAGCCCAGCCAAGCCAGCTTTCTGGAAACAGAGCTGGAGGAGATTCCAACTCGCTGCTAAGTAACCAAGACTTCAGAGTGGCTCTGCCTGAGAGGCAACAAGTGGCCCCTACCATTGCAGCCTGCAGCACAGGGACAGCAGTGCGGGACAAGGTAAGGCTGAGGGAAGAGGTGGAGGCAGCCAGCAAAGCAACAGGGCGAGCTAGGCCAGGCCCACACTCACACTCAGCGAGTTCTCGATGTTGATCAGCCAGCCATCGAAACGAAAAAACTGGGCGACCTGGACGAGCCGATCGGCCACCGCCTGGTACGAACGCTCGTCCCCAGCCAGGAAGGCTTCACAGAGCCTCCCCCCTTCACTCCACTCCGTGATGAAAGTCCCTGTGAGGCAGGAGAGAAACGAGGTCAACCACAGGAATCACTCCCCTCTGACCAAGGAGTTTGCAAAGTGGGGATCCCAGGCCCCCAGCATCACTATCACCTAATCACTTGCTAGACATTCGAATTCTTGGGCCCCGTCCCCAGATATCTAGTGGGTCAGACACCCTGGGCTGGGTACCAGCGTCACGGCTACACAAGCCCATAAATGACCTGGATTCAGGCTGAGGCAGGGAAGCAGTCTTGGGGTCGGCAAACCATGGCCCTCGGGCCAGAGCCCACCAGCTGTGTTCGTAAACACACTTTCACTGACCGCAACCTCGCCCACCTGGGTGCCTGCTTTCGCGTCAGTGACTGCAACAGTGACCCGATGGCCTGCGAAGCTGAAAGCATTCACTGCCTGGCAGTGACAGTCTGCAGACGCCTGTCCTCACCCACCAAGGCAGCCCCCAGGGGAGGAGCTCCACTCACTACGCAGCAAGGCCAGGTGTGCTAGCGGGTCTGGCTGAGTCGGAGGTGCGTCCTTGGCCCTTACCCAGCACGCAGACCCCATGCCTGTGGGCAGCATTGGTCCAGCCTACCGGGGGGATGGTGACCGTGTGGTGGCTGAAGTACACAAAGATGTCGATGTACTGCCAGTGGTAGAAGGAATAGGGGTTCTGCACCGCGGTGCCCTGAATAAACCTGGGTGAAGAAACAGAACAGAGTCAGGTCCCAGGAAACAGAATAAGGGCAGAGTGACCTCAAGGTGATAAGAGGGCAACCCCAAAGGTTTCCCTTAGTTTCCGTTCAGGCGGACACTGAAAGCCTGTGACATCCGGGCCCGGTGCAGGTGGAGAGGGAAGCAGGGACAAGCCACTGTTCTTGCAGCCATGAGGAAAACGTTTTCACCGGGGCGTCAGACGCCTGCCATTGGGTGCGGATGCACTGAGCACTTTCAGCCGCAGTGAGCAGACAAACAAGGGGAGAGGAAAGGAAAACAGAAGGCCCGGGTCACAGCTCCAAGTCCCTGGCCTCCTCGTTCTATGCAGAGAGGTAACAGTCCCTCTGGGACACAGTCTGCCTGCATTTGGAGGTCGGGGCTGACAGCCACGTGAGCTGCACCCAAGGTTTCGTCACCTGCCTCTGTCTCTACCTTGACGGCCAGCTCTGACTCAAGCTTCCCCATCAGCCATAACACCCAAGACTGTTCTAGGGGCGTTTAAAAGCTCTAAGCTGACTCCATGGCAACTCTGGATGGAATGTCCACAGCTGGGGGCAGGGGCATGTGACAGGGGCAAAGCCCTCACCTGTCATCCAGGTACCCGCCCATCATGTCATGGCACAGCAAGGTTCGGGGCCTCTGGCTGCTCAGAGGGGGCTGGCGGTGCTCCAAGGGCTCCAGGGCAACGTTGAAGCCGTCGTCCATATTCGGCGCCCACGCCAAGAGCTCCTCCAGCGAAGACAAGTAAAAGCTGGTAGGTGTGGTGGTGTCCTTGTCATAATATCTAACTGGCCCGAGGAGGGAAACAGTGAGAGGTTATTGGAAATTACAGGGGTAAAGGAAATGCTCCGATGACAACTCGGAGAGAGCCCCGAGGGCGAGGGTGGCGGGAGCCACCGTCCAGACCGCCTGGAGAGAGCGTGGACAGTGTCCACAGCCTCAGCCTTCTCACCTGGCAAAGGAGCCGGGCTAAAACTGACCACTTCTCGAAAGACGGCTGCTTCTTCCTCCCTCATTCTAGGCAAAGAAGGAGTTTTAAGTTAAAAATACAAAGGTAAAGAACGCTCAGGAGCAAATGGCCTCGTTTCCCTGGACACGTGGGGAGAGATGCTCTCCGGCTTGCGCTATTTAACGCAAACTCTACAAACACGCACGTCCACATCTCGTCCGAGAGTCACCGTGGCTTCTGGTTGGACACACGTGGCGAGGCCTATTCTCGAGAATAAACACCGAACCCTCGACAGCAGCCGCCCAAACAGCTCGCTCCAAAGATCGATACATACTAATACTTGGCGAGGCCCACAGGTTTTGCCGTGGCCGAGGGGCCAGCAGCACTCGAAGTGCCAGTCTTCAGGGCCTGAGAGCAGGGCTGAGCTTTCTCCACGGGCGACCCTCCCACCGTGCATCCACGGAGCACTAACCGCGGCTGTTCATGGATGGATGTCACGGGGCAAGAGAGTTCCTTTGGTACGTTAAGTGGGGAAACCCTGAATAAATCTAAATTAAACAGCTTTCTTTTTTAAAAAATCACTATTTTAAGAGTCGTGAAAAGACCCTGAAGCAGCCCTTTACAGGCCACGGACATCAAACGTGAGATTCTCTGCATCTACGGAGGCCGAGGCTGCTTCTCTGTTCACGGGGTACCACCTGCTGACACCCCACTTCCACTCGGAGGCTGGTTGGCAAAGCTCCCACCCTAGGATCTCCCGACACCGAGCACTGCCCCAGGACCCCTGGAATGATACTGGGGACCCCTAAGAACTGCAGGGGGTTGTGGGAGGGATGAGGCCGATTCAAGTGGAGATGCCACACAAGTCGCCCCCTTCCACTGTCCTTCCCCCTCCTTGCTGATTTCACCATCCCTCCTCCGCCCCTCCAGGACCTCTCAGGACGACTCTGCCTACACCAGTTCACCTTTGTCGCCCCTAACTCCTCCACTGGGGGGGGGAAGAGCCATCTCCACATTCCTCGCGACCAAGAATCTCTCTCGCCACCCGCCGCCGTGCAGTCTGACACACCCGTCGCTCTCGCTGCTCTGGGCTTCCAGAAGCCACGTCTGTGCTCCTAACTTCCCCCCGCGGCCTGCTGCCCAGGAGCTACCCGGTGGGCAAATGCCCCAAAAAGGATGGAAGCCGCCACTCGGCTTGCACCGGTTTCTGAGATGGGGAGGGGACCCGACTCTCGACCCCAGCGACCCCACCTCTTCCCCGGCCGCCGCCGCCACCTCGGCCGCCGCCCCGACTCCTCCCGCGTCCCCGCCTCCGCGATCGCCCGCTGCCGCTCTCGCCGCCGGGCGGCCGCCCGGGTCACCATCGCGGCCTCCATGACACCCGGCTGAGCCCCGCCAGCCACCCGGGGCCGTGTCACAGCGCCAGGAGCCAATCGCAGGCCCGGGCCCGCCCCCGCGCCGCGCTCGACCAATGGGGAGTGCGCAGCGCGGCCGCGGCTCAGTCCGGCTCCCGCCGACTCCGGGCGCGCGGGTTGGCGGCAGAGACTTTGTATCCTGGACAGGCGGGGGGCGGGGCCTGTGACTGGGGGCGGGGCCTAGGGCGGGCGGTGGGCGGGACTACCCGCGGGGGCGGGGCCTGGTCGAGAGGCGGGGCCTGCGCCAGTTCTGAGCCCAGGCTCCTGTGTGTAGGTTCTTGCTCCAGCCTCACCATCCGCCTTTTTCAAGCCAATTGAGATTCGTGCCAGCGAGGTCAGCAATCTCCCAAAGGTGAAAGTCAGTGAATGGTGGAAATGAGATCTTAACTCCTGCTCACCCGTATCAAAAGGTAACTTTCAGAAGAAAATAAAACCCTGATTCTCACTCCAATATAAATATGGACAAGTGTTCAGGATTGTTTCCTAGGCGTTAGTCAACCAAGGAGCCAGGCAGATGTTGTGACCTGTTGACAGGGACTTCAAGCAGAGGCCCCTGCGGAGGAGGAGTGTGGGAAGTGTCAGTGCGGGAGGAGTCTCCGGGGTGGGGCTGTGGACCCCACTGGGCAAGACAGCGGCTTACGGCGTGCAGAGAGCCGTCGGGAAGATGACAGAAGGCTAGACCCAGGCTGCGTGGAGGCCGTGCAGTATGCAGATTAATTCGGCAACCTAGGTTTTGCATTAACCACATTCTGTCCCATACATACTTTCCAAGTTCCCACCTAGAACAAACCTAACACTTTCTACACCCCCAGACCTGTGCTCTGTGGTGACTGCACTGCCCCCAAGCCCGCAGGGCGCACAGCGACACATCTGCAAGAGGCACTGCCTCTTGGGCACAGACAGAGTTCAAGGTAAGCATGATAGAGTGGAGGCCTGGGCAGGGAGAAAGGCCTAGAAGCCGGGCCTCAAGGCTGGGACCGCAGGGCCCCAGTCCTCTCCCCGGGCCCCAGCACCCCTTCTGTAGCTGGGAGCTTCAGTGCTTGGCGGCAGCTGCTGCCCAAGCCATGTTGACCAGGCCCGTGTATTATTGTTGTGTACTTTGGACTGTATGAGGCCCCACGCGTCCATGAACGCGGAGGATGGGGAGTGTGACTAAGGTTGTAAAGTATGAGCCCTGGCCACGTCCTGGGCTGACCGGTCAGGCAGGAAGGATGGGTCAACAGGGAGGACGGAGGTGGCAGAGCCCTTCTCTCTGGGTCTTTGTGGGGCTTCAGCCCTGGGAGGTCTGCCGTGCGAGAGGGTAGCTGGGTTATCTGGCTCGCTCCCACTGTGTTCAGGTGAGCTCGGGAAATGGACAGTTTTGACTTGGTCTGCACCTAACCAGGTATTCCCAAGCGCTCACCTGTAGCTTAACAGTAAAAATAAATAACCTTTCCATTCTAGCCAGGCTGAATCGCAGTAATAAGGGATACATTGAACGGCCCTTGGGTGATGCCCAGTCTCTGGGAAATAACATGCCCAGGCCTCCCTTCTGCTCTGCTCCTTTCTGAAGCGCTGCCATCTGGTCTAGAGGAGCAGGAAGGGGAAGGTCACCCTGCACATGCCCGGGACAGAGAGGAGCCGGACCCTGTGGGCTCTGTTGGCCTCTGTGGCTCCTGGTATCTCCAGGGACAGCCCAAGCCTGAAGGTGCCTGTGTCTGCCCTGAATGGCCCTGTGCTGGCTCCCACCAGGGCCCCAGACTCCTAACCTTGCATGGCTTCCAGATAAAATACGGAACACTCAGTTAAATTTAATTCCAGATAAACAACAAGTGGGACATAGGACAAGTTTGTACTAAAAAGTTATTCCATGTTTATCTAAGATTCCAATTGAACTAGGATCCTGTATATCTGGTTGCTAACTCTCGCAGCTCTACCTGGGAATCCACACTACAGCCTTGCCTCCTTACCCTGTGATGGGGGTCCCTCTGACACCTCTGGGTGGGCTCTCAGCTGTCCTGGTCTCTGTGGGCAGGAAGCCAGGTTGGTTCAGGACAGCCGAGCCTCGGTACCTCCTTTGCCTGACAATACAGTGCCACCAGCTTGGTGTTGCAGGCGGCCTCGTGTGACTAGCACTGGCCCCTGCACCTTCCCCTCAGCCTCGCAGAGCAGGAGAGCAGGAGAGCTGGGCTTGCACGGCCTGCTGTGTCTTCCTCCGCCCGTCTGCCAAGGCCTCCTGCAGTGCCCTGGGGGCCAGAAATGAGAACCAGGTGAGCAGACTTCACCTGCTGCCTGGGCTTGGCTGCTGATGTGCGGAAGAGTGCAGCAGGGACTGCTAATGGTCTCCACTGCCCCTCCCTCTCTTGCCCTTTAGGAATGGAAGCCCCACCTTTCCACTGACTGCTGGCCGCCCAGATAAGGACAACATTCCCCGGCAGCCATTATATTAATAGTTTAGAGGAACCACAAGAGCAAGTTCTGGTTTTCCAGACAAGAAACGAAGGGATGTGTGCAAGTCTGCTGTGCGTACAAGGCAAACGGGCGTGACCTCCACTTTTCTTCCCCACTTCCTGCTGGCTGCCAGGTGGGTACGAGGGTGTGATGGTGGGCACTGCGGCAGCCATCTGAGACCGTGAGGTGGGAGCCACTGGAGCAGGGTGCAGAGCAGCCATGCAAAAGGGGCCTGAGTGCTCAACAGCAGAGACCACGGAGTCGCCGGGACTGCTTTTGTCCTGACGCTTACGTGAGAGAAGTAAACTTCTGTCTGTCTTGGTATTCATTACAGTAGCTGAATGTAACTAAGATGAGTGGGGCTAAATACTGAAATTTAGAAAAGCTTCTCAAAATAGCATCCTGCCTTCCAAGGCTGTTTGTTTTGTTTTGTTTTGTTTTGTTTTTGGCAAAATCTTACTACCTTTTTCTTTCTTGTTGCATTCCTTCTGCAATCAACCCCACTGATCAGACAGATGCCTCAGACCAGCTGGGGCAAAGGCAAAAGCACAGTAAAAACTTTGCAACTGTTGTTCCCCATATAGAGTTGTCCTCTGTGCTCAGCAAAGGCTTAACCCTGCAGAGTGCCGTGGCTGGCTCCTGGCTCCGCCCCCGACGCGCCCTGACACCCACTGCAGGCTGCACGAGGCCCCTGTGGGAGCATCTGCACGGGAAATCCCTGCCCACTCCCCGCACACCGCCTGGCTGTGGGCCTCCACCTGCTTCGAGCTCACTCCACAATAACACGGCATGGCCTGGGGTGCAGGCCCGGCCCTTTCCGCAGTATTATTATTGTAATCACACCAATACCTGTTAAACAAAGCGGTGCGAGCCCACTGTTTTGGAGTGTGCTCCTGCGCTAGGCTCCGACAGCCCAGACCAGCCCTCGGCAGAGCCACCTATGCTAAATCCCACACGATCGACTGAAACTTTAAGGAAGCAGGTAGATCCCCAAACCGAGAAGTTTTTCCTGAAGACAGGAGATGCCAGTCTACCTAAGTCAGCATCGTAAGGAAGTCCCCTCTGCTCTAACCCTTACCAAAAAAACCCCAAAAAAACAAAAAAAGTCACCTGCTCTTAACCAATCAGCTTTCTTCCTATTCTCTTTCGTGGCTCCTGCTTTACAAACCCCTGGCCCTGGCCCAGTGGGGGCTCTCACTCTACTTTGTAGAATGGAGGCTGCCCTGATTCACAAATCACAAATAAAAGCCAATTAGGCCGATAACTAAATCTGTTGTGATTTTGTCTGTTGACACATTACATTCATTTTCTCCTTTTAAAAATGTAAAGTATTGCAGATAAAATTAATGTTCCCTTTTATCCACCTCCCTTGGCTTACTTAGTCCCCCCCCCAAGGTCCCTCAATATTCCACCAGTGTTATCAGTTTGGCCTTTATCCTGCCAGGTGTTTTAAAATACTTTTCCATACAGTCATATATGTTTAAAACATACACATTCTTTAATACATGCATGTACCTGGAACTCTATCATATTGTTCGTATTTTATAAAAATGGTATCATATTGTACAAATAATTCTGCATCTCGCCTTTTTCACCCAACAATATTTTTGAAATTGAGCCATATTAATGTGTGTAGCTCTTGTTCGACTGCTACTTAATATGCTATCATGTTAACACAGCACAGCGGACTCACCCATCCACCGATGGGTGAACACTTAAATAGCAAGATAACAAACATTTGTTTGGTATTATTTTTAAAATATTAAAATGAACATCTTTGTTTAAACCATCTTGGGCACACATACATTTTTTTCTTTTGAAGGTAAAAACATGGGAATAGAGTTACTAACAGTAGAATATACACATTTTCGGTTTTACCAGTCACTACCAAAGTGTCATCCATAGTGGCTCTGCCACGGGCATTCTCCCCAGCGCGGGATGCGTGTTCATTGCCCCATAACCTCTCAGACAATGATATTATCAAACGTTAAGATGTTTTTGCTCACCTGATGGGTGAATATCGGGTTTCACTGTTGTTTTAACTTCATGTTGCACGGCTTTTAGTGTCGGTTGGCCATTTGGACGCGTGCCACTTCTGTGACAATCCCGTTAATTCTACTGTGTTGTTGTTTCTCACTGGTGTGTAGGAGTCTGCTACATAGTCCGGACACTAACATTTTGCCTCTAACATACATAAATGGAGCAAATACGCATGCTGCTGGTCTTGTAACTCTTTAACAGTATCTTGTAGCATAGGTGTTTCATATTCCACTATGGTCAAATTTATTAACATTGTCCTCTATGAGTTTTCTGGTTTCTGCTGCTGTCCCCACTCCAAGGTCACGCAGATATTCTCTTGCATTTGTAGTTAATAATTGTCAAGCTTAACGGTCTTTGTTTTGTTTTTTTATACATATAATACACATTCACATGCCTTTGGGGAGGTAGGTCTTTAATATTTCATCTTCCTTTTTGGTTATTGACCTACTCACATTTTTCTTTCTTTCTGGGCCAATTTTGCTAATAAATGTTTTCCTAGAACAGTGTCCATTTCATCAAGGTTTTCAAATTTGGGGTATTAAGTTGTTCCTAATCATCTTTTTAATCTCTTGGTTGTGCCATGTCTTTGATTCCGATGTTGTTTATTTGTCTTCCTTTTATTCTTGATGCTTTCTGCCGAAGGACTGTCTATGCTATTCATCTTTTCAAAACTCAGGCCCTTAATTTTGTTCTATTTTTGTTTGTTTTCTGTTTCACTAATTTCTGTTTTTATTTTCTTTCCTGCTATTTTCTTTGGATTTATTTTGTTGTTCTTTTTCTGGTTCCAAAAGTGGAAAGTTTGGTTCACTTATTTTTTTAAATCTTGCTTGCTTTCAGATGAACACGGTTGAGGGGCCACATTCCCTCTGAGAATTATTTCCAGTGTCATCCCACAGGTTTTCATGTGTAGCGCTCGGGTTCTCACTAAGTTCTAAATGCTTTCTAATTCCTGCTTTTCGTGCCTCCTTAACCCATCAAAAGAGTCCTAAATTTTGGTAGGATTTGTCAGCTTTTTCTGTTGGGATTTGTACTTTTGTGTATTTTTCTAAATATGTTTCCCTACCCCAAAGTCATGAGTGTAAGGAACACTCCACACTCTGTTTTCCAGAAGCATCTTTGTTTTGCCTTTAAACTTCAAGTCTGCAGCTCCCCCGGAATGACTGTTGTTTATGATGTGAGGGAAGGGGTCACATTGTTTTATTTTTCGTCATATGGACCCCTGGTTACTCTGTGGGTTCTGAAAGGCTCTCCCGTGGCTCTGCAGTGCTCCCTTCTGGAAAGCCAGGGGTCCAAACATGCCCGAGTCCGGGGCTCTCTATTCTATCCCATTTGTCTATTTTATCTTTGTGCAAATCCCATAGTCTTAACGTTGGAGCTTTAAAACAAATCTTGATATTTAGCAGTCCTCCCACTTCGATCAAGGTCCCTTCCTATTTCCATATACCTTTTAGAATCAGACTGGTCAATTTCTATTGGAATTCCATTGGAATTTTGTTTGAAATGTCATTGAAATCCCAGGCTGGGAAAAATTGACATCTTTACACAATTGGCTTTTACAACGCGTGAGCATGGTATATTCTGTGTGGGCCATGAAAATGCACCACTCCCGTAATCCCAGCACGCTGGGAGGCCGAGGCGGGAGGATCACTTGAGGTCAGGGGTTCAAGGCCAGCCTGAGCAAGAGCAAGACTCCATCGCTACTAAAAATAGAAAAATTAGCCAGGCGTGGTGGTAGTACCTGTAGTCCCAGCTACTCGGGAGGCTGAGGCAGGAGGATTGCTTGAGCCCAGGAGTTTGAGGTTGCTGTGAGCTAGGAATGATGCCACTGTACTCTAGCCCAGGCAACAGAGTGAGACCCTGTCTCAAAAAAAAACAAAGTAAAAGAAAATGCACCACCCAGACCCCCTGCTGCGGGAGGGGGCAGTTGACTGAGGTCCCAGCTGCCTTTTGGGATCTACCACAAAGCCAACCATGCTTCCTGCAGGCTGCTCATGGCCCCTGGCTGAACACAGGGCTATCACAAAGGATTTCCTATCAGCCCGGCCAAACCTGCCTGGGTCGCTGTCAGGTGCTGGAGTGTGAGGTTCTTCCAACCCAACCCCCTGCCTTTGTCTCCTTCCTGCATGGTCTGAGCCCCTCTGCTTCCTGGCCTCCTTCCCCTTATTGTTCATTTCCCCCAATAAATCTCACGTCTGGTCCTGTCTTGGCATCTGCTTTTCAGAGGGCAAGAACCAACCTACTGTCCATGTTTAGATTTTATATTTTTTACAGTCCTCTGAGTAGAGGTCTTACCCAGCTATTGTCAGATTTGCCTCTAGGTAAATGACATTTTGTAAGTGGCATCTCTGGTGCATTAAATATTAAATTCTTTGCATCTCCTGCCATCAAAAGGGGAAGCCTATTATCCACCCAGGCCGGCCCCGAGACTTGCTCTGACCCGTGGAATGTGGCCATGGGGTGACTGCTGAGCCGAGGTCCCAAGAGCTCTTGCAGCTTCTGTTCTTGCCCTCTTGAAACACCGCTGAGACCACCACGCCCTGCAGAAGCTGGGGACGAAGGACAACGAGGAGAGACCCAGGCATCCCAGATGTCTCAGTCATGTCAGCTGGGGCCCCAGGAATGAGAGTGAGGCTGTCGCACACCACCCTGCGCCAGCTGAACTGCCCACTGCCTGAAGCCCTGGGGACAAGCCCAAGGCGCCAGCGCAAGAGCCACCAGCCCACCCGTGGGGTCAGGAGCAGGAATGAACTGACGCTTTTCCTTAAGCAATAAGGAGGTGGCTTGTTCTGCAGTGATAACTCATCCAGGGCAGGTGCAGCTCAATGACACTGCAGGTTCAGTTCCAGACCACTCCGATGAAGTGAGTATCACAATAAAGCGAATCACGTGACTTTTTTGGTTTCCAAGCACATAAAAAACTCACGTTTATGCTATACTGTGGTCTACTGAGCATGCAATAGCATTATGCCTTAAGAAACAATGTACATGTGTTAATTTAAAAATACTTTATTGCTAGAAATTTCGAAGGATCATCTGAGCCTCTGTTCCCTTTCTGCTGGTCGGGGGTTGCAGCCCATGTTGGTGGTGCTGAGAGATCAGGGTGGTGGTTGCCGAGGGTCGGGTGGCTGTGCCAATTTCTTAAAATAAGACTAATGATGTTCGCCGCATTGACTGAGTCTTCACCGAAGATTCCTCCAGAGCACTTGGTGCTGTTTGGTAGCATTTTACCCACACTAGAACCTCGTGCAAAATTGGAGTCGGTCCTCTCAAACCCTGCCACTGTTCTATCAACTGGGTTTTTGACAGTTTTCTGTAGGGCTCACCGTGGGAATTGTCAACGCTGCAGGAGCATTGTCAGCCCTTTGTTGTCATTTCAAGTGTTCACAGCATCATCACCAGGAGTTGAGTCCGTCTGAGGAAACCACTTTCTTTGCTCGTCCATAAGGAGCCTCTCCTCATCCATTCGTGCCCTGTCGTGAGACACGGCCATGCGGTCACGCCTGCGGGCCCCACTTCCCGCTCCAGGCCTCCTTCTCTCTCCCCCACATCTGCAGTGGCTTCCTCCTTTGAGGTCTTGAACCCCGCAAAGTCATGCTCGTGGGTTGGAATCAGCTTCTTCCAAACTCCTGTGAATGCCACTATTGTGACCTCCTACCATGAATTGTGAGTGTTCCCAGTGGCATCGAGAACAGTGGATCCTTTCCAGAAGGTTTTCAGTTACTTTGCCCAGACCCACCAGAGGAATCAGTGCCAATGGCAGCTATGGCCTTATTATACATGTCTATAAGACTGTGTGTGTGTGTGTGTGTATGAGAGATGCTTTATTTTATATTAGAACAATCAGCTTCTATGTGAATATTTTTCTATAGTAATACAGCAGTATAACTTTTTATACTAGCTTGTTTTTTATATTGAAAAGGTAACATATGCACCTCACAAAAAATGTACTAGGTAAGATTTAAAAGACAAATGTATTCACTGCCCAACCCCAACAATCATCCACCTCTCCCCTCCTGTGTTAACAGCCCCTCCTGACCGGGAAGAGAGCTGGGTTCAGGGCGTGGGTCAGGTGAGGCGCAGAGGAGACAGGACACAAGGGTGATGGAAGTGTGTCAGTCACAGATCCTGGAGACAGGGCTGCCGGGGAGGGCCACGGGGAGCCCATGACAGCAGGTGGGGAGTGGGAGAGAGAGACCTTTGGGACTGTGCCTTTATAGGGACGGAGTGTCATCTCTTGTGCTTTCCTGCGGGGGTGTGGGTTGCTGGTTTAAAGAAAACACAGGCAAAGGGAGAACTTACTTATGTGAGTCTGGTGGTGACCGTTAGGTTTTATCGTAGTTAGCAACTATGGGGTGTGTTGGGTTTCGCGTCCGTGGGACAGAGGAACAAGCAGCTGTATGACAAACAGCCACAGGAGAGGGGACGTTTTAACTAGGCCAAAGGTGATGGGGTGGGTTTCAGAAGAAAACTAGAGCGCATGCACTGTTGCATTCCAGCCCTGTTCATTCCCCTTGAGGTTTTATTATCTACCTGCAAGCTGGGCTGGATCCTAGATTCCTTCAGTTTCCGCCGATATCCGGCTACGACTCTCCAAACTGCTATTTCCAGTTTTCTCCTGCCCTTCTGGCTTGGAATCACTGAAATTAAAAGTGACCTTTTCCTGAAGCTGAAGCTGGAAGACTCGCTATAAACTGCAGAACCAACCACAATGGCTCGTGTGTGGACAACCCTCCTGTTCTCAACTCAACAGTTGGAATGTTTTATCTATCTTTAGGCAGGGAGGTTTCCAAATTCTCCACAGCTTATAGACTAATCCTATTTGTAAAGTCTCTAAAGTGGAGATTCCTCATCCTTCCTGGCCATCTGCACAGTGAGTCGGGCTGCAGGAGGGGCTGGCTCCTGGGGCCGGTTGAGTAGGGGCACTTGAGGTCACCACAGCTTCCCCACCGCTGCCCCAGCTGTGCGGGACTCCAGAGAGGGAGGCATGGTCCGCAGTTAGTCACTGCTTGTGCAACGCTTCCCCTGGCACCTGAGTCAGCCTCCTACTGACCCTATGATCTCACCCGCCAATTGATTCAAGAATGCTTGTTTAATAATGTTCTTGGAAGAACTAACCCTGACACTCCCGTCCCACTTCGCCGGCCCCAGCCCCTGGCCCCATCATAAGCCAAGCGCAGAACAAAGGGCTTATGACAGACGCTGAAGGTCCTACCTCTGGAGCCGCAGGACTTCCTGGCCCTCAGTAGAGAAGGACAAGGTGACCTGGTTTTTCGTTTTTATGTGTTTTCTGTTTGTTTTTATAACTGCTTTATTGAGAAATAATTTATATACCATATAATTTACCCATTTCAAGTGCACAACTCAATGATTCATAGTATAGTTACAGAGTTGCACAATCCCCACTACAATCAATTTTACAACATTTTCATCACTCCAAAAAGACAGTGCATATCCATTAGCTGTCACCCCCACTGCCCCCAGCCTCCCCACCCTCTGTCTCTGTAGATTGTCTGTTCTGGACATTTCATACAAATGGAATCATACAATACGTGGTGTTTTGGGTCTGGCTTCTTTCCCTTCAGATAATGTTTTTAGATTTACGGATGTCGGAGCAGGTGTCAGGACTTGATTCCTTTTCATGGCTGAACAACATTCCGTGGTGTGGACAGACCACATTTTGTTTATCCATCCATGAGCCGATGGGCATTTGTGTTATAGCCACTTTTGTGTTTTTGTGAACAAAGCTGCTGTGAGCACCCATCTCCAAGTTTCTGCAGGGACATGTGTTTTCACCTCTCTGGGGTGTGCACCGAGAGGTGGAACCGCAAGGGCAGCTGTGGCTCTGCGCTGAGCGTTCTGAGGAACTGCCAGACTGTTGCCAAGGAGGCCGCGCCACTCCCATTCCTGACGGCAGCGTGTGAGGGTTCCGGTTTCTCCGCATCCTCGCCAACATTCATCACCGTGTGTCTTCTTGCGTAGAGCCACCTGTTGTTCAGGTCCTTTGCCCACTTTTAATCTCAGTAGTTGTCTTTTTATTATTGAGTTCGAAGAGCTCTTTATATATTCCAGATACGAGTTCCTGATGAGATATATGATTTGCAAACATCTTCTCCCATTCTGTGAGCTGTATTTTCACTTTCTTCATGGTGTCCTTTGCACACCGAAGTCTAAAATTCTGATGACGTGCCATTTATTTTTTTTTGTCTTTTGTTGTTTGTGCTTTTGGTATTATAACTAAGAAACCATTGCCTAACGCAAGGTCATGAAGATTTATGCCCAGGCTTTCTTCTAAGAATTTTATAGTTTCAGCTGTTATATTTTGGCCTTTGATCTATTTTGAGTTAATTTTTGTATAGGGTGTGAGACAGGGGCCCAGCTCCACTCTTGTGCACGTGGCAACATCTTGTTTTATTTATTTTCTGTTTTTCAGGACCTGGCCAAGAATGTCTCATGTTATCCCAGTTGCTGTGGCCCAGTAAAACCAGCTTGTTGTCATGCTCGCGTGTTCCCACAGTGAACCCTACAGAAAATAGTCCCTGAGGACCAGTGTAGACAGCACCGGTCTTGCCCCCAGCCCTGGCCACAAAGACTCCGGAAAGTCCTAATATAAACTAATGTAAGCAATTCTTTCCTCTGGCTGACTTATCAGCCGTTTCTAAGTCATCTCTTTTTTTGCTCAAACACTGATATTTGCATTGCAACTGAGTTTTCCAAGTCCTTTCTGGAGACGGTTGGCCAATTTCTCACTAGCTGGGGACAGGAAACAGGGAAAAGACCCTGTCAAGGTGAACTGCCTGGGGAGGGCAGCAGGTGGAGCAGGTCACTTTTTGTACCTAACATGCAATTTGGAGGAGGCTGGCCTCTGTGTCACACCACAGTCAAATTCCTGGGGAAATCCTCGGGAAGGCTCGTACCACGCCTCATTTCTTCTTCTGCCCCCAGCGCCTGGCACGTGGTCTGCCGCAAAGCAGGAGCAAGAGAGGAGGAGGAGCGAGCAGAGCGTAGGGCCAGCCCGGAAGGACAGGGGCAGGAGGAGTCCAAAGAGGGGGGACATCAGAAGAGGCTGGGCCGGCCCTGCTACATGGTCCACGGGACTCTGTCCGAGGAAAAGCTGACTGGTTCCTGCCAGACACCTGGGGAAAGTTGCTCAGCCCCTGCACCCTCCGACCCCCTGCACAGAAAGCTCATCCTCTGCCGAGTGGCCTCAGCTGCGGAGAGGAGGGGCCAGCTCCTTGTCTGCGGAGGGCAGATCGCAGAGTCCGCCCCGGCCAAGCCCGAGCAGGACCACGTGGGCTCACCCAGGCCCCGGCAAAGGGAGGAGACCAGCTGTTTGCCGGCCTGCTAGCACCAGAGGGAGCCAGGCAGCTTCTGTCCTGCCCCTGGCAGTTGGAGAAGGGCCTGGCTGCTAACCCAGCTGGCAAGTGACGGAGAGAAGAAGGAACATCTGCCCTGCACCGCGGGGGCATAAAGGGGACTGTTGAAAGGTGTACTCAAGCCTGTACGCCATTGCAGCGGGCTGAACTGTATCCCAGAAAAGATAAGTCTAAGGCTGGTACCTGTGAATGCGACCTTATTTGGAAACAGAGTCTTTGCAAATACGATTAAGCTAAGGATCTCAAGAAGAGACCGTCCTGGATTTAGGTGGGCCCTAAACCAGTGACTGGTGTTCTTGTAGGAGGAGAGGAAAATTTGAGACAGAGGAGATGCCACCGGGAGAGGGACACAGAGGCTGGGGTGATGCAGGCCCGAGCTGGGGACGCCCAGGGCCCCTAGGAGCTGGAAGAGACACAGAAGAACCCTCCCCTGGAGCCTTCCGAGGGAGCACGGCCCTGCTGACACCTTGATTTCCCACACCTGGCCTCCAGAACCGTGAGAGGGTAAAAGTCTGTTGTTTTGAGCCACCCAGTTTGTGGGGCTTGTCTGGCAGCCCCAGGAAACAAGTACAGTGGTCCGGGCTGCAGAGTCGCTGCCAAGTCCCTGCCTCCCTGGTTCCTGCTTCTCCCAGTCCACAGTCCTGCCCAGGAGGACGAGCCCCTGCCTCCCGCCACCACTCTCAAGCCACCAGCCTCTCCCAGCACCCAAGTATGAAAACAGGAGGGGTGGGCGCGGGGTGGACAGGAGAAAAGGAAGAGGATTTGGTTCAGGGCACAAACGGACGAGGCCAGGATGCTGAAAAACACCATTCCGAGTTTAATGTTTTCTGGAAGGAGCACCAGGGAGCTCAAGCGGCGAGTGGCACTGTGCTTGCGGTGGGCGCGACTGCAGGGACAGCTTTTAGTCTGACCAGCAGAAGTCCATTAGAGGGAGGGACATGTGTAAGGACCCCAGACCCCCAGGCCCAGAGAGGGAAGAAGGGTCAGTCAAAACCAGGCGGCGGGAGGAAATCCCGAGGGGGTCGGGGGCTCAGGGGCCAAAGCAGGCGGGGAGAGCGAGCCAGGCCCTGGCACGGTGGGGTCAGGCCGTGGGGTCCTGGAGCTCAGGGAACGCTAGTGGACGCACGGCTGCCAGCTGCGGGGGCAGGGCCAGAGCACCAATCAGACGCAGCCGCTGGCTCCGGAGGTCCTGAAAGAGCCGGGGGGGCTGCCGCCTCTCCGACACCCACTGCCTGGGAGCGAGTTCCCACCCGGTGTCGGGACGCATCTCCCTTCTACTCTGGTCTCGGACTGCGGCTCGCAGGCGTCTTCCAGCCCCTCCAGCCGTCCCTGCTCTGGGACCCGAGAAAGCCCCTCCCGCGTTGCCTGGGCGAGGGTGAGGGCGCTGGGGACCCGGGTGGTGCCGGAGGCCTGGCTGCAAAGCAGCACAGCGGACGCAGAGCTGGGAGGCCGAGCCGTGGAGGAAACGGGGCCCCGCGTGGCGTGCGGGGCATTGACAGAAAACAGAACCACAGGCCGGGGCCTTCGTGGCTGCTCCGTGTGGGGGAGCAACAGGCCAGCAGGCATGGAGACCCCACCAGGGCTCGAGCTGGCGTGGGGCGTGGAGCAGCACCGTGCCTGGGTGTACCGGGAGCTTTGCTCCTCACAGAAACATCGCAGGTCTGGGGGTCCCTGAGGTCCCCAGCCGCTGTCGGGAGCCCAGAGCTCAGCTCAGAGCCAACAGCGGAGGGTGTGGCTGTCCCTCTGCAGGGCCGACACTTGCTGCCCCAGCCCCAATGCCCTCACTGTTGTGGCTCAGAAAGGACCAGCTGAGCCCTCGGGCGGGGCCACAAGGATGTCGCCAAGACACGGACATGGGTCTAGCTGTCCCCAGCGAAGGCTCATATGTGGCCTAAAAGAATTAAGCCAGACATGGTTTCCCGGATGCCCTACGGCTTCCGCCTTAGGTCTCTTGGACAGAGCCTCGTGCATCCTCCAGCATGAGGGACCCTCCCTCAGGAGCCAGCCGGCTGGCTGGAAAGACAAAAATAACACTCTGCTCTGCTTTTTCCTCCACGGTTTACTTTGCTCCTTTCGAGACCTTTAGAATGTGCCTAATTGTTTCCAGGGAAGGGGCAGGGGTGCTCTGCTCTGGGACACCCTGCTGCCACGCAGGGTCACTTAAGGACGTGCACACAGAGGGGAGCCAGCGGCCCCTGAGTGTCCTTGCAGGCGCCCCGCCCTGGTGATTTCATCTGCCGTCAGCTCTCTGCGGAGCAGCGGCGAGATCTGGCTGCCCGTCCCGTGGAGGGCGTCTGGGTGGATGCCGAAGCGGGGGACGCAGAGGCCAGGGAGGCCGCGATGGGGGAAGAGGCGACAGGGCCAGCTGGTGCCGGGCCCTGGGGTCTGCACAGCGCGGGGGCCGGGGTGGGGGCAGCCTCTGGCGGTGCGGCAGGGGTGGCCGCCGGCTAGGGCTCGGCGGCATGCTTGACCAGGTAGCCGCTGAAGGTGATGTAGGTGTCGAACTCGTCGCTGAAGATGGCGTTCTCGCGCTCGCCCCGGAAGAGCCGCACCCACACCTCGTCCTGCTCGCGCAGCTCCAGCATCAGGCTCTGGCTCTGCATGATGCTGCGGTCGCTCACCTGGGCGTACAGGATCACCACCTCCTCCCCGTTCTTCATGACGTGCAGGTACGTCTCCTTCTGGTTCCAGGTGTGCACGTTGAGGCTGAAGAAGTAGATGCCGGGCACGTAGCAGTAGAACTTGCCCGTGAACATGTTGAAGTGGCTGTAGAGGTTCACGAACTCCGTGTCGAAGACCACCGTCTGGTAGTAGTCGTTGCTGTGCAGCGGCTTCTTGCGGCCCACGGAGAAGGCGGCGTAGTGGTTCTTGCACCGGTCCCCGGGCGCCCCCATGGAGCCCTTCTGCCCTTTGGGTCCAACGTGGCCCCTGGCGCCCGCTGAGCCGGTTTTGCCATATTTCCCCTGAAGGCCGCGATCCCCGCGGTCACCCTTCTCGCCTAAAAGGAACAGGAACACACGTGCCATCGAGTGAGAGATTCAGTGTCACCCTGTGCCTGGGCTGTGCCCCTCGCCCTGGGCGCCATCCCGATCTGGTGAGCCTCGCACCTGCCCCCACCCCCTGTGAGGTCCCCCATCCTGGCACTGGGGTACTTTAATCCCAAAGCCGGTCCAGCAAACAGACGATCTCGGGGGCTGTTCTATTCTCATTCAGAAGCCATAATTTTTTTCCCTCTGGAGAGCTCTGGCAAGGAACAGGGAACATACGGGTTTGTCCAAAAGCAACAGGCGCCGCAGCCAGGCCCACGGCTCACTCTGAGCAAATGAACTGCAGATGTCGGGACTGGGCTCGGGATCTGGGTTGCAAGTGTCCCACTCAGATTTCACGGGGCTGTGCAGGGGTCTCTGCTGTGTGGGGGGCTGTGGCGAGCGGGTGGGGACACCGAGCCTCGAGACAAAGGACACAGAAGCCCGCAGTCCACACGCAGGTGGAGGGAGGAGGCCCCGGCAGCCCTTGGGCTCCCTCTCCTGTTCCCGGTCCTGGGGGCCCTTCCCGACCCCTCCTCTCGGAAAGTGGCCAGAGCCTCAAAACCAGAATTTCCTCTGCCCCCCTCTCTGGACGACAGCCTGCCCTGCCCCCGCACAGCCCCACCGAGGGACTTCATCCCGCCCCCAGGGAGGTCCCCTGCGCCGGTCCTCGCAGCGTCTGACCTTTCAGGATGGTGATGTTAATCTGGGGCACCGGGGCCGCCTGGTACACGGGGGTAGCGGGGTCGCAGCAGCGGAAGCACTGGGAAGCAGGGAGCTGCTCGCCCTGGCTGGGGCCGTATTTGTCATGTTCTTCTTCAGCCCTGAGGGAATAAAGCGTCACAATGAAAGCCATCTCTCTCCGCAGCCAGTGGGTCTGTGCACCTGACCGGCCTCCTCCCTCTCCGTGTGAACCTTGGCTCACGGCCAACGCTGGGGTCTCAATGGAACTTCAGAACGAGCCCCTGCCCTTGGGTAACAGCAATCACAGTCACGGAAACGCTAACAACACAGACAGCAATGGCTTAGGGCCGTGCGGGGCAGAGGCTGCTTGGGAGAATTCTGCACCTCTAGGGGACGGTCTTCCGACGACGTAGGATGAATCTGTGACTCCCTGTCACACATCTGTGATTCCAGAAAATGATATATTAAGCTGACTCGTTTGTCAGTGAGAGAGTTCAACTTGATCTTTACAAGGATTGCTTTGACCTGCAGCAGCTGAGCCTGTACAGTCTCCCCGCTGAGGTTGGAAGGCCCAGCTCTCCAGCGGGAGGGACGGTGACAGCTCCATGCTACCACCTCGCGGCAGCTCGCTGTGTTGCACCGTGCTGTCCGGCTTGTGGCTTTTCTTGCCCTGGCTTTAGAGCTGTGACAACCCAGCTCAGTGGCAGCAAAGTCCCTCTGCGTGGGCCACCTCCTTGTCTAATTCTGCTCCCACTTTTGCACCCCAGACGATCCAGGAGGTGGATCTGTGTGCCCCGAGTTCAGCCATAAGCCTAGGACCCCAGACAGACACCCCCACCCCTGCCTCTTTCCTAAGCCCCAGACCTCGACTCCGGCAAACTTCTCACCGAAGTCTCCATCGGGAACTCAACAGGCCCCACAACGTCTCGTGTCCAAAACTGAAATCCCTGTCCCTGTCCCTTCGCTCTTTCCAGACGCTGTTTCTAGCATCATCACTGGCTGCTGCCCAGGGTGGAGCCTGAATTCAGCCTCATGCTGGGCACCCCCGGCCTTACCACCTCCAGTCCTGAGCCCCAGTGCTCGCCCCTCACTACCCCCAGAACTGGGCCCTTGGCCCTTATCACCTCCGGAGCATGTCACCATTTCTGTCACCCTTTCCAACACGCCCTTGGAATCGGTCTCCAACTCATGCCCTCTGCCGCCTGGCCCCAGCATTCTTTCTAGAACACTCTCTCCATGACTTCCTCGGTTTCCTACAGCGTGAAGTGCAGGTGAGACCCTCCCCCTCTAGACTCAGCTGCCTCCCACCCTGCACCGCCCCCCCCAGCACCAGCCCCACTGCCCCAAACTACCCCCAGCCCTGACACCGCCAGCCATGCCCTTGCACATGCCATCTGGCTACCGGGCAGCCTTCCCCTCCGTCTGCACCTGGGAGGCCTCCAGGTGTCCTGTGAGACCCGGTTCAGTCCTTCTAGTCTCCCTGCCCCTCCCCCTCCTGTCCGCACCCCCAGCATCGTGGGCACACCCCTCCAGGGAGCCCACCGCACTGCACACGTTATGTGTGTCTGTCTCCCTCGTGGCCTCGGGGTCCCTGGAGGCAAGGACGGTGCCTCTCGTGTGTTCCCAGCCTGGCACTCGTGCAAACAGGAAGGGGAAGAAGAAAGGAAGGCATGGTGTGGCTGGGCCCCAAATCCTGCCCAGTTCCACGGTGTTCTACAGATAGCTTGAATTCTCGAGAATCAAGCCAGCCCGATGCTCAAAGTATTAAAGAGACTCAAAGCCAGCCTTGAGCTGTCACCCAGGTCACTGGGACCTCACATGGGTGAATGGCAGCCTGATGAGTAGCCCTGAGCTATGCAATAGCCCAAGTGGCCTGGAGTCCACGCGTCACTGCAGGCCATAGGTGCAAAGGCAGGAGCCATCCGCGTCCTTGGCAACCGTGCCAGGAAAGCCTTGGCCCTCCCAGTCCCACCAACCCTCCCGAGCCGCAACTTGATGAGACGTGCAGGTCGAGGGTGTCCGGTCCCTGCCTCCAAGTGGTGCCTAGAACCCCAGCAGACACTCTCGAGGGACAAAGCGAGGATGGAAAGACAAATGAAAGCGGGGGCTGCTCTGGATTGGAGGGTGTGGCTGCAAAACCACCCTCCCCTAGGCTTGGGATGAGGCCAGCTCTCTGTCCGCGGTTTCCAATAAGGCGCCCAAGTCGCTGAAAGGAGGACAGGCTCGTCCACCCCCAGCGCTGGTGTCCACACGCTGCTCCTCAGCTTCGGCATTCGCTCCTCGCACCTCACAGCGAACCAGCCTCCTGGTGGCCCCAGGCTCAACCCGGCGAGAGCCGGAGCCCCACAGTTGTACCTCACAGCCCTCACCTGTCAGCGTGGTCCAGCGGGGGAGGCGGCTCCGTGGTCCCCTCCTGCTCCGGCTGCTCCTGCTGCACGCGGGGCACCAGGCTCAGGGCCGGGCCACAGGCAAAGGCGAGTAGCAGGCAGCACACCAGCGCAAGTCCCCATCCACGGGAGCCCATCTTCCTGCTGGGCCCTGGTGGGAAAGGGGCACATGGGGAAGGTGCCAGGTTAGGACGGGCTCTGCAGAAAAACCGCTGGGAAGCCTGAGAGGCTCACCTAGACCGCAAAATACTTCCGTCACACTCCTTTAGGAGAACAACTGCACACACACTCTCTCTCTCTCTCTCTCACACACACACACACACACACACACGCACACGCACACACGCATCACACATGCACTCAGAATGCATTCACAGGCACACATGCATGTATACTCACATACACACACTCACATGCACACACACACTCTCACATACACACTCTCACATGCACGCACACTCACATGCACACACTCTCATATGCATACTCTCACATGCACACACTTACATGCACATGCACCCTCACATGCACACACACACGGACATGTACACCCTGTCCCCAGAGCCTCAGCCCACAGCCACTGGCTCCACAGATAATTGCTCACCTCCCCTCTTAGGACAATGAGCAAAATCCCAAGTGAGTCTTGCACGATCACTGTCCCTTAGCGCCAGGCAACACTGGCTCATAGTCGCGGCCCTTTGCAGGTGGGCAGGTGGGTGGGAAGGAGGGCGCAAGCTGCTTTCTGGCCACCAGGGGGCGCGCCAGGGTCTTCAGCATCTGATTCCGGAGGAGCCCAGCGTGGCCCGAGGGTCACTGTGCAGGGAAGGCAACCCCGTGTCACTCGCTCACAGCGCTTTCGGCAAGTGCTTGGGACAGGACCCTCCTCGTCCAGTGTCGAGGTGGTCCTTCTGGAAAGGAATGCCCACTGGGGGCTCCCAGCGAGCCTGTTAGGGGGCTGTGTTTGGGCTTAAACCTGGCAAAACAGCCCACTTGCTTCCCCGGGCAGCCTGCGGTCCGGAGGCCGGAAACCTCCCACCGTGGGAGAGCGAGAACGGGGGGCTCGGGGTGAGAGTGGGAGAGGCAGGCTGCCCCCGAATCTCTCTCCTTCCCTGCCATGCACCCCTCCGCCGGGTCTTCTCAGTGGCCCCCACCCCACCCCCAAGACAAATGTCCATCGAAGTTCCCTGCCCATCCCTCTGCCATCTCCCCAGCCCGACCCCACTCTCCAGCTGTAGCTCATGGCACTCCCTCCGAGTTCCCGCCCTGCCGCTCAACCTGAAACGAGCACACCTGGGGCACCTGCCGCTTCCCGTTCAGCAAGTCCGGGCAGGGCCCTGAGGGGTCCGCGTCTTCACAAAACCCCCAGGGACTGCCAGAGCCACGCTGGTCTGCCGACCACACTTCAGAGCACCGGGTTCCAGCCACCACTGTCCCCAACTCCCGACACCCGCCCACCTGCCTGCGTAACTGTTCCCTGGCCAGGGGCACCCTTTCTCCTCTCTCCGACCGATGACCAGGCCCACGGCGACAGCTCACGGGGCACCATCTTTTCACTCGATCCGTGTAACCCGGTAAGTGAGGGGTAGGTTTGGGAACATGTCCTCACTGATCATCTGTATCCCCTCACAGGCCTCACAAGGACTTGTGGTGACTGCTTTAAGGAGACAATGTTCATTCATTATTATACCCAATTTTTACATAAGCAAACTCAAGCCGATTAGCCCTAGACTGTCCAGTTTTTAAGCAGGGTGGCTCCATTCAAACGCAGGTGGGCTGACTTCACCCTGCCTGCAAGACCCAACTCAAGTGTCTCATGTTCTTCCTGAAGCCCTCCCAGACCCCTCAATTGGTGGGAGGGGGGGGCTCTCCTCCCTCTTTTTCAATTTTGTTTTTCATACTGTCTCTTGCTGCAGAGTTTTGTTTGGCCTGTAAGATTCTGCCCAGCGGACCGTGCTCGACCTCCTCCGGGCCCAGGGTGGCCATGTGTCCCACAGCACCCTGAACTGTGGTGCTCAACAAATATTTGTCAAATTGAATTCTCTAAATCTGTTTATTTCTCTATTTCTGTATTTCCTCTGTTTTTCCTCGGCGCCTTCATAATTACTCTTTTTTTTTTCTTCCTTTCAAGTGCCAAGCTTGCACCAGTTAAAAGGAAAAGAGGTTTTCTGTTCATTAAGTATTTTTTTCTGAATCCAAAAATAATATATTATTCATTTTAGAAAAGTTGGAAAGTAACAACAAAAGTAAGTGAAAAGCTACCTTGGCTTATTCTACCCCGGGACTGCTCTACCTTGGCACTACTGACATTCGGGCTGGATGATCCCCTGCTGGGGGGGGCTGGCTGGGCTTCGGAGGATGCTTAGCTGTGCCCCTGGACTCTACTGGCTAGATGTCATTAGCACCATCCCCGCCCCCCAGCTGTGACAACCCACCGTGTCTCCAGACGTTGCCATACATCTCTGCCCGGGGGGCAAAATTCCCCCAGCTAAGAGCCAGCGCTCCGCCCCTCTGGAAGCACACTTTGCATGTGTCTCCTCCCAACCTGGGAAAGGGATTTTCCACACCTTGGTCTGCAGAGACAGGGCCAGGAGCGGCGGGGTTAGGGCGACGGCGTCCTCAGGGCAGGCGTGCGCTGCCCGGCAGAGAGCTGGAGGACCCCGGCCGGCGGGCGAGGGCGGCTGGGGCTGTGGGGGCTCTTCTCAAGAGCCTCCTCTTTGGAGCCAAAGCAAACCCAGACTGAAATCTTTCCTTCATTGAAAGGACCTTAAGAACCACTTTACCAAATCCTCCAGCAAAGTCAGCATCATGACATTATGATCATTTTAGTCACTTTTGGGCAAGAACAGGATTGCCCAATATCTAACCAAACTTGGCCGCAAGTCACCTTCAGTGATTTCCAGCACAGCAAAGTCCCCTGCACAGGGTGAGGTTTTGCCCCCCGTGAGACAAAGAATGTGCTGCACCCGCGGAGGCGCGTCCAGGGAGGTGGCCCCCGACACGCTGAACAGTGCTGAGCGATCCTCCTGGGCCTGGACCCACACGGCCCAGTCTCCTGACTGGGCTGTGGTCAAGGCCAATGAAGACAAATCCAACATGAGTCAGGTTCTGTGCTTGCCTTTCCCAAACGCTGCCAGTAAGAGCCAAACCCCATAGTAGCTCCACGGCCTTCTTTCTCCCACCATGTCCCTGGGGACCTGCAGCGCGGGGCACCCCTCCCCGGCCCACCCCACCCACCTCCCTCGGAGACTGAATCCCCCTTTATGGGAGGTGGGAGGCAGGACCCGGAGGAGGGCAGGAGGGCTGAGAACATTCCCTGTTGATAATTTTTATCCCTTCCCAGACCTCGTATGGACCCGTGGTGCATCGTTTAAGGAGAAAATATTCATGCACGAGTCCAGCTTTCCCTGCATTCGTTTTAAATTGGTACTGTTATATTTCGGGCTCACTTCCGCCGCCGTGCGGTGTACTGACAGCGGACACCTGCAGCGCTGGGACCCTGCCCGCATTCTGTCCCGCTGCTCCACCCCGCCCAGTGCCATTGGACAAAGGCATTTTGTAAACACTGATTTCCTTCTTCTTTAATCCTCACTGGGTGAGCAGCTCTGGAGGCAAGAAGCCTGTAATCTCCCTGGATTGGAAGGAGCCTCGGAAGACAAGTCCAAGCTGTGCTCTCCGCGGACGATCTAACCCAGGCCTTGTTTGCCGAACGCCCGTGATTCGTACAGCATTATGCAAGAGCTCTGGGAGGAAGTGATTCAACCATAAATTAAATATACTCCCTGACCTCAAGAATATAACAGTCTCGTGAAGGAGACACACCAGGTACCTGATCAAAGGTCAAGACAGAACCGTAAACGCTCGATCGAAACGGTAAGTGCGTGACGCCCTAGACCTGTGCTGTCCAATGCCCTGGCTGCTGGTCACGTGTGGCTATTTAAAATCAAGTTAATTAAAAAGAAATGAAATGCAAAATTCAGTTCCTCGGCCGCACTAGCCACATTTCAAGAGCTCCACTCACTAGTGGTGACCACGCTGGAAGGTACAGCAGAGAACTTCACATTGCTGCAGAAAGTTCCGTCGGACAGCTCTGCTCTGGATTAAAATGCAGTTGGAGGAGGGAGGAGGCACTGGGAACAAACAGCAGGCCAGAAATCTGGGAGTCATTTAGACGCTTCCTTCTCCTGCATCCGCCACCTCTAATCCCCCCGCAGCTCCTTAACAGCTCCCGGGCTCCCCTCCCCTCCCTGCCTTGAGCCCACTTCAGATGCTCTCCAGGGGCTCTGGCTTCTCCCGGACCTCAACCCACCCAAGACAAACATCCTTGTCTGGCTTTGCTGCGGCCTGGAAATCACCCCAAAATTTCACATGCATCTCCCGAGGGAGCCTGGCACACGATGGGACTTCATCCCACACCTAACGGCTCCCAGGTCTAGCTCAGCATCCAAACACGCATCGTCTCAACACAGCATCGACCATCCCTCAGCCATCACCACCCCTTCCCGGCACCTGTCCCTGCCACCTTTGTCCCCCGTATCCTCTCAACCGGAACAGGAGCCCCGAGTCCACCCATCCTCCGCGCTGACGTCTGGTAGAATCTCCTGCCGAGAAGCTCAGAGCCCTCGGATGCTGCGAGAGGATTCAGATACTGGGACGCCAAGAAGGAGGAAGGTGCCACGCTGGGACGTTCTTCTGACCCTCATGGCCACTGGGACCTTCTGACACTGACATCTGCTCACAGCCCTGGCCACCCCCAGAAGCCACTGTCACACTGTATGCCTGTTTCGTATCTAATGTCCCCTTCTACAACTGGGCAGCGCCAGCAGGTCTTGGGCACCCCCCCCTCCCCCTGACCTCGTGGGGAAGCGGCCATGGGGGAGGGGGTCCCTTACCGAGGGAACTCTGGCCAGGTGGAGGTGAGCCGTGGCTTTCATGAGAGACGGAGACACCCTGGTGCCAGCTCCTCTCTCAACCTCCCTCTTTCCCTTTTCCAAGAAGCTGCTCTCTGTCTTGGAGAAGAAGGAGTTGCTTTTTAAGGTTTGGGGGGGTTTATTCGGTTACCTCCAAAGCTCAAGCCCAGGGGTGAAGACAGGCTCTGCCAGGACTACTTGCTAGTTAATAAGCAAAGGTTTCCTTTTCCCTGGATGGGAGTAATATCTGGCTTAGGACCAAACAGTGAAAGAGGCCAAGAATTTGCCTCATCTTAAAACGTCTCCCTCCTCTCCTGAAGCAGCTACACCTTGGCCACGAAGGCCTCACCTGGGGGGAGAGTGGACTTGCTCTACATTTTTGCCCAAGCTCTGCAGACAAGGAGGCCACATGGGCTGCCAGGCAGCAGGCCCCTGGGGCACCTGGCCAGCGGCCTCCACAGGAACAAAGCTCTCCTTGAGTGCAGCAGCTGTCCTCAGATCACCTCCCAGCTGCGGCGCCCGGGGCGGCAGGCTTGCCCCTGCGTTGAGGAGCGCGTGAGAGAGAAGAGGCACAGACAGCTGGTGCCGGGAGCCCGCTCTGCAGGTGGCCTGGCCCAGCGCCCACTCCCCAGCACCAGCAGCAGCGACACCCTCGGGGTCTGACCGCTCCCAAGACAGAGGGAGGCTAGAACCTGGGAATCCTGTGGCCGGGTCCCCTGCCACGCCCAGCCCTGACACGCGGCACAGACGTCTTTGTTTGGTTGTCTCAGGCCCAGACATCCCCAGCAGTTTCCAGGCATCTCCCAAGGAGGCCGGCACAGGATAGGACTTTGTCCCAAGACTAGTGGCTTCTAGGTCAGGAATAAAATTCAGCTCAGCCTCCCACTGGTCCTCCTGCTGTCTGGTCCCACCCGGCCAGCGCTTGCTAAGATTGAGGCCACCTCTCGGGTCCAAGCATTCTTCTGTGATCTTCCCTCATGAGCGCCTTAAACCCTCTTCCTTGCCCCGGGGTTTGGCCCACGCTGTTTCCTGGGGTTCATCCTTCCTGATCTCCCCTGTGAAGACAGCTGCTCCTCCTCACTCAGCTCCTCCTGCTCCAAACCCTCTTCCTGCCTGCACGGCGCCCCAGGCCTCGTCCCCACCCCAGCCTGACCGCCAAGTCCTAGGCCCGCAAAGGTTTGAGTCAATGCAGTTGCTGCCCGCCACGTGGGGCTATTCCAAATAGTTCAACAACACAGAACATCCGGTTCTCGGCCACAGGAGCCACATTGTAAGTGCGCGTGTGGCTAGTGGCCACCATATTGGACAGCACAGCTGTTGGGACCTTTCGCCATCACTGGAGGTTCCACTGCTCGGTGCTGGTGCAGACCCACGTGGGCAGCTGCCTGCTGAACACCCCCTTTGCTCTACCATTGGCCCCGAACCCCCAACTCAGTCACCCTCCTCCCTGTCCTCACCATGCTTGCTTCTCCCAGTGCAGCCGTGGCTGGGCGAGAGACTGCGCCGGCCCCCAGGGCTCCGGCCGGATGTCCGCGCTCGCCACGCCTTGCCCCTCGCCAGCCCCAGCAGGCCTCCTCTCTGGCACCACTTCATCCCCAGCCCTGGCTGCTTCCCTGCCTCCCATCTGTCTTCCACACTGTTTCCAGAGGCAGCTTTTAAAAATGCAAATCTGAATGCCACCCTTGGCCGCGAGGGCTTCCCGTGCGTACAGGAAGCGGGTGAGCCGCGGGCTCCACCATCCGGCTCTGGCCCAGCCACGCATCCTTTGCCCCAGCCCCAGAGTCACCTGAGGTCTCATCCTCCTGCACACGCTCCTTCCTCTGCCTGGACACCCCCTTCTGTCACCTTCTCCATCTTGTGTTCTTCAGAGCCCAGCCTGATGCCATCTCCTCCAGGAAGCTTCTGGAAGCCCCAGTCTGCTGGAGGTGCCCCTCCCCCGTACGATCGCCGGTTTCCTCGTCCAGTCCCCGCAGGCCCCGAGCTCCTGGAAGGCGGGAGCCCAATCTCATCTCCGTGCGTCTCCAGCACCGGGGTCTAACTTTCAACATGACTCCAGCCGCACCTCAGTCAGTCCGGTGAGCACGAGCCACGCTGCCAGCCCGCTCAGGCCTCTCTCTAACTCGGGGTGGGGGGAGAGGGACCCAGGGGACACCAGTAAGTGTCACCAGAATGCTGGGTCCTCGTGTGGCCATGCAGCTGTCCTCTCCCCAAATGCTCCTCTTATCTGACTCAGAACGTCTGCGGCTTCCACGAGACAGTGAAATCGCCTGCCTCCATCAGCCCGGGCCGCAAACCACGGGCTGTCCGGGAAGACGGTGCAGGTGAGGGTGTCACGGTGCATCCGCACAATGGAAAACGGGAAAACAAGGTTGTGGATTAGGGTGGTGAACTGAGTGAGGCGGGGAGGTTGCGGTAGACCCGAAGACACATGCTCTGTCCAAAGGCACCCAAAGAAAGAACAGCTGGGGCGGGGCCGGTTCAGCCAGCAGCACCATCAGCAGCCTCCTTAAGCACGTGGGTACTTATTGACAAGCAAAGACGTTCCTAAAGCAGCGATGAGTGAAAACGCAGGTTGAAAACACAGGCACGGGCATGCGCACACACATACCCGAGCCAACCCACCCGGCTACTGCCCACGGCGACGGTCTGTGGTGATGCAGACACGACGCCTGACACTGTCTTATTTTGGCTTCTCTGTTTCTTTCCCCTGAAACAGTCACAACTTTTTTTTCTCAGTAAATACACATTATTTTCCACTTAGAGAAATGACAAATAAGCCCCACCCTGGGGACTCGGGGAGCATATTGTCTATTCCAGGAAACTCAACTCTACGCATAGAAAAGTAGAATGGGGTGGCGGGGTTGGTGACGACTGGGGGGTCAAGTCTACGGCTGCGGTGGAACAGTGTGGACTAGAAACTGACCTCGTGCCAGTCTCGTGTTCTTCTCATTCGCTCGGCAGGGGCGTGCTGAGCGCCTGCTACGCCCGCCGCGGCTGGCTCATGAGGGGACGCCCGGAGCAAGCAGGCGCAGCCCTTCCCGGGGGCAGTAGACCCTCTGGCAGCTGTGGCAGGGGACGTGTTAGGCTGGGGAGGACGTGGCACAGGGAGCCCAGCGAAGCGGCGCCAAAGCTGGGCAAGCCGGAGAGGACACGTTTCCTGGCCACAGGGGATTCGCTCTGTCCTTGCCACACCACGTGTGGGTGGCCCTGCTGCTGACAGGGGCTGCCTGAGCAGAGCTGGCGGCTGCAGCTGTGAAACAGAAGGAAGGGGGCCAGGTCCCCAAGCCCCTCCCTGCGAGTGATGTGCAGTGACCGGCAACTCCGAGGACCAGGAGTGTCCCCATCATTTACCCGGGGGTTCCTTCCCACGCAGCCCTGCCACCATGGGTTTCAGCATCTGCTAAGCTCAGAGTGACGAAGCCACTTGCCCCAGGCCCCATGGCAGGAGGTGCTGGAGCCACATTAGGCCAGGTATGTCTGACAGCAAAGCACAACCCACTGCACCTGGCGGAGGTTCCTCCTGCCAAATCAGGGTCCGCAGCCACTCCTACCCCAGGCTCAGGTTTAGGTGCCCATCTGGTTCACTTCCTGGGTTACAGCTGGAATGGCAGCTGCAGCCCTTGGCTTTGGGGAACCTACGCACCGGTGAGCCCTTGCATGCGTTTATTCGACAGACGATCACTGAGCGCCCGCTATGCGCCGGGCACCGTGTGGGCACCAGCGAATCCGTAGCTCTCCTCATGGATGCAGTGTGCTACGATCTCCCTGGGGCAGCCTGCTGGCATCTTAAACCCCACGCTGGGCTCTAATGCCTTTGGATGTCGGCACAGAATCACTTTAAAATGTGAGCAGCTTGGGCGGTGTGGCCCATTGGATGTGCATTTTTAGGACATTGCTTTTGCAGGGTGGAGCGAGAGTGGCACATTGGCAAGCTCTAAAGAAGGGTGGGGAGACCCGTGGTGCAGGGGGCAGATGGTTTCCCTCACCCCCAACACCCGCCACCGGCAGACACAGACCGGAGCCCTGGGGCGCAGAGGGACCTGCGGTCAAGCACCACGCAGGCAGGACTCACAGGACCGAGGCTCTGGCCCTTGTAGAGACACCTGCACGGGGCAAGGTGCAACTTCTACCCCGACTGCCAGAAGCCCCAGAGCCCTTGGTCACCCCACACCTGCCCAGACTCTCCTACTCTCACTTTAGACTCTTGAGGAGACGGGGCCGAGCGTTGCCCGGCTCTGAAGACCAACCCTGGAAACCGCGGGGCACGGTCCCAGGGCCCGGCCCACCTCAAACCCACCCAGGGCTGGCTGCTGTCCCAAGTGAGGTCCCTTCCTTTCCTGGTCCCCGGCAGAGGGCAGCTGGCAAGCAGACGTCCCACTGCGGAGGGGCTGCAACCCCAGGCGAGGGTTCGGGATGCTCCGCCAAGTGTGGCTTCGGTGGTGGCCCAGCACAGGGGACAAAGCACTTCGCTTCCCCACGCCCCTGGGCCTGTCTGCCCCTTCCCTCCCCAACCCAGCCAGCACCTGTCTCCCTCCTGCCGCCTTCTGCTCTGCTTGCCCTGGCCCCACGGAAAGTTCCTGCAGGCACCAGGGAGGTGGTCAGACACTGAGGCCCCGCCAGGCCCACAGCCGCCCCACGGCCACGCGGGACGGCCGGGTGTCGGGGGAGGGCCTGCAGCTCCGGCTGGGGTTGGGGCGTCTCCGGTGCTCCTTCCAGAGACCACCCCCTCTGAGCCACATTGGGGTCCCCAGCTCGGTTCTGGGGACTGAGCCTGGGCAAGCAGGTGCTGCTGTGTGGAGAGCCACTCACGGCACCCAGGCACAAGCCCCATGCGGCTGTGACCTCGACAAGGACCCAGTGGTAAAGATCCTTCCAGAAGGGCGAAGGGCGCACAAGGCCCCCACTCACACTACGTGCCCCTCCCCAAGGGGTGGGGGCCGCAGAGCATCAGTTCCCGCCTCTCACCTTGGGGCTCAGGAGGAGGGAGAGGGCAGGTACCTGCTCTGCGTGCCCTGCTTAGGCTCGGGACTGGCTCCCGGGCAAGGACCCTGGCTCAGACCCCTGGGTGGGGCCTTGTGAACCCCAAGCCTAGGACACGGGGGCGCTGGGCGGCCCTGGGCGAACTGCAATCTTTGTTTTTCAGACTGCTCTGTACAGTGCAGGTGACTTCTCACCCTGCAGGGAAGGGTCAGGGAGACAGCGGGGTCCTGCCCAGAGAGCTGCCTGGATGCCCGACCCTCGCAGAAGCCCGATTTCAGCAGGTGAAACAGGGGAAGTAGCAACCCTCGGCCCATGAGGTAGTTAAGCCACCAAGGTGAAGAGCTCCGGAGGGCATCGCCCCACCTGAATGTGTCCGGGGCTCTGAGGACAAGGAGAGGACGTGGCTTCCGAAAGGGCCATCTCTCTCCTGGGGAAGGCGGTTGTCAGGCATAGTTGGCCTCAGGTGGTCAGCAGAGCGTGGGGACTATAAGGGAAGCTTCTCCTGCTTCCTGCCCTTCCTGGTGCCTTTACCCCTCCCCTCCTCTAAGGCCCTGGAGCCTCAGCCCCCAGGCCCAGGAACAGGGACCCACAGGAGGGCCCGAGCCCTGAGGACACCGCACACATGGGAAGCTCGTGTCCCTGCAGCCTGGCTGTATCTGTGATATTCTTTTCATCTTTGTTTTGATGGATGAGGTTCAATGCCAGAATATTTGGTTTATGAGTCATGCTAATTACAGCTGGGAGGAAGGCACCAGGAAGAACAACAGAAAGGAGCATGTACCGAAAAAATTATGCTGTGCTGGTCGCCCTGGACAGGGAGGGTCTGTCCCAGGAATGAGCCGGGGCCTTCTTGGGACGCGTGGGCTTTCTCTGCTCCCACGTGGGAGGGTGCCTCGCTGCCCGGCTGCACCTGCCCCAGAGGGGCAGTGGTGTGCTGCAGCTGCACAGGGCCCACCCAAGGCCTCCCTGAACTGCTGCCCACGGGAGCACCTTCCCTGGCATCACAGGGGACTGGAGATGGCAGCAGGAGGAGAGGGAGAGAGGCGAGGAGAAGGTGAGGGCCCCTGTCAGCAGACCTGTGTCCTTCCTGCCCCGGGGCATCCTCTGTTGGCAGCTGGGAAGAGGAAAGGAGAAGCTTGGGGAGCTGGGCTCCGCGTCCCCAGCAGGCGTGGGGACGTTAAAGGCGCAGTCTCTGGGCGCGAAGACACAGATTTGCGTCTTGGCTCTGCCACCCGCCTGCTCTGGGGCCTCAGGCAAGAGGTGAGCCCCTCTGAGCTTTGCAGCTCTCAGCGCCCCAGAGTTGCTGAGAGCCGCTCCATAGAACTGTTGAGCATCAACATTTGCTCAGCTCCTGCCACGCAGAAAACACGCACAGGTCTGCGGCTGACACTGTGATTGTCATTGCCGACATCAGTGTCCTCGGGTCACCAGGCACCTGCCCAGCTCTACAGGTCTAGAGGTTCTCGGCCCTCTGCGCCCCATCTCCCTGCCCGTGCCCCCTCCTCTCGGGTTAGCAGGACACCGAGGTGGCCTCCTGGGGAACCTGCTTCCCCTCCCCACACACACTCAAGGGTCAAGTGCGTCTGCCTGTGACAGTGCTCACAGGCTGCACAGCCGGCCGGGGAGCGTGCACTTTCCTGTACTATAAAAAGCAAAGGCTGAGCGGCCTCTGAGGACGTCACACGCTCCCCGGGGACCCGGGAAATAGCTAGTGGTGGGGAAAACACAGTTTCTCAAGGCATTTCTCATTTGCAAACTGCAGAAAGAGAAAGCTCCAAGTGTGTCTGTCGCCTCCATTCCTAGAAGCAAGGTGAGCAGAGCAGCAGAAACAGGTCCGGGGAGGCAGCTTCCTCCCCCTCAAGCACGGCGGGCCAGGCCGGCTGTGAGAGCCTGAGGCGCATGAAGGGGCCACAGAAGACACACGGGCTCCCCAGGGCGGGGAGCAGCCCAGCCTAGCAGGTGGGGGCCACACCTGTGCCTGGAGACGCCCCGAAGGCTGCGTGGTGGGCTGCGTCAACACACCCTGTCCAGAGGGTGCGGGCAGCTCAGCGACTCCAGCCCCAGACCTGGGCCACTCTCAGCGACACAGGCAGCTTCACTTCCCAGGAGGTCCCCGGGAAGGGACATTGTTTTTTCCTGCCCAGCCGGAACACCAAGGCTGTTAGATGCGGGGGCCAAAGTCAACATTTCCTATGCTGTGCAGGGCCCAGGAGTTGGCCACGTACAGGACGGGACAGACCTGGCTCTCAGGTGGTCCAGGTGATACCTGGTGGAGCGAGGGGATCCCACCAGGTGCAGGGACGGGCATGGGGACCTGCACTTCCCTTCCACATCCTCAGAAAGGCACCAGAGAAGAGTGAAGCAAGATAACACCCCACAAAAATCGGGGGTAAGAATTATTACTGACAGCGTCCATCAGAAGAGCCCGCCTCCTCCATGGTCAAGGAGGGAGACTGGAGATCCCTCCGTGGAACCCGGCCTGGGGAAGGGGAGTTAGCCGGGACGGGGCCAGGGCTTTCCCTGAAACTTCTGGTCCTGCTGCCCCTTGGCCACAACTGCCAGCCCAGCCCCTCCCACCGGCCATGCTGGCAAAGGTGTCTGCTCAGCCCTGCCCTGGCCACAAGCTAAAGCCACGAAGGCAGGAGCAGGAGCGGCTGGGTCCCTCCCAGCTGGGTCCTGCCTGAAGGGCCACCTACCTCCGTCCAGCCCGGCTGCCAGCCGCGTCCTGGCCGCCGCTTCCTAGAGCATCTCCCGGCCGAGCCTCCTCCCGGCCAGGTCCCGGGAAGCACAGACTTGTCGGAGGCGACAGAGCAGGGAAACAGTCCTCAGGGAAGAAGGCGCAGAAGAGGGTGGAAGGGAGGCACAGGCAGCAGCCGGCCCCTCCGGCACCTTTATCTCCGAGGTCTCTTTGGCCAGAAGCGGAAACGCAGTTTCTCGAAAGTAAAGGAAGAGGCGAAGAAAGCGGGGCCAACGTGTAAAGAGCAAACCCCAGCCAGATGTGAGCGGCGGAGGAGCTCCCAGCGCATTTTAGCCAAACAGCAGCCGCGGAGGATTAACTGTGTGTGCCCCGCCGGGCAGGGCGAAGCCTGCTGGGCCCTCCTCCCCCCGCCCCCGGAAGCCAGGAGGCTGGGAGCTGCGATGGCCACCTCTGGGTGTCTGGATGTCTGTCCAGATGCAGAGGGGGCCGGGGGCCCACGACAAAGATGCCCCTCACAGGGTGGGGGTACCCAGGAGGGCTGAGAGCTCTGGGCTACTTGGTAGCAGGGGGATGGGCTTCAGTAGCCAATCCTGCGGGATCGAGTCTCCAAACAGGACAAATCTGAGACACACTGTCCATCGGGGGCTCCACCTGGGGTCCAGGGACTGAGAACAGGTTTGGGGGATCTGTGAGCCCCTGCGACAGACTGTCAACTTATGCGTGCATGTGTGTGTGTGTGCATGCATGTGTGTACACGTGTGCGTGTGTGCACGCGTGTGCATGTGTGTGCATGTGCATACATACACATGTGTGTTTGGAGACGCGGATGGCCCGTCGCTCTTAACAGTCTTGAGAGCTGTGACCCAAAGGTTAGGAAGGAACTTCTCCCTGAGAGTTTTAAATTTTCCAGAAAACATGAGTGCAGGGGGGGCCCGGGATGGCCGGAGGGGTTCAGCATTCCTCCACCTCCAGCAGGCTCTCATTCCTTGATATAAAAAACTGACATTTTCTCAACTACGCAAGTATTTTTTCTGGACAAGGCCCTCGGCCTCCTATACCGACCTGTGCCCCTGACTCCTCCGGAGCCGTCCCTGCTCAGGGCCCAGTCGCCATCCCCAACCTCTGAGTCAGACAGCCTGTTCTGGAATCTTATCATGTCACTGGAAGAGGGAGGATTTGGCCAGAGAAACGAAACTCTGCCGGGACCATAAGAGTTTTCCTTCCTTCTTGCTTCTGTCTGCGACTGCTCCCATGGCCCCCGGCCGGCTCCAGACCTGGAGGTCCTACCTGCGCCTCTTGTTTTGTTATCGCTCCTCCAAGGGCCTCTCTCTCCGGCTACATCGGACAAGAGGTGTAAAGACAGGGATGCTGGTTCGGGACGTTCAGGGCAGAACAAAGAGGCTGAGCTTCACTCCTCCTTGGAACCTCCTCCCGTCCCCTGCACCAGCGCAGTGAGGCGGAGAGGTCGGAGGGAGAGGAAGAGGAAGGCATGTTCCAGGCTACTGTCTTTCCCCAGGCTGGGCAGGGAAGCGTCAGGGAGAGCTGAGCGTGGCAGAGAGGGGAGGAGAAGGGCAGGCCTCTGTGTGGGGAGGGAGCCTGAGAGTGCCCAGCAGCCGCCCCGCAGAGCCCTGGCTGCACGCAGCACCCTCCCCAGAGCAGAGGCAGGAAGGCTGCCGAGCCCTCTGGTGCCCGGGGAGAACTTAAAGGACACAGCAGTGAGATTAAGTAAATGTGTCCCCACTGGAGACGTGGCCTCCGCCAGCCTCAGAAGATTCAGGGCTGCTCGTGTTCTTGGCACGTGCATCTGAGGCTTGGCAAAGCTCACATCCCGGTCGCTCACTGATACAGGAAAACCCAGAGATAAGCTTGTCTTTATTCCTATAAGTGACATGAGGAAGTTTCCCTGTCACCATGAGCAAAGCCCAGCGCACAGACTGACCTTCCCTTAGTCACTCTGTCCTCAAGTAGCCCTCGTAGCAGGGAGACCAGAGAAAAAACATCTTACGCAGCCCCTGCAAGTCCTCTGTCCATACATCAGAGAATCTGGGCCTTTCTTGGAACTTGTACAAGGTGGGAGCTCCCAGATGCGACGGAATAGCTCCTCGCTGTCCGCCCCAGGAGCTGAGACTTCGTGAGGCACCGGCCAACACCACAACTCACCTAGCTGGACACAGCTCGAAAGAGGAAAGGATGCGGAAGATGGAAGATTTATTCTTTCTCTTTACTCCAAGCACGATGGCTCCGGGGCCGAAGCACTGAAAGACGGTTGTTCTGAACATGACGCCAAGACAGGAACTCAGAGGCCCCACCTAGTGCAAAGCTCTAAAAGTATCACCGAATGATGCGCATCTCTTCGTCCTAGTAGGAGGCTTTGAGTCCTCGCTCTGTCTTACTTTGACCCGCCTGGGGATGCTCCCAAACCTCGCTGGGCCTGAGTTCTCTGACCTGAAGAGCAGAGATAGGCCCAGGGTCTCTCCTCCAGAACCAACAAGGCTGGATGTGGTCAGAGTAAGATGCAAACACCCCATAGACTATCTTAACCTGGGGGCTTCGGGGCAGCACCCTCCATCAAACACGGGGACATTCCGCAGTGGGATAAACCAGGGCTGTTAGTCTCCCAATGGTCCAAGTCACGTTCTGTCAAAGTCGTTTGTGCCAAATTTAGAGAAAAGCTGTTTCCAGAGCTTTTGGTATTTGAGGGATTGGGATAAGCGGCTGCGAACCTGTAGTTTCCCACGTGATTAGTGAAAAGGTTGGTGGAGCAGATAGAAAGTGTGGTGATGTTCATTACAATTGTCATTCTCGCAAGTGTCATCTTCTTCCCCCCTCTCTCGGGTTGACCCCACATCTCCCAAGGGATTGGAAAGGGGAGCACTCATTTCCCCTGAGGCTGAAACTGGGGGGCCAGGGAGAGGGATAGGAAACGTAGCAAAGGGAGCCTGGGGTTTCCCAAGAGATCCGTAGGAGAGGAAGGCTGAGGCCTGGGAAATTCCAAGGACTAGGAATCGAGGTCTGGGTATATCTTAGGCGCAGACACCGTGGCCACAACTCAAGCCAACGGGCAAATGGGCAAAGATTCGCAGGCCCAGCTCCCAAAGAACACAAGCCAGTCCCCAACAAAGAGAAAATAGATGCCACCAAAGCAGAGAGCTTGCCAGGCTCCCAGTGCTCTTTGTCATCGACTTCACCTCTGCTTTAAAACTCTAAGTAGAAAAGATGGAAACCTTGGCAAGCAAGGGATGGTCTACAGACTCCTCGGTTTTCTTCCTTCCTGGCCCTGGGCTCCCCCGAGGAACCAGAGGCAGCGTTTTCAGTTGAGCAAATACCTTCCCATTGGACACAGTCCCTGCGAATGCTAGGACAAAAGTCACGGCAAAAACAACAACATAAATCAAAAACAAAAACCAGCCGCAGGCCTGGGGGAGGTTTCATTACGCTGTGATAATGGGTCAGAAGTCAAAGCCACCAGAAAGACTGAGCCCCCAAAGTCCCTCTCAGGCTCCCTAGTGAGCTGCACGCCAGGCCCATCCTGGAATTCCCCGGGAGCTCACACCTACACCAGAGTGCCCAGGCCAATCCCTACAGGCTTCTTGAATATTCCCAAGAGATTCCATCTTCCCAGACAAGGGCAGCTCATGGGATGTGGGCCCTGGAGGCTCACAGGGGCGGGGACACTCCCTGGAATCCTTGGCAGAGGAGGCAGCTGCCCTCCCCAGCTCAGCAGTTCTCGCTCCCTCCCTGGGCATGGCATTGCCTCTCGTGTCTGTTTTTTCACCATTGGAGAAAGGGATGTGACCTCGGTTACAGTCTGCAAGACTCTGGGTTCCAGATAAGCACAGCATGTCATTAGCAGCACTGTGATTTTCCCACTGTGGCTCCAACATCCTGCCTTTCCCAGCTATTCTGGGCCGGGCTGCCCAGTTATCCCACAAGGGCAGAGACGGGTATTGCAAACTTCTGAATTCCATTCCCAAGGGTAACGACAGGCAGGCTCAGACGGTGGCGTCCCACTGCCAAGGGGTGGGGGTGGGGAATCTCCGCAGAGATTTAGACAAGTTGCTGGGAAGGAAAAGTGGAAACTTGGCAGCCAGACCCAGCCTGCCTGGCCCCCGGCCCGCAATCGTTGTTCCTGGATGGCGCTGCGCGTGTCCGGAGCAGCTCGAGGCAGGTGGGGATCCGGACAGCAACTGCAAGGACACACCGGGCTAATCTGCTTCTCCGTGGTCCTCACACCTGGAGAAAACCGCAAGAGCACGGGCGTTCCCTCTCCACGGAAGGCACGCCTTTCCACGGAAGTCTCCCCTGCGGGTCAGGGCTGACAAACCAAACGTGCAGACTCTTTCGCCACTTACGTGCCTCTGGCTTTAACCAAGCCATCCGCTATCCTGGTCTCAGTTCCTCCAGCTCTGAATGCTGACTCTCCCATTCCGGTAACGAACGCTTTCAGTTGCACACAGACGGACATAGACGGAATGATTATGCAACATTTTACTTGACAAATAAAATGGGAGGGCCCCCTGGTGGACTGCCCCGTCCCAAGCACGTAACTGTGAAATGAATGAGTGAGTCAATGAGTAAGTAAACACACGAATGAATGATTCAAGTGCAGAATTCGTCGCCCTTTAGGCAAAGCCACAGGGACTAACGAAGAGAATTTATGGAAGGAGGCCACGGTGAAGTCTCCGATGGTAGAAAGAAGAGAAGGAGAATGAAAATCGAATGAAAGTCTATTTGTATCTAACTACTGAGTCATTTTTGACCTTCAGGACAGCGATTTCATGGCGCTGGGAAGGAGTGTGTTCACTCACAGTAGGCAAACACCTTCTGACCCAGTAATCTTTCTCTGGGAATTTATCCTACAGATATACTTACAGCTGTGCTCAAACAAGTTCAAGGATATCCCTTGAAGCATTGTTGTAGCATAAAAAGCTCACAGATATCCTAAAAGGACATCATTAGGGTTCCAGAAAAATAAATTGCAGGACATCCACCCCGTGGAATACCACGCAGCTGCTCAGAGGATGAAGCTCTGTATGCTAATATGGAACAATCTCCAAGCTGTACTGTGAAGTGAAAGATTACAAAACTTTACTGGAAAACATTAAATAAGACCTAAATAAATGAAAGGCAAATCACAGTCTTGGACAGAAGATTCAATATGATAAAAATCTCAATTCTCTCCCTATTAATCAAATAATTCCATTCAAAGTCTCATAAGCTTGAGGGTAAGGGAGGGAGGGGGCATGTCCTACAACATATGAAGGCTTATTATGAAGACATAATAATGAAGACAGTGGATATTGGGGTAGATATGAAAAATCGTATCAGTACAACATGACAAAACCTCCCCAACAGACCCATGTGTATGCAGAAACTTGATCTATGACAAAACTGGCATCGTATGCGTATCAACAGGGAAAGGATGGATTATTTGCTGAAAACAGCACTGAGAGTTTGGGACATCCAGAGAAGAAAAAATGTAAGTGGCCACAACATATAAGGAAAGATACACAACCTCTCAGTAATCAGCAACGAGAAGACATCTGTACCACCAGATTGCAAAATCAAAACACCTGATACTATCTGGGGACCAGCTGAATCTCTTGTCCATTGCATACAGTTTTATCTCATTTTATAAAGGTTAAAATAGGTAGAACTAAGCAATATATCGTTTAGGGATACATACCTATCTGCTAAAATTATAAAGTAAGGTAAGAGAATCATTAAAGCAACATTCAGGATTGTGGCTACCTCTTGGGGGTACGACGTGGGAAGAAGCACCTAGAGAGTTTTAAAGATACCAGGAATAATGTGTTCTTTCTTAAACTGGGAGACATATATAAATATCTTAAAAAATAAAGGATTCAAATAATTTAAAATAATTATAATAGCATGGCAGGAGGTGGCCGTTGGGACTCAGTTTTGCATGACAGGAAACATTAATGCCTTCAAGAAAGGTTTATCTCCCCAACAAACAACTGCAGAACAGTGTGTTTAGCACATTTCCATTTAGTTAAAAAAAAAAAAGGTAATTTAAGACCCGTGTTTATGGCTTGTTTGTGTAGCATAAAATATCTCTCAGAAGAATCACAAGAAACTAGTAATAGCGACTGCCTCTGGGCAGGGAACGCAGAACAGTGATGGGAGGAAGGGCCATTTTCACTGTGCACTGTTTACAAAATTTGCATTTCTCCTGTGAGAGAGAGAGAGAGAGAGAGAGAGAGAGAGAGAGAGAGAGAGAGAGAGAGTGTGTGTGTGTGTGTGTGTGTGTGACCTAAAGGAAGGCTTCTGAGGATGCAGGGGAAGCCGGGGCCTGCAGCAGAGCCTGAGGTGCAGCCTGCAGGGGTCCCAGCAAGATAAATTGCAGGACATCCACACAGTGGAACACCACGCAGCTGCTCAGAGAATGAAACTGTTCTCCAGCACCCACTGCCAGCCCAGCAGGACTTAGGGACGGGCACGGGAGCCAAGAGGGCTTTTAACACACTACAGGGCAGCTCCGGGGTTGGAGGGGGACAGGAGCAGCCAGAGACCTTGGCAGGGGGGTTGCTGCCAGCAAGCAGGCCTCAGGGACACACCCACCACGCCCGCCCAAGGCACTCCAGCCTGTAGACCGCCTTTCTTGGCTCTGGAAGCCGGTCACCATCCCGTACAGGGCCCACGTGACACCCAAGGACAGCGAACACACAGGCACCGTAACTCCCCCCATCACACACAGGGTTACTACGCGCACACACACACAGTAACTTCCTACACACACATACGATCCAACACACACACACACATGCACACACGATCCGACACACACATACACACGGTAACTCCCTACACACACGATCCAACACACACACACACACACACACATGCACACACGATCCGACAAACACACACATACACACACACATGCACACACAATCCAACACATACATACACACGGTAACTTCCTACACACACGATCCAACACACAGACACACACACGCATGCACACACGATCCGACACACACATACACATGGTAACTCCCTACACACATGATCCGACACACACATACACATGGTAACTCCCTACACACACGATCCAACACACACACACACACACACACGGTAACTTCCTACACACACGATCCGACACACACACACACACACACACACATACACACACGGTAACTCCCTACACACACGATCCGACACACACACACACACACGCATGCACACACGATCCGACACACACACACACACACGCATGCACACACAATCCGACACACACACACACACACACGCATGCACACACAATCCGACACACACACACTCCGAACACCCGAGGACAGGGGCTCCCTGAGAAGGAGCGTAGCAGAGAAGGGTCCGCGCTTTTCCGCCTCGCGAGACCAATCCCACAGTCTGGGCTGGAGGAACCCCGGTACCCTGCACACACTCCCACATTTGCGTGGCCGATGCTGCGGAGGCCCGCGTTGCTGGGATCCCAGGGCGCCCGCGCGGGCCTGCGCCCGGCCCTCGGCAGCCCGCCGCGACCCTCCCGCTCCCGGACGCGGGCCAGGAAACTACAACTCCCAGCAGGCCCCACCGCCGCCGGCGCGCAGGCGCAAAGCAGAGGCTGCCGGGAGCGGGCGGCCCGGGGCGGGGCGAGCGCGCGCCGGGCGGAAGTCAGTCGCCCCGCTCCGTCCCGGCCTGCCCGCCGCGAGGCCCCGCCGCCAGCGGGCACCCGGAGCCAGGCCCGCAGCGGTGAGTGACCGTGCGCCCGCGACCACCGGCGCCCTCCCCTCGCGACGGGCCCGGCCCTCCGTCCCGGAGCCTGCCGCCGCCCTCCGACCCTGCCGCGTCCCGCCCCCTGACCCCGCAGGCGCCCTTCCCGTCTGACCCAAGCGGGACCCCTGTCCCCTGACCTGCAGGCTGGGCTGGGACTGTCTACCCCTGACCCTGTGGGAAGCAGTCCCCTTCTTCCCCCTGGCGGCGCGTACCCCCTCGGACTAGTGTGGGGCACCATTCCCCCTGGCTAGTGCGGGACCCTTCTCTCCTGTGACGTCCTTCCCTCTCTCAAGTAGGACATGTCCCGCTCTGGCTAGTGTGGCACACTGTCCCCTCTGACCTGCAGGACTCTCTAGCTCAGGTGGGACTCCCACCCTTGGGAATGACCCCTTCCCACCCCGCCCTGACTTCAGATACCCCGCCTCTGCCCCTCTGCGCGGCCTCTCCTGCGGAGGGAAGGCTCCCCTCTCTAACTGGCCCTTTGTCACACCTGTAGCAGGCCCACCTTCCCAGACCATCCCAGTCCTTGCCGTCCTTGCCCTCGTCTGAGATGGAGCCTTGCTCAGCTCCCTCTCCCCGCGTGCAGACTGTCCTCCCTCTCCGCCATAGCTGTCCCCCCACCGCTGCCCTCTGGTCTGGGTTCTCTCATTTCTGGCTGGCTCCTCTTCGCCTGTCCTTGTTGCTTGGTATCGTTGCTTCTCCCTCTGAGTGGTCTTTCCCTCGCCCTCTGTGTCCCTGGGCTTGGCACCCGGCACCTGTGACCACGCTTCCACTTGCCTCCGGCAGACACGTCTCTCCCAAACGCCTTTCCCCCATCGTGACCCCTGGAAAGCCAGGGCCTCTTCACACCCAAGCTCCATTTCCCCTTCCCATCTTGTGTGCTCGATGCTCGATGGCTTTTACCACCACGTTTTCCACAAAACATAAGTTTGGGAACATGAGTCTGTTGGTGTCAACTGAATCTGGCAGCGTAAGGACCAAAATTTGAAAAAAGCGCCAGGTCACAGAAGGATCCTAAAAGGACGCATGTGCTGTAGCCGTTCAGGAGCCAAGTCTCTGCAGCTCCTCCTTCCTCTCCCTCTGAAGAGCTTTGTTGGGGAAGGTCCTCCTGGGCTGGGCCCTTCCAGGCCACCCCAGTCCCCTCAGCAGGACTGTCCAGCGGATCCTGTGGGCGCACAGGGCTCCTCCCTGGTGCCCTGCCCTGCTGGCCTCAATGAGCCCTCTGTCCTTGTCCAAGCCCTGTGAAAGGCACATTGAAGGGGCCAGCCCTCCCGCGTGTGGCAAGGGTTTCCTGTCAGTGCAGCCCAGAGCATCTTCAGGAGGAGGACGCAGGTAAAGCATGGATTTGTCCAGGCGCCGTCACAAGGCCATTGCAGCAGTCTGGGGACAGAATTCTAGGCTTTTTCTCTCACTTTTTCTTGTCCAAATTAATCTGATCACAAAAGATGATGATATGTTACAGGGTGGTGGAGGAAATCACATACTTCCAGCTGGATTGGACCACTTTGTGTGACCATGTTATCCTTTAGTCAGGGTGCACATCTGATCCTTTGCTCCTTCCTCTAGCCAAAAGTCTCCCTTCCTCCCCTTTAGGCTGTAAGTGTATTTTCATAGCCCATAGCAACCTGGTAAATGTATTGGTTTAAGCTGTCCACACGTGAGAAAATTCTTGCCTCCCCCCTCACTGGGCGCTGATCTGCAGCGCTTCCCCGAGCCGCAGAGGCCGTGGGGAGGCCCAGGTGCGGCAGGAGCAGCTCTTGCTCTGGTGGTGCTTTCCCCCTGGCCCCTCGAGGCGAGTGTGTGTGCAGGTGTGGGCTCCCACACATGCTCGTGGCCCTGCTCGCGGAGTGTCCGCACCTTCTGGCAACGGTGCAGGGTGGGTGTATAAATGTTCCAGTGTCTCCTCTTTCAAACACAGAAGAGCTGAGACCTGGGACAGTGTCCGGGGTCCTGAAATGGATCCGTACTGTAACAAGGAAGTCATTTCTCTATTCTGTTTGTGCAGTGGTACCAGGGATGCTGGGGCGGGGGGAACCAGTGTTGGTTCTTTTCTCTTCAGTGCACTCTGGACTGTTGAGATTTCCTGGAAAGCTCATAGCAAATGCCAACATTAAGGGAAATAATTGTATTGATTTTTAAGAACTTTTATGTTGATTTTCCTTTTCGCTTAATCAAGACAATTAATTAGGAAAAAGTAATCCTGATAGTAGAGAAATGTGTTTGGGAAGATGTTCCATGTTCTCTTTTGGTCTCCATTTCTTTTGGATCCTCTTGTTTCTCTGTGATAAGTCGAGTAGGTGAGTGGAGCCCACCGCTCCTGGTTTCCGAGCAGAGAACTGCTTCCACCAGTGTGCAGCGGGGACGGTGCCGTGGGCGGTGAGGAAGGCCCTGAAGTCAGGCTCAGACAGGGCAGTGTGGTGGAGCTGGGGTGAGCGTGAGACTGGGACCGGTCGGAACAGTTCTGAGGGTCACACTGGGTTGAGTGGAAGTCCTGGTGCTGCTGCCTCTGTGTCCCAGGAGCCTGGCACTGAGGACAGCTCTAGATAAGACAGTGGGCTCCTTCCTGCATGTGCACTGCACTGTGTGTGGAGGTGAGCTCTGATGTGGGGCGTGGGGAGTTGTCGTGTCTCCTTATTTTCAGGCACTCTGGAAAAGGACACAGCGATAGGTAGTGTTGTTTGGGATGTCACTTTCAACTGGGAGGGCAACCTTTTTGCTAAAATTCCTCGAAGTATAACACCGATGACACAGATTAAGCAGACAGCCCCACTGTGATGCAATACATGAAACTGTAGCGGTTCGAGGCTGTGCCACGACCCATAGGTAGGGCTTCGCGTGGGTGGTCCCAGCCCTTGGAAAAGCTGGAGGCCCTTTCCTCATCTCCCTCCTTGGGGTCGGCACAGTAAACCCCCAGAACCTGTGAATGTGCCACATTGTGTGGCAGAGGGGAATGAAGGTTGCTAATCAGCTGCTGCTCACATGGGGAGATTATCTTGGCGTTTCCTAGCGAGCCCAGTGGAACCGCAGGCCCTCAGGGGTAGAAGAGGGAGGCAGAAGAGTGAGCGGGAGACGATGGCAGAGAGAGGCGGCACTGCCGGCCTCGCCGGGGAGGAAGGGCCACCAGGCGAGGCAGGTGGGCAGCCTCTGGGAGCTGGAAAAGGCACAGCAGTGGATTTAACCCCCAGGAGCCTGAGAAGGGAACGCAGTCCTTGATCACTGCCCAGTGTCAGGCTTCTGCCCTGCTGGACTGTCAGATAATAGGCTGATGATAAGGTGGTGCTATTTAAGCCGTCCAAGTTACAGCAGCAATAAAAAACCAATACTGGCCGGGCGGTGGCTCATACCTGTAATCCTACCACTCTGGGAGCCGAGGCGGGAGGATCGCTTGAGGCCAGAAGTTTGAGACCAGCCTGAACAAGAACCAGACCCTGGCTCTACTAAAAATAGAAAAATTAGCCAGGCATGGTGGCGCATGCCTGTAGTCCCAGCTACTCGGGAGGCTGAAGCAGGAAGATGGCTTGAGCCGAGGAGTTTGAGGTTGCAGTGAGCTATGATGATGCCTCTGCACTCTAGCCCAGGTGACAGAGTGAGACTCTTTTCTCAAAAAAATTTAAAAATTAAAAAAAAAAAAAGACAATATACTCCTCTTGGGTAGTCCGACTTAAAAACAGAAAGCTGAAAATTAAGTTATCCTGAACCATATTTAAGTGGATTTGGTAAACAGTCATCAATGCCTGTTGAGTGCAGAATGCCAAAGGGGTCGTCGGGGACAGAGGCAGAAGTTAGAGTCCGGCTCACTGCAGGCATGAATGAATGTTCGTTTCTGTGAGACATGTCACCCTGCGTTTGTTAGCTCTGGTGTTTTGGAGCCGTTGGCTTCTGTCTCTGCCTCGCTAAATGGAGTCTGGAAAGGTCAGCGGGTTTTGCTCTTTACTGTCCAATGAGGAAGTGAACTTCGGCCCGAGCGGAGTGGGCACTCGCAGGTGTGCCTGCTCTCTGGGCGTGGGGAGGGAAAGGCGGCAGCTCCTCTGCAGGGGTGAGGGGCGCAGCTGTTAAACCTGTTTGCTTTGCCACCTGCCACGCACCATTCCTGCAGGAGGCAGGGGGAGATCCTATTGGCTGTCAGCGGTGTGGGGAGTCGCTGCCCCCCACCTCTTCCCCTGGCCTGGCCATATCCAAGGGCCCGGCTGGCCTGGCTGGCCTGGTGGAGGAGCTGCACTTGCTCGCTCCTGGGACAGTGTCGGGCTCAGGGAGCGGCCTGCTGGGTGAGCATGAAGGGAACACACTGCTTCCTAACTCCCTGCTGCTCCCCTTGCCATCTGGGAGTGTCCCGTGTGGGGACAGAGATGTGTGTGTCCACAGCTGCGCCTTGCTGTGTCAGGCCTGTTCTGTTAAAAAACCAGAAATGCCTGCGTGCCAGTGAGGCTCTGTCAACACCCGCTCACGAGAAGGGGAGGAGGAGGAAATTGGACTCAGAGCCTTTGGGTACTCGTTGCTCCTTGATGTGGCTCTTTCCAGGGACGTTGTGCCTGAAGCACAGGAGAGGGGGCGGCCACTGGGGTGCCATCCCCTGGGCTTCTGAGCCTGGGAGAGAACTCGGCTGCAGTTCTGCCCGAACAGGCGAGCCTGGCGGGCCGATGAACCTGTGCCCTGTCCTGTAGCTCCCGGGTCCCACTTGCCTGACTGTGGCAGATCAGACGGTCTCGCTGCAGGCGATGGGGTGACCCACTTCTTGTCACGAGAAAGCAGACATTTAAACTGCCTGGAGCCTTGAGGGCCGTGGGGAGGAGAGAGGCCTCAAACAGGCCCCTTTCCTCTGGGAGCGACGCTGTCCATCTGGTCTCTCCCCGTCACTGGTTCATTTCTGTTGTTCGAGGCTGGCAAAAAACAAAGCAAAACAAAATCTTTTAAATGGACGTACACACTTTTTCTGCGCACAGGCCTCCAGCGGCAAGCACCGCGGCGGCCCAGCCCGTTCTAGGTGATAAACCGGCTCAGGGTCGTGGAAAAGGATTGAAGAGGCACCTGACTTGAAACTTTCTTTCCTGCAAAATAGAAGTAATTCCTTGGGGTACTGAAGGAGGAGGGATGAGGACCAAGGGAAGGTGTTCTGGTGCTGAAGTTAAAGGAATTTTCTGGAAGGCAGACAGTTTTGTCACTGAACGCAGTCGTGCTCTTGTTTAACCAGAGGTGACTGAGTCCCAGGCGTCTGCCCCTCTGTTGGCTCCCGGGACGCAGCAGGCGGAGGCGCAGCCCTTCCCTCCAGGAGCCCCGCGCGGAGGGGGGGGCTGGACAGACCACTGCAGCGTGGTTGGCCCCAGGCACAGACAGGCCCAGAGGACACCCAGCCAGGCGTGTGCGTCCTAGGGCTGCTATAACAAGCCACCCACGTCTGTTCTCTCGTAGAGCTTCAATAGCTCGTAGATACTGGATCCGATATCAGTGTCACTGGGCCCAAATCAAGGCGTCCCAGGCCCGCGCTCCCTCTGAAGGCTCCAGGGGAGGGTCCCGTCTTGCCTCTCCCGGCTTCTAGGGGCCCCAGGCGGTCCTTGGCTTGCAGCCAGGTCACCGCAATCTCTGCTTCTGGTCACATGCCTTCTCCTCTTCTGTCTGCACCAATCTCCGTCCACCTCCCTTTTATGGAAACACACTTGGGAGTGCAGTTAGGGCCCACCTGGGTCATCTCCCCATCTGGAGATCTTGATCAGCTCTGCAGAGTCTGTATTGCCACATGAGGTCGTGTTCCCGGGCTCCAGGGATTTGGGCCTGGATACCTTGGGGCCAGTGTCAGCCTCTGCCCGGAGGGAAGGCTTACTGGGGGCGAGGGCACCGCACCCTAGACACAGGGCAGGAGGGGGAGGGACATGGAAACATGACTGTTGAGGCACATCCAGGGGCTTCCAGATGGTTCCATGTGGTCAGCGGAGAGCAGCATCTCGGGGTGGGGGGTGCGGACACAGGGAACGTGTCGCACAGTTCAAGCGCTCCCCGGAGATGAGGCTGAAAACTAAGTGGGGCTTTCTCTGCAGGCCGCGGAGTTTGTCCCTTGGCCGGAAGGCACTGGGATCTACTGAAGGGCTTTGACCCAGGTTTGTCCTTTGTCCTGTCAGTTTTGTGGAGGATGGTTTGAGGTGGTCTTGAGCCGGGGTCTGTTGCCCCACACAGCTCTGCAGCGAGGCTCAGGACGCAAACAGGTGGCTCCAGCTGGCTTCCAGCGACCCACGTTGGACCCAGGCGGCAGTTTGCTGACCCTGCGCAGTGGGCGAGGTGCTTGCAGGGTGAGGAAGGAGTGGGGCCAGGCCCTGACTGTACCCAGCATCAGACCTGGCGGTCAGCATGGCTCCAGGACGTAAACGGGCTGAGAGAAGGAAAGTCCCTTGTCTGAGGTCACATAACTGGTAGGTGGCAGAGCTGGGGTCTGGACCTGTAGGGTCTGGATCACTAGGGGCTTTGGTGTGAGACGGGCCTCTGGCAGGGCTGTGGGGATTGAGTCCAGACTGGGAGGGGGTGAACGAGCGAGCCCGTGGGGGAGCAGGTTGGGACAGCAGGGGCTGCGTGTCCTTGCCGGGTTGGCGAGTTCCTGAGCAGGAACCTGTTGGAGGTGCCTGCAGGGCATCGGGTGGGGAGGCCCACAGGCTGAACCGGGCCTGGAATTCCGGGAAAGGGTCAGGCTAGAAAGGCGTGCGCGGGGTGGGGGGGTCTTCATCTAGAGATTGAGCCCTGGGGGAGGTCACTGGGAGAGATACGGAATGAGGAGGGCCCTGAGCCAGCCCCAGGGACTGAGGAGGCCAGCAGAGAGCACCCCTGACCCTGGGAGGGACAGGCGCTGAGCGGCTGCGAGACAACACATGGCGGGTGCAGCCTGTGGGTTGGCTGCGCCTCGGGCAGACCCAGGCCGCAGCACGGCGGCCGAGGGGGAAGGATGCCCTGCCAGGATGGTGAGCGGGGCGTGGGACTCGGGGCAAGGGCTTTCATTCACTCAGCAGTAGCTGAGTGCCCACAGCGTCCCTGAGAGTGCGGAGTCTGGAGGGCAAACAGTGAGAAGGTGGGAGACTCGGACCTTCGGTAGAGGTGAGAAAGGAACCGAAGGCGGGCGTGTTTGTGCTGAGACGAGACGATGCCCCACTAGAGGGGCTGCCCCAGCAGCCAGTGAGAGGGCCCCTTCTCCCTGGCGCAGGGAGGGCGTGGGCGTGGGCCCCACCGGGGGCCTTGCTGGCTAAAGGTGGCCACGGAGTGGTCTGCTGGGAGCAGGCAGGCCGGAGAGGTGACAGGAACAGCAAAGGTGTGGATGGTGACTGGAATGCAGGGGGAGTTGAACAGGGACACGTGTGAGGGTTCCAGGGGCCAGTGAGGATGACACATCACAGTGCCTGACCCCAGTCTACGCTGGCGAGTACCGTCTTCCTGGCCCTGCGCTCAGGTGTGGCGGCTGAGCAGCTCCACCATCGAGGGCTCGATCCAGGGCTGTGGAGTCACAGCATGACGACGGTGGGGCCCGAGAGTGCAGGGCACTGAGGTGCTGTTGACGAGGGTCGGTGGCCCACCAGGGCATTCCTGTTCCTTCAGCAAACGTGTGCTGAGTTGCTTCTTCCTGCCTGGCTGTTAGCCAGGTGCTCGGCTGTCACCGTGGCAGGTCCCTGCCCCAGGAGGAGGGATTGTAAATAATCCCCTGTCACAGGAGGGGAGAGGAAGAAAAAGAGCTGGAGCCCTGAGGGTGGGTGGCAGGAGAGCTGACGTCTAGAAAGGCCCCACAGATGAGGGGAGCCAGGGTTCGGGGGAGCCCGGGCCGGCCGTGTCAGGGCACAGCGGGAGGCCTGGGTGGCCTGTCGGCAGGCAGAGGAGAGGTGGGCTGTGGGGGCGGGGTGGGTGTTGTCCCGGGAGCAGGGAAGCCCCCGAAGCCGGAATGTGGGTTGTGCTCACGTGACTCCTTGGCAGGTGGCACTGGCTGTTTGGTGGTGAGGGATCGTCGGGAGTGGCGGAGGGAGGCTGTTGGCAGGTTCAGGTGAGAAGTGGCCGTGGCAATGGCCGGAGCCTGCGGAGAGAAGGCCCAGCTTCACACCGATGGGCGTGATGGTGCGGTCGGCGTGGGAGACGAACAGGGCGGGATCGGCCACTCCGCAGTGCTGGTGGCAGTGGCTTCTAACTTCGTCAAAGTACAACGCTAGGAAAGTACACCTCGAGGGGTTCCCAAGAGAGCTTTGACGTGGGCAACCACATGTGTGGCAGCTGCTGGTCACCCCCATTCCTGAGGGCAGATTTGGGGGCAAGTAGGCTTGAGGGGAGAGGGAAATAGAACTTACATTTCGAAATAGTGCCGCTGGGATGCGTGGCAGCAATGCAGGTGGCATTTTGAATAGGAGGCACGGGGTAGGATTTAAGAGCTCAGCGTCAGCAGCATCCAGGCTGAAGTTAAGACGCCAGGAGCCCTGGGCCTGGCTGGAGTTTGGAAGCCTTGGGGCTGGAGAAGGGACAGGGAAGGGCAAAGCCTGGGTGGCCAGGGGAGGAGCGGCCAGCACCGGGGATTTGAGCCCCAGCGGAAGGCCTCACGACAGCCCATAACCACCCTAGTGGCAGCTGTCGCCCGGGAGGCCTGCCCTGTGTGCCGTCACAGCGCCCCTAGGAGCATGCGTTTTCTCCCAGGCCTCTCCACGCATGCGAGTTACTCCCTGAACCTGACCCTTCGGGGAAAACCTAAGACTGTCCAGCAGAGGCGTGGGGGGCGCAGGCTTCCACGTGGAGCTGATGCTCTGTTTTTGCATCTTCTCAGAGCCGAGCAGTGTGGGGAGGGGGCACCTCTGTGGCCACTGGACACTAGCAAAGGTGTGGATTGGGGTACACGTGGGGCCTCAGGATCACACAGAGCTGCTGGAGTCCCCAAACCCTTCCCCGGTGCTGCCTGGCAGTGAAAACAGCGTCTGTCCATTAAGTCACGTTTGTTGTTTTTCTGGAGGAGGAGGAGGAAGAGGAGGCAGGAATGCACCATCCATCCAGCAAGGGAAGTTCCTCGGGCTGGGGTTTGTTGAGTGGCCAAGATCGCGAGCAGCTGAGGCTGACGTTCTGCCAGTCGCGCTCCCAAGCAGTCGGGAGCCGCCACCCAGCGCCCCAGTGTGGCACTTGGCAGCTGCCTGGAGACAGATGTCTCTCCACTGCGGTGGGACAGCCATGGGTCTGACGCCCCTGTGGCCACACTGAGCTGTCACGCTCTGTGCGTGGGGGGTGGGGGTGAAGGGCTGCAGTTCCTGGCCACCACCAGCATCCCCACCCTGGGGCTCTGCTGAGTCACCAGGCCGGGCAGAGGGGGTGGCCAGAGAGGGGCCTGGGGCCAAGCCAGGCCCGAGGTGAGCCCAGGAGTCCTTTGGAGCCGAAGCACAGACAGGTGGGCTCCCGGCAAGAGCCACTGGGACTCTGGTTCCTGCAGCCATTTGCATTACTAGAAAGGGGCCGGGGGACAGATGCTGCCAACAACAACAACAAAAACCAGAAAGTGTTTTCCTTTGGTTTGCATCTGTTTTATATGTGAATGCTGCAGGGTCCTAACCCGGAGGCAGTAAAGACTCATTCACTTTATAAGTTCGTAGCTCTGTGCTCCGCTGTGTTCTAGCAGCCAGGGATACAGAGGTGGAGCTGGAATAAGCTAACAGCTGTACAACATCATGGCAGCTGGTGGCCAACACCAAGGAAGGGATGGGGGGGTGATGTCAGGAGCAGGACAGTCAGGGAGGGCTTCTTGGATGAGGCATTTAAGTAAAATACAGATCTGGGCCCTCTCCGTTACCCTATCCCACCTGACCCCTGCAACCTTCCTCCCCATCCCTCTTGCACCCTGACTCTCTGGCTCTGGTGAGAGATCACAAAGCACCACCCTACACAAAACTTCTTCTTTTTTTTTTTTTTTAATTTAAGAGGCAGGGTCTTCTCTGTCGCCCCAGTGAGAGTGCAGTGGTGTCATCATAGCTCACAGCAACCTCAGACTCCTGGGCTCAAGTGATCCTCCTGCCTCAGCCTCCTGAGTAGCTGGGACTACAGGTGTGCGCCACCACGCCCAGCTCATTTTTCTATTTTTAGTAGAGACGGGGTCTCGCTCTTGGCTCAGGCTGATCTGGAACTCCTGAGCTCAAGTGATCCTCCCGCCTCGGCCTCCCAGTGTGCTGGGATTATAGGCGTGAGCCACCACGTCCAGCCTTTTTCTCTCTAGCTTTCTATCTTGCCAGCTGGGATGGGGGAAGTGGAATAATTTTGTTCTGGAAAGACTTCACGTCTTGCCGAAACAAAGATACTGAGAGATTCTAGAGTTACTGAGATACTAGAGTCAGGGTTTCATTAAGCCGAGGAAGTAATAATGGCCACAAAGTAACAGAAATACTGTTTCTTCTGAGTGCGCCACACTTTGGACCGTGCAGGTTTAAGTAATGAAGAAGCGACTGCTTCCCGGGTGGCTGACCTGTCCCCTCTCTCGCTGTGCAGGTCCCGCCTGACCGTCACTCTGATGCCCGTCCAGCCCTCCGACCGCCTGGAATGGAATGAGTCTATGCACTCCCTCCGGATCAGTGTGGGGGGCCTTCCTGTGCTGGCGTCCATGACCAAGGCCGCAGACCCCCGCTTCCGCCCCCGCTGGAGGGTGATCCTGCCGTCCTTTGTGGGCGCCGCTGTCCTCTGGCTGCTCTACTCCCACCGCCCGTCCCCAGGCAGGCCCCCCACCCACAACGCACACAACTGGAGGCTCAGCCAGGTACCTGCCGACAGGTACAATGACACTTACCCCCTGTCTGCCCCCCAGAGGACGCCTGGTGGGATTCGGTACCGAATTGCGGTCATTGCTGACCTGGACACAGAGTCACGGGCCCAAGAGGAGAACACCTGGTTCAGTTACCTGAAAAAGGGCTACCTGACCCTGTCAGACAGTGGGGACAAAGTGGCAGTGGAATGGGACAAAGACCACGGGGTCCTGGAGTCCCACCTGGCGGAAAAGGGGAGGGGCATGGAGCTGTCGGATCTGATCGTCTTCAATGGGAAGCTCTACTCCGTGGATGACCGGACGGGGGTCGTCTACCAGATCGATGGCACCAAGGCCGTGCCCTGGGTGATCCTGTCCGACGGCGACGGGACCGTGGAGAAAGGTAAAGGGGCCGGGCTGTCTGCGCCCAGGTCTGACTGAGGCCGGGAGGCGAGGGGGTCCCTCTGCGCCCAGGTCTTAGTGAGGCTGGGAGGCGAGGGGGTCCCTCTGCGCCCAGGTCTTAGTGAGGCTGGGGTGAGGGTGTCCAGGGCCGGCTGGCTGCTGGTTGGTTTGCAGTGGAAGAGTGACGAGTGTGTGGGTGTGGTAAAGAATCCACACACCCAGAAGGCAGGGACGTCGGGACAGGCCTCTCCCTCCTGCTCTGACCGACCCCCAGCTGGGAAGCAGTTTCTAGAAGTGTAAGCTCTGACCGCAGCCTGCCAGAGAAGTGAGGAATCTTTCTGGGATAAGTTTTCGGGCTGCATCCACTGCTGCTCTGACTGCCTCTAGGAACGAGTCCCTTTTTACCAGAGGTGTCTCAAGATCATGCTGGGATTAACCCACCAGGTGCCTTACCTTGAAAGCCACAGTGTCAGATTGTCCTCATTTTGAACCAAGACTTTGATTTCAGTTTGCCTTAATAAAAAGGTAAACTCCTGCTGCCCAGCCCTCCTCTCTCTGGAAGCCCAGCAGGAGGAGGGTGTGTGCGAGCGGCAGTGATGCCCCTGTTGTGAGCCTGGCCGCAGCGTGTTGTTCACCAGAAAGGGGTCACCGGCTCCACAGGGCAGGGGCCAGGCCACGGGGCGGAACCACCGTGGCCCAGAGCCTGCAAATGGGGAGGGCGGGACACTGGCAGAAGAGTCACAGACGACTCCAGGTGTGCCCTGTGAAAGCTAAGCGCCACTGCGGACGTCCCATGGTCAGAGGAGGAATTGCACTGAATAACTGGCCGCATGGGAGCGCCCCCCCCATAAGATCCTCGGCGTTTGCCCAAGGTGGCGGCCGCGGGCAGCGAGCATCTCGGCCTGAGTGCTAGAGAACGTGTTGGTCACCACTTCCTGCCTCACGTTCTGCTCTTCCTCTCGGATGGGGAAGACAGTGGAATGAGGGAGCCTGTGGGGCTGCCCGCGGGCAGGTCACCGAGGGGCAGATGACCCCGTAAATGGAGAGCATCTTGTGGCAGACGTGGCTCCGGAGACGGGTGCTGTCACCAGCAGAGCCACCTGCAGAGAAGCTGCTGCCACCTCGGGGGAGGGGGGGCTGTGCAGCTCCAGCTGCTCAGGGGCCAGAAGCTTGCGGAGCCTGGGGAAGCACGTAGTCAGAACACGGGTGTAGGGTCAGCTGAGAGCATGCTGGAACTGCAGAACTTCCCTCACAGCCTGAGCTGCGTGGCAGCCTTCAAAATTAGGCTTAAATAAATCAGTTTAAGAGAATAAATAGTAGCTTCTGAGCAAATCATTGACGTGAAGACTGGGAGCCCCAACACAGCCCCTCAGCCTGCTGCGGCCGCTGGCATTGTCGGCCGCTCGGTGAGATGCCAGGTGTGGCCACCAGGGCAGCACACGTTCCGGGACAAGCACTTCAGAGCTGTCACTTGTTAAGCTTTCTTAGCAATTTGAGGTTAATCTTGAAGTTCAGGGTTACAGCTTGCGGGCGGGGGCTCTGGGGGTCAGCTGGGCCTTCCAGGGCTGAGGGGAGGGTGAAGGGGGGGCAGTAGGGGGGAAGGGGACAAGCGAGGGACCCTGTGCAGGCTCGCCTGCCCCCGCCATGACCACCTGCGTCGCTCCCTGGTCTTGCCCCACCCCGGCGGGAGCCAGGCGTGTGGTCCCAGGTGCCCGGTCCCAGGTGCCCCCTGCTGTCTGTCGTTGGCCAGGCTTCAAGGCCGAGTGGCTGGCGGTGAAGGACGAGCACCTGTACGTGGGCGGCCTGGGCAAGGAGTGGACCACCCCCACGGGGGACGTGGTGAACGAGAACCCGGAGTGGGTGAAGGTGGTGGGCCACAGAGGCAGCGTGGACCACGAGAACTGGGTGTCCGGCTACAACGCCCTGAGGGCCGCCGCCGGGATCCGGCCGCCAGGTGAGCTCCCTGGGACGGTGCTCGCCCTGGATGGCAGCCGCCTGACGGTGGCTCCCCTCAGGCCGGGGGTCTTCCCATTCCTCCCCGACCCGCCTGACAGGCCCCTCCCGCGTCCCTAGCTGCAACCCCAGGTCGGCTCCAGCCCGTCTGGCCCGTGGCCCCGCCTGGGGCCTTCCACCCTACCCCGGGGGGCCACGGTGCTCGGCCGTCCAGGTCTTCGGGGAGTCGGGGTTCCAGTGAGGGGCCTCACGGCGGCGCGGACGTGACTGAGCAGCAACCCGCGCAGGCGTCTGTCCGTCTTGAGAGGGGAAGGGTGACGCCTCCCTTCAGCTTCAGAGCAGCCCCCCCCCCATTCACTCCTGCAAGTCCCGCTCGCGTCTGTGCCGTTCCGTCCCTGCGCTTTCTCCCTTCCGCCCCTGTGTTTCGCCGTGGGGGACGTGCGTCCTGCCTCCCCGCGTGGCCTGCGGGCAGCTCGGGGGAGCCCGCGGGGCTGCGGGCTGCGGGCTGCGGGGCAGTCGCTCCCGGGTCAGGCCTGCCCGGGCCTTGCCGCCCTGGGCGACCGAGCGCAAAGTCAGCCGGGGACAGGGGGGCCACTGCGGGCTGACGGCGCCTCGCGCACCATGGCCTGGTGACCTGCGGGTCTGCCCTGTGTCCCCAGGCTACCTCATCCACGAGTCCGCCTGCTGGAGCGACACGCTGCAGCGCTGGTTCTTCCTGCCGCGCCGGGCCAGCCACGAGCGGTACAGCGAGAAGGGCGACGAGCGCAAGGGCGCCAACCTGCTCCTGAGCGCCGCGCCGGACTTCAGCGACGTCTCCGTCAGCCGCGTGGGGGAGGTGGTGCCCACGCACGGCTTCTCGTCCTTCAAGTTCATCCCCAACACCGACGACCAGATCATCGTGGCCCTCAAGTCCGAAGAGGACAGCGGCAAAATCGCCACCTACATCATGGCCTTCACGCTCGATGGCCGCTTCCTCCTGCCGGAGACCGAGATCGGGAGTGTGAAGTACGAGGGAATAGAGTTTATTTGAATTTTAGAACTCAAGACGTTGACCGCGGCTGAGGGGCGGACAGTTCTAAGCTACATCAGCACTCACATTTTATGAAAACAAGAGAACTTCACTTTTGTTTCTTTTTGGAACTGGGAGGTGTGTGCCTGGCTTAGAGATGTCCGAAGTGGGGGCTTCGGTCCCGCGCTGGGTCCTGGACCCGCTGTCGTCGCGGGGCGCGGCTCTGCGCTGCCACCCGGTGGCAAGACCCCTCACTGCAGGCGTCTTGATCCGCGGCCCTTGAATTCGGCCCCACCCTCCCTTCTCCGTTTCTTTTCTTCCCATTTGTTCTTTTGTTCAATGAAATTCCAGGAGCTCTTGCTGTGCGTCAAGCGCTGTGCCCTCCCCCGGAACACAGTGAGTACGAGCTGGACCTGCCTGCCAGGAACTCCCAGGCCACCCCTTTCTTCCCACTTTGTGGGCTCGGGCACGATGTCCCCCTGCAGATCCGTGGGGAAGAATGTGTCTGCATGGCCGTGACGGGCTGTGTGAGCGGGCCCGGCCCTGGGGACACGTCTGGACACAACTGCTGCAGGGAAGGGCGCAAGCCCAGCCCGTCTGTCGGTTCCCAAGCCGCACATGAAACGTCCCCACTTCATACACCAACGTCTGTGTTCTCCCCTCAGGAAAATTCTGTGGCTGTGTAGCACTTGGACATTTTAATTATTAATCCTTTTTAATTAAAGCAATTTCCTTTTGCCAAATCTTATCACACACAGCAAAGTCCTGTGGTTAACGCACCTATTCCCAGCAGCGGGGAGTATAACGCAGGTACAGTTGGTGGAGCAAGTGTACAAATGTTTCTGAGTTCTTGGCTGACAGATACAAAGATAAAGAAAACGTTGCCTTTTTCTAGTAACTATCAGAAATCCTCATGCCTTTCAGGACTTAAGACTTGAATTTTTTATCCCTGGCTCGAGAGGGAGGCTGGTGTCTGACGGGCCCGCGGTCGGCCGACCCTCGGGCTCCCCTTCTCTGGAGGTTGTGAGTGAGGCCTGTCACTGCCTGGGGTTTCTCCCGTTGTCTTTATTTCTCCTCTTCCTGGTGGGAGTTTTGCACCCTCTCCTCCATGAAAATCCTTCTCGCAGGCTGCGGCTGGCCCTTGGTCCCTGCGTCTCTCTGGACGCTCCGGGGTGAGGGCAGGGTGGGTTGGGCACGGCCGAAGCAGCGAGGTCGTGGTGCTCCTCCCACAGCAGCCGCCTCGCCGACTCCCGCGGGGCAGACGGCCTGTGCCCGTCCTCCCAGACCTCGTCCCCTTTGAAACTAACGGCCGCGAGGAGGGAGCCAGGAGGGACCCGTCTCGGGGCCTGTTCCTCCCGCTGTAGAACACGTAGCAGGGGAAGCAAAGGCAGGTCACCGACAGTGACACATTTCTCAAGAACTCGCCTCTTCCCCGGCAGGGCAGGAAGACCCAGGTGTGTCCCACCTTTGCCTGGCAGGGCTCTCTGACCCATCTCCCCCACAGCTGTCCAGGGTGCTCTGGCCGGGTCGTTTTAAACATTGAGGGGAAACCGGGAAGGGTGGACATGTTGACGTCAGCAGCTGAGCCACAGTCGATGATTTGCAAACGCTTTGAAGCTGGCCTTTCCCCTCCCTCTGCATTCCACACTGTGAGCAATGATTGTGTTCCTTCCCCACAGGGTCCTTTTGTTTTGTAAACAATAAAGTGTGTGAGGGGAACATGAGTTCTCTTTTGTCCCCTGGTCTGTGCTGGCTGGGGGAGGAGGGCGCCCCCCAGGGAGTGCGGGTGGAGGAGCCACGTATGGCCCTGGCTGGGATGTGTCCTTCACGGAGCACAGCAAAGAGCGAGCCAGAGGAGGTGACACAGGTTGTCCCACGCCCACGGGAGTCCAGGGGATGGGCACCTTCGCCAAGCAGGGCAGCCTCTCTGGAAACTGTGTCCTCCAGTCTGGCTTGTCCCACAGTCTGAAGAGGCTGCAGGAGCCAGAGTGCAGTGGGGTTGGGGGGGGACGCAGGGTCTTGGTCACGACAGGCTCCCGTCCTGGCTCTGTCCCTTCCCAGCGGTTTGTCCTCAGACAAATTCTCTAACCTGTGCTTCAGTGTCCGCATCTGTAATGGGAAGATAATCGCAGAGCTGCTGCGTGGGGCTGTGGTGGACAGTGAATCGTGCGCGGGGGCCTTAGAGAATCACCTGATGTGTAGTTAGCGCTCAGTTACCCGTTGTGTGGTGGCTCGTGCCCGCGGAGCCGTCTGAAGGTTTGGCGCTCAGGGGAGAGGTCTGGGCCAACCCGGTGCCCTCAGCGCATCTGATGAGTCCGGATGAGGTAGTTAGTTCCAAGGACACGCAGAAGTCGCAGCGCTGGAACCTGGGGCGCACCATCGAGGCAGGCAGTGGTCTAAACGAGAGGTCTCAACCGGAGATGGAGGAAACCGGGAGGGTGGTGTCGCAGAGGCATTGCCACGCCGGCCTTTTGTCCCTTCAGACGCGCTCCCCTTCGCTGTCTGCTCCGGGTCCCTCTGGGGGTTCCCGGGTTCCCTCCTGCAGGGCTGCCTGCCAACGCCTTGTCCCTTCTGTCCCAGGAGTGTGACACCTGCACGGGCGGCAGCTCCAGATGCCACACTGTCCCTTGTGGTGTCTGAACTCCCCGCCCACCACCCCTTGTGAGCAGTCCTGTCCCTGAAGCCTCCCTAGGTGATCCTGATTTGGGGATGCTGTCTGCTTCCCACCGGGAGCCTGACCCACACAGCAGGCAGGGAAGAGGCACCTCGAGGGCGAATACCGCAGGGACGTCAAGGCAAGATCTGGAGACTGTCGTGATTGAGCAGCAGGGAGGACCGGGAGTCCTTGGCGAGGGTCCCTGGAGGACGGTTCCAGGAAAAGCCAGCGCGTCAAGCACGGGGGAAGGAGCTGCAAGTAAGGTCTTGACCAGCTCTTGGGGGAGCCGTGATGGCAGCGAACTCGGGGGCAGTGACTTGTGCCCTCTCAGCACTCGTGTGTCTGGCAGTTCCTCCACAGAAGGAAGACGCCCCCAGATCATCTCCAAACTGGGTGAAAACCATGAGGTTGAGTTTATTTCATTCCAAATATTAGTCTTGTGGTGCTGTGCACTTTAAATTGGCAAATGTTAATACCCTAATAAAATTATTAAATTGTTTAAATAAAGCAAAAACAAAATACCTTCACACAAAGAAAATTCCAGGCCAAGATGGCTGCACTGATGAATTATACGAGATGTTTAGGCAACAATAGCAAGGCAACACGAAATCTTCCGTGATTCTGGGAGCTGGAAACGCTTCCCAACTCATTTTATGAGGACACCTCTTCCCTGATACAAAAACCAGACAAATATATTACAAAAAAAGAAAAATAGAGACTATATCCCTCATGCACATAGATGCAAAAATCCTTAGCAAAAATTAGCCATAACTAAAACTCAAAATACTACACGATAAAGTGTAGTTTAACCTAAGAATGCATGGTTAGTTGAACATTCTGGTATCAACCAATGACATTCATCATATTAAGACTAAAAGGGGAAAAAAACCATGATAATCTCAAAAGATACAGAAAAGGGGTTTGAGAGAACCCGACACCCATTCACCTAGTCCAACATCCAAAACACAAAGCACAAAAAAATGAAAAGCCTCTCAGCGAACTAGGAATAAAAGGGACTTCCTTAACCCCGTGAGGGGCGGGTGAGAAACCCACAGCTGAGATCATCCTTCATGGCCAGAGACTGAATGTTTTCCCCCTAGAGGAAAAGGCAACAATGTCTGCTTTCTCTTCTTTCCCCAGCATATTTTATTTTGAAATAATTGTAAACCACGCAGAAGTGCAGAAGCTGCCCCTCAGCTGTGGCGATGCGCTCCATGACCCGGGCGGACGCCTGCACCTGTGGGTGGTCCCCAACCCTGTACCCTGTCTCTGTGTTATCCCCCATAGGTATGTACCTGTGGGAACGTTTAGTTTATAAACCGGGCGCAGAGAGATCAGCAATAAGAAATAGAACAATTATAACAATATACAGTAATAAAAGTTATGTGAGTGGGGCGTGTCTCCAAATATCGTACTGTGCTGTGCTCGCCCCTCTCGTGACAGAGGCGGAGTGGGACGGGGCAGGCATCTATCACGCGACACAAAACAGCGTGCACGTTAAAGTGTATGCATTGTTTATTTCTGGAATTTTCCACTTAGTAATTTTGGACCTCAGTTGACTGCAGGTAACTGAAACGATGGAAATGGAAACGGGTGGGGGACGGCTGTAGTGCAGTGTCCCAGAGCAGCCTTCTGGCAGCTTCCTCCCGTGTAAACACAGACATTCGCCAAACCTGGGAGACAGGCACGGCGCTCATCGCTTTTGTACCGCCCTATCGGTGCAATCAGACAAGAAAAAGAGAAGTTCAGATTGGAAAAGAGTAAAACTGCCTTTATTTGCCAGGGACGAGATTGACTAGGTAGAAAAGCCTAAGAAATCTTCAAAAAATAACGGCTAGAACTCATAGTTGAGTTTAGCAAAATGGCAGGATACAAGGTCCACACACAAAAATTAACTTTATTTCTATTATACCCACAATGCGCAATTACAAATTAAAAAAAAATTTCAACAATATCATTTATAATGGCACCAAAAACATGAAATAGCTAGATATAAATCTAAGAAAATATTTGCAAGACCTACATGCTCAAACTGCAAAATACTGATGAAAGAAATCAAAGACCTGAATAAATGAAATGATTTACTGTCTTCATGGGTCTGAAGACTTCATTTTGAAAAAGAAAAGCAAAGTTGAAGGACTCATATTGACTTCAAGACTTAATATAAGGCTGTAAGAACCAAAGCAGGTGCCGTGGCCATGAGAGAAATAGACGTAGGTCAATGAGACAGAAGAGGGTCCAGAAATAGACCATGTGTATATGGTCAGTCAGCTCTTGACAAAAGTGCCAGGGTGAGTCCTCTGAAATCCAAAAGATTGTCCTTCCACAGTGGCGTTGGCACAACTCTATTCTGCAACCCTTATCTCCCGCCAGGCACAAAATTAACTCAGAAAAGATTGAAGACCCAAATGTAGGAGCTAAAACTACAAAACTCCTGGAAGAAGATGTCGGAGAAAACCTTTGTGAATTTGGGTTAAGCAAAGACTTCATAGATCTGACAGGGAAAAATGACAAGTTGAGCTTCATCCAAATTCTAAACCTTTGTTCTTCAGGAGACACTGTTAAGAAAATGAAAAGGCAAGCTTTTCATTCAAAAAAAATTGTCAATCATAACTGCTGAAGGGACAGAACATATAAAGAACCTGTACAACAAACAACCCAGCTGAGAAATGCGCGTCAGACTTGAACAGACACCAGAGAGCTTATACGAGTGACAGGTGAGCACACAGAAACCCCTGCGTCACTGGTCATTATTGCCACGACGGCATTCCACTGCACACCTGCTAGAATGGATGAGGTTTAAGTGACCGACAACGCCAAGCATTGGTGAGGATTTAGGCCACTGGGACACTCATAAGTTGCCAGGAGGAATGTGAAATGGCTCAGCAACTTTGGAAAGCAGTTGGGCAGTTTCTTAAAAAATTAACATACATCTTTCATGTGACCCAGTGATCCTGCTCCTAGGTGTTCAGACAAAAGATATAAAAGCTTTTGTTCCAAGTGTTCCTAACAGCTTCATGCATACCGTTAACAGTAAAACACAGAATGACCCCTGTGTCCGTCCGTGCACAAACATGTGGCATGCACTGCCGACTCCTACTCGGCAAAGACAGGACCAATCACCCGTTTTGGGACAACGTACTGACTCCCAAAAGCACTGGGCAAAGTATAAGAAGCCAGACACAAAATGTCACACCCCGCGTGACCCGCTTAGATGATGTCCTAGCACAGGTAATGCCGTGGTGACAGCCGGCTGGGAGCTGACTGCAGAGGAGCAGAAGAGAACTTTTGGGGGTGCTAAAAGTGTTGTGTGTCATGATGGTGGTCATGGTACCATCTGTTTGCATTTGCCAAAACCCATACACTCGATGCATTCTACTGTAGGTAAATTCTATCTCAATAAAGTCAATTTTTTAAAAGAAAAAGAAAAGAAAGAAAAGTGTGGGTTCAAATCCCTGCTCTCCCCCTTCCAGCTGCATACCTCGGCTGATTATTTCCCTCCCGAGCCTCTGTGAAAGGGAGTAATAAGCGAGCTGTTTCCCACACGACGAGTGTTAAATGCACTCGTGCCAGGTGCGCCGTGGGGCCTGGCTCAATCAGCATCAGCTGTCACAGCTCCTCCACCTGTGGGCAGATCCGGGCATCCCACCCCTCCACCGCTGCTTTGTGGGCGTCCGGGAGGCCGGCGAGGCCCTGCGGGCCCCAGGGCAGCAGACACCTGTGCGTTGGACCCGATGAGGCCTCTGGATCTTACATTTCCTGCGCCAGGCGTGCAGGGCTTTGCTGGGCGCTGGGGCTAAAGGGTCAGCATCCTGGGTTTTTAAACATTTCCACGACACTCCTCAAAGGTGTGTTCCTGTCCTCTGTATTCCAGTCCTTTGCTGGCCACTTGCTTGGGCAAAAATACGTGGAGACGGTAAGTGATGATGTTTCTGTGCCGGGTGGCACCGCGGTCCTTGGTCTCAGAGGGATCTTCACGCTCACCCGACTCCTATGCCCGTTTTTTCCCAGCTGCTTCTGCCTCAGGGTCCTCACAGGTTCTCTGGAGGGGATTGGATTGGGGGACGTGGTCACTGACTGTCTGACCTGGGGTCTTGCTCTCTCGGACTCGAAGCTGCCAGCGAACCGGAGCTGCCCGCCCCGCCGGAAACAGAGATTTCAGGGTCTGGGCCCAGCCTCTCTGCTCCCACAGGTGCCAGCAGCCGCGGCCCACGCTCTCCCTCGGCCTGAAGCCCGCTCCTCCCTGCAGCCATCCTCGTGGCCACGGGGCCTGCAGGACTTGGACGGCCAGGCCGGGGGCCCTCTGGGAGCCGCACGGCCGGGAGTGAGAGAAGGGTGCTCCCCAAGGGAAACCTGAGGCGCTGCCTTTCTGTGGGAGGAAAAGGAATGGGTGTGAGCCGGACCGAGCCATTTGTGTCCCCCGCCCCCCGTGGGAGAGACGCCAGGAGAGCGACCCCGACGTTAGGAGAGGGCGGAGAGGGTGTCCAGAGGTGACAGCACAGGCTCTGGAGCCGGGCGCTACAGTGGGGTGTGGCTGGCGCGCTGGCCGCTGCATGGCTGCGTCTCAGGCCCTCCCGGCCGTCGGTCGGGGACAGTGCTGCAGTCAGCATGGCAAGGGCTCCGAGTAGGGTGGACAGGACTGAGGGCTCTGTAAGAGTCGCGGTCACACCGCCGGTGCAGACTGTCTGGGCGCAGAGCTTCTGCTTCCTCCTGCCGTCCCTACCCCTGCCCTCGTGCCCCCAGATGCCAGCCCCGGACTTCGGCCAGTCTGTCAATCTTCCTGTCGCCTTGGGCCGCTGCCAAACCTGGTCCCCACGGGCAGAGCGGAGGAGGAGGAAGAGGAGGAGGAGGGGTCCCGGGGAGCATTTTCAGCAGCCAACCCCGGGAGAAATCTGCGTCAGCTGGTTTCTAGAAATCGAAACTAGACTCAGTTTTCTGAAGCATTTCCTGGGATCAGTCTGGTCACACCCGACTCGGGGAGGGTTTCCTGGGTTGAGAGACTGGTCCACAGAGGGCCCTGCAGCAGAAAGGTAGGAGCCTGCAGGACTCCCATCGACAGCTGCCTCCCTCAGGTAAGCCCCTGCCTCTTGCTCTCAGGTGGGCACCCCCTCTCTACCTAGGCCTGGAGCTGGGGACCCAGTGCTCCAGAGCCCAGAAATCATCACTGCTGCTCCCAGGTCCACAGGGCCTCTGTGTACAGCTGAGCAGGTTGTTCACTGCACAAGGATACCAGCCAAAGGGGCGCATGGGTTGGATTTAGCCCCTGGGCCTCTCTCAGGTCTGTGCCTTCTGGCCTAGGCATGCGCCCACCCGCAAGAAGAGCACCTTTTTCTAATTTGTGCAAGGGTCCCATATAGGCCAACGCAGGCAGCCTTGTGCCAGCGTCCCATATGAGGGAATGGGGCAAAAACAAACAGCCGCCTCCCAGAGGGCAGCAACACTTGCACGGCGAGCACTGGCTGCTTGGCTGGCCGCTTTCCCAAGGCCCTGAGTTCTCGTCCCAGGGTGAGCCAACCTGGTGGTTGCAGCAGAGAGGTGGCCGGCCATCCCTGTGTGCCTGGGACTGGGGGTTTTCCCAGGACGTGGGACTTGCAGTGCTAAAGCCAGCACAGTCCCTGGCACATGGGACGGTTGGTCATCCTGGCCCCTTCAGCCACCTACTGAGATGGGTGCTGCGAGAAGTGGGCTCTCTGGGCTTCAGCTCGTTCACTTGGCAAGTGGGTGTCAGCAAGGCAGTTCTCGGGGGTCACAAGGAGCCTCCGGCTGGTGTGTGAGCTGTCCTGGGAGGGGTCTCGTCCATGCAGGTTCCGATGCAGAGGGACTGGCGTGAGGGCACTACTCACATTCCCAAAACGCTCTGGGGGACACCATTGCTGCCATCCATGGGGACCCCCTCTGAGCGGCAAGGGGCAAGCACGCTATCTCTAGGTCACCAGGTCCTGACTTGTAGCCGGGGTCACAGCTGCGCCACCAGCTGCCAGTCCCCACTTGCTGGATGCAGGGAGTGGTGCCCAGGACCCTCTCCACTCAGGCAGCAGGGGCAGGAGCAGGGGAGGCAGCGGTCACTGCAGGTGAAGATGAAAAGCGAGTGTGGAGGATTACCGAGAGGCCGGGCGCGGTGGCTCACACCTGTGATCCCAGCACTTTAGGAGGCCGGGACAGGAGGGTCGCTTGAGGCCAGGAGTTGGAGACCATCCTGGACAACATAGAATCTACTGAAAAAAATAAATTAGCCCATCATGACGGTGCATGCCTGTGGTCCCAGCTACTCGGGAGGCTGAGACAGGAGGATCGCCTGAGCCTGGGAGTTGGAGGCTGCAGTGAGCTACGATGACGCCACCGCACTCTAGCCTGGGAGACAGAGCAAGACCCTGCCTCTTAAATTAAAACAAATATTTAAAAAAAGTTACATAGAGGCAAGAGTGCCCGGCAAAAGCCAGAGACCTGGGTCCTCTGAGCCTGATGTCTTGGGGACACTTCAGGTCCACGCCGCACCCCCACCGCCGTTGCAGGACCTTGGGTCTCAGTCACGCACCCGGGGCCACAGAGACCTGACCCCTCCCCTACCCCCCCTTCCGTACTCTGGAGCCCCGTACAGCTCCCACCCTCTGTGGCTCCTGGCCTGGGCTCGGTGGCCTCCTGGGGGGTCCCTTCCCATCTACTCTCTTTGCCACCAACCGCTGGGCACTCCCAGGGATCTGTCGCCTAAAGATAAGGCCCCGTCCTTATCCCGGCTCGCCCCAGCCTCTGACCCTCCCCAGCCGCCCCCCCGTGCAGCCCCGCCCGGGGGCTGGTTTTCTGAGAGCGGCTCACTGGCCTCTGGGGTCCTATTCCAGGAGACACGCCGGCCACCCCTCCTGTGGCCAAGTCTTACCCTGCGAGGACCCCCCTGCAGACCGGGTGAGGGCCCCTGCCGGGGGCACCCGTGGCACCAGGGCCTCCATGTCCACGGGGTCATCACACTCACCTGTGACATAGTCGGCTCTGCAGGAGAGGGACCCCCCCCCGCCTGCCACCCGGAGGGCCGTCCGCAAGTCCGACTGAAGGACGCTGGCAGACCACCTGGTCCTGGGGCTGCCCCACGCCGGCGTCTCACTCTGCCGCTTCCTTCTGCTGCAGGACCGGAGCTTCCAGGCAAGGCCATGGCCCTCCCTCGGCTCTTCTGGATGTGGCTGCTGGTCGCAGGGACTCAAGGTGAGTCGAGCCACTGGGAAATGCCAAAAGCAAGTCTGACCACTGCTCCCATGGTCTGGGGCCAACGCTCTCCTGGCAGACAATCGAGATGTTCTGCCCGGCGCCTGGGTGCCGAGGATTAGCGGGTCTTCTCCCCCACTTGAAGCCCTGGGTAGCCCACGTGGTGGTGGCTCGTAGGTCCTAGGGGGGACCAGGGCTCACCTGGGCTCAGGTGAGATGCAGGTTGTGGAGAGGATGCCAAGGAGTTCTCCATTCCAGCCAGGGGGAACCAAGGGGGCTGATCAAACCAGCCAGTAGCTGGAGGTGTCGTGAGGTCAGCAGCTTCCACAGGGTCCCAGGCATCTTTCCTTGTGCTCTGCACACTGCGACCCCATGGAAGCCTTGCTCGTCCTATGACCCCACGGAAGCCGGGGGTACCCACAGCCGAGCATCGCCCGTTGTCACAGGTGGCCCTGGAACCCAGGCACCGGCTCCTGCCCGACCCTGCCAGCGCCAGCAGGGGCGGGGGTGTCACGGGCCACGTTCCAGAACTCATGTGGAGCAGGAATGCTGTTCTCTAGCTGGGAGTACTCTGCCTGTGTTTCTGGGGGTCATGGGGCAGCAGCCAGCACCCCCAAGCCGCAGACAGGCGGCGTGAGCATGGGCCTCCTGCCCCTCCATTCTCAGATGCCGGAGAACCGGGGGCTCCTTCTGCCCCTTCTCCGTCTGTGCAGAAGGGCTCAGACCTCGCAGCCAGGCAGAAGCGAGCTCAGCCCTGGGCGGGGGCCGCGTGTACGTTCCATGCCTCCCAGTGAGTGCCCCCACACGGAAGGGTAGGGGGACATCGAAGAGCTGGAAAACAGGCTCAGCGGGTCACCCCTAGCGGGGGAGAGCTTTACTGCCACCAGCACGGCGTAGGGCCCTGGCAGTGTGGGCAGTGCCGCTGTGGCCCAACCCGTCCTGGCCCACCTCCGCCCGCAGGCGTGAACGACGGTGACATGCGGCTGGCCGACGGGGGCGCCGCCAACCAGGGCCGCGTGGAGATCTTCTACAGAGGCCAGTGGGGCACCGTGTGTGACAACTTGTGGGACCTGACCGATGCCAGCGTCGTGTGCCGGGCCCTGGGGTTCGAGAACGCCACCGAGGCTCTGGGCAGAGCCGCCTTTGGGCAAGGTAGGGCCTGCGTCACCACCCCTAAGCGGCTCTCGGCAGGGCAGACGGCAAGACAGGCATCAGAGACACGCAAACTGGACTCCTACTGACGTAGCATGAGCAGCGTGCTCAGGGACACGGGCGAAGCTTTGCTGGGACGGGGGACGGTGGGCGCTCGCTGGGGCTTCGCTGCGTTCTTGTTCCCTCCGGCCCAGAAACGCCACTCGGGAATTTATCTTCCTGAAACACTTTCCCCTCAAAAGAAAAATCTGCAGGACGATTTCCACTGACGCAGGGGCTGTGATTCTGAAAAAAAGAAATAATCCAAATATTCGGCAACGGGGATAGTTGCATAAACTGTGGTCTCGGACGCAGCCATTAGACCTTGTGAGAACGAGGCTGAGTTTACGATGTGACGTTGCTGTGATAGATCCAAACCCAAGCTCGAACGTGCCCCGCGGTCAGACTTGGCGAGAGGCCTGTACACGGACGGACGCACGCAGGAGGGGACCCGCAGGGTGGCTGGCGGCTTTCCCTGCTCTGACGTCCCCGTTCCTGTGCAGTGGCTGTGACTGTTCTTTCCATGTCTCTAAGAGGAGTGGCCCTGGTGGCAGGGCCTTCCCCGCGCAGCCCCGGCCTCTGACCTCTGCTGTGCCCACAGGAACGGGCCCGGTCATGTTGGATGAGGTCCAGTGCACGGGGACCGAACCCTCACTGGCCGACTGCAGGTCCCTGGGCTGGCTGAAGAGCAACTGCAGGCACGAGAGGGACGCCGGCGTGGTCTGCACCAACGGTGAGCGGGGCCCATGCCTCCATCCTGAGCCCCGACATTCCCTGGGTCCTGTGGAACCCCCGTCACCCCAGCACGCCCCCCACGGGAAGGAAGCACACACCTGTGCAAGCCCGGGTTCATGGTGCCACCCCGCCCACTCTGCGTGGAGGGGCGTGGAAGTCTGAGAGCCCCTGGCTCAGGGTCCCAAGCTCCCCACCCAGCCTTTGCTGGAGCTGTGTCAGAGGCGCTCTGTGGAGCCGCAGTCGGGCGGTGAGCCCGGCCCAGATCAGCCTGACGTGGCATCCAGGGCTGCCTAGTTTCTGTTAGCTCTGGCTCTGCGACCCCACACAGCACCGCCGCCTAGACAGCAGGTGCACGGGCTTCGAGTGCTTCCTGCGGCGGGAAGGCCTCTCCCCTCGCCCGCCCACGTGCTGAGATCACCCAGGCTGATGCGGGTTTGAGTCCCCGAGTCTGAGTTTACAGCCGTCCTTCCTTCCTGCCCTCACCACCAGCCGTGGCTCCTCTGGGCTGGCACGCAGGCCTGGGCACTCCCGGCCCACCCCCCTCTGTGCTGAGCTGGGGGGCCTGGGGCACGGGGGGAGGAAGCCCGAGCCCACACGGGAGGGAGCCGGCTGGAGGGCAGGACTTGCGCTGGGCAGAGCCGTGGCGCAGGGCAAAGGCAGCCTCTGGCAGGGCAGCCCGTGGCAAGAGGAGCAAAGGCCGGAGCCCAGAGCTGGGAGCCCCGAGAGTCGGGCCGAGGGGAGTCAGGGGTTGCAGACCTTCTGGGGCTGAGGAGGAACCAAGGGGGGTTAGTTTCAGGTTAGGCTTTGAGGGGGGGAGGAGGGTGCGTCCCCCTGCCCCCCGTGCCAGGAAGCCTCCCATGACTTCTCAGGCCTCGTGCACCACCGGAGGCTGCTCAGGGATCCCCAAAGTTCTAAAATGGGTTTGCCCTGGGACCCTAACTTTTCAGGCCATCTAACCAGGCAGGTGGTTTGGGCTGTAGAAGGTGACATCTGTGGCGGTTAGTTGGTTGGTGGTCGAAAGGTTGGGGCCCTGGAGGTCAACACCCTAAACCCCCCCACCCAGGTGCCGCCTGAATGTGTGGGAGAAGAGCAGACGGAGAGGCTGGCCAGGGCCCCAGCCGCTCTTGGTCCCCAGGGGTGGGCAGGGGGCCTCGGGGTCTGGCCCGTCCCTCACCTTCCCGGGAGCCATTTGAGCGGCTGAGGCAGGCACTGAGCCTGCGATTTAAGATGAGGACGCTGACCCAGAGGGTGACAGGAGTGTCCAGAGCCAGGGTGAGCGAGCGACAGAGCCCCGGCCTGACGCGGCCCATGTCCCTCTGCCCCTTCCAGAAACCAGAGGCAGCCACACTCTCGACCTCTCCTGGGAGCTCTCTGCCGCGCTCGGCCAGATCTTCGACAGCCAGAGCGGCTGTGACCTGTCCCTCCAGGTGCAGGTGGAGGAGGAGGAGGTGCTGGACCTCTGTGCCCACACCCTGATCCTGACCTCCAACCCCGAGGCCCAGGCCCTGTGGCAGGAGCCGGGCAGCAAAGTCAGCATGAGCGTGGACGCCGAGTGCACGCCCGTGGTCAGAGACTTCCTCAGGTGACCGTCCTCGTCCACGGCGTGGGGGCGTGGGTGCAGCTCTGTGCCGTGCCCCGGGGGGCTCCATCCTCCTCCCCTCTTCGAAAGCACAACCCACCGAGTAAGGGGTGAGGGCACCGGTCACGGCAAGACACACACATGCACACCTGCACTCACTCACGCACACGCATGTGCACACCACATCACGCAGGCTCCCTCACGCACTTGCGGGCACACTCACGCTCCCTCTCCCTCCCAGGTACTTCTACTCCCGGAGGATCGACATCTCCCTGTCGTCGGTCAAGTGCTTCCACAAGCTGGCGTCCGCCTACGGGGCCACGCAGCTGCAGGAATACTGTGCCAGCCTCTTCGCCAGCCTCCTGCCCCAGGACCCCTCTTTCCGGACGCCCCTGGACCTCTACGCCTACGCACTGGCCACCAAGGACCCCCTGCTGGAGGAGCTCTGCGTGCAGTTCCTGGCCTGGAACTTCGAGGCCCTGACGCAGGCTGAGGCCTGGCCCAGCGTCCCCACAGCCCTGCTCCAGGTGCTCCTCCCCAAGAGCGAGCTGGCTGTGCCCAGCGAGCTGGCCCTGCTGAAGGCCCTGGACGCCTGGAGCCAGGAGCAGCGCACCTCCCGCGAGGAGGTGGAGGGCCTGCTGGAGATGGTCCGCTTCCCGATGATGCGGCCCGAGGACCTCTTTGAGCTGCAGTTCAACCTGTCCCTGTACCGGGCTCACGAGGCCCTGTTCCAGGGGAAGACCCTGCAGGCCCTGGAGTTCCACACCGTGCCCTTCCGGCTGCTGGCCCAGTACAGAGGCCTGAACCTCTCCGAGGACGCGTACAAGCCCCGGATTTACACCTCGCCCACCTGGAGCGCCTCCGTCACGGCCAACTCCTGGAACTCGTGGCGGTCCCAGCTGGCCTACCAGCCCACACGGGGGCTTCCGTTCGATTATTCTTACGGCGCGGTTTACACCCGCGCCTCCTCCAGCTACAGGTATTCCCCCTACCAGTCCTTCCAGACCCCTCCCCACCCCAGCTTCCTCTTCCAGGACAAGAGCGTGTCCTGGTCCCTGGCCTACCTCCCCACGGTGCAGAGCTGCTGGAACTACGGGTTCTCCTGCTCCTCGGACGAGCTCCCCGCCCTGGGCCTCTCCAAGTCTGGCTACTCAGACCCCACCATTGGCTACGAAAACAAAGCCCTGGTGCTTTGTGAAGGGCGCTTCGTGGCAGACGTCACTGATTTCCAGGGCCCCAAGGCCATGATCCCCAGTGCCCTGGCCACCAACAGTTCCAGGAGCACCTCCCTCTTCCCCTGCCCAACGGGGTCCTTCAGCAGCTTCCGGGTGGTCATCCGCCCCTTCTACCTGACCAACTCCACGGGCGCGGACAACACGCCGTGGTAGGGACTGGGCCAGGCACACCCCAGGCCGCGCCACGGGCTGCCCCTCCCCTGCCTCCTTCCTCTCTGCATCCACCTTCGACAACCGGCCACCAGATGTCCCCCTGCTTCCCCAATCTCCCTGAGCTTAAAGAAATTACTGGAAGGTTTCAGCTGTCGTTCTCCATTAGTCCTAGTTCTCCCCCTGCCCACTGGGGTCCAGGTTGGGAAGCAGCCAGGCCCGCGCCAGGCCACCGTGGGCTCCCCCGGCCCCTTTCAGCCACCAGCCTCCACTGTCACCGGCCTGAGGTCATTAAAATCCCCTTGCAGTTCCCACGTTTGTTTGTTTGCGCACAGAGTGTTGTTGAGTCCACACTGTATTTGACAGTGGGTGTGCCGGGCTCTGGGGACAGAGAATGAGGCAGACGGTGCCCTGTCCTCACTAAGCTCGGGGCTAGCGGGCGGGTGACAGCAAGCAGACGTCCTTGCCTGGAGCAGTTCCAAAGTGGGGTCGAGGGGTTGTGTCCCACGGGAAGTGAGGTGCCAGCACAGGGCTGGACCGCCTTTGGGCGGGTGGGGTCTCTGACCGACCCCGGGCTGGGCATGGAGCCTGAGGGGCAGCAGCTTATGGATGCTGGGAGGCGCGGCCGGGGAGCAGGAAGGGCAGAGCGAGAACCCTTCCTCCGGAAATCCTCGTGCACGGGGAGGAGGGACAAGCGTTCTCATCTCAGCCTGTTTGTAGGAAAGAAAAACTGGAAACCATCTAAACACCCAGCAACAGGCCGCTGGACCACAATAAAAGCCGCCCCGCGGGGGCCGGGGCAGGCAGGAGAGGGCCGTGCTGCAGAGGTACCTGGGCTGCAGGAGTGGAGGGAAGGTCGGAGGACCCGGCTTGGAGGCCGCAGCTGGGTCCTGGGTGCCGGACGCCGCCCCACTGCCAGCAGGAATTCCAAACTGTCCCTGCTCTTTGTGACATGCTCCAGGCAGAGTCCCCGGTGGAAGCCTCTGACTGGCTGAGCCCAGGCCACGTGCCTGCCCCTCCTTGCCAGGCCGGAGAGAACAAGCGTCTGGACTGTGCTGGCCTCAGAGCGGGGGCGGCACAGAGGCTCCCCCAGTGCTGGGGGGGTTCGGACACGGGGCAGCCGGGACGGCCGCTGACACCCAACACACCCTCTTCCCACTCGCCTTTCAGAAAACAAAAGCAGAAACACAACCCCCCTACACTGGAGGCAACGGCCCCCTTTACTGAAGGGAGGCCACGCACCCCCGGGGTGCACATTCTGCCTCCATCCCCACCCCCCACTTCTAGTTCCACCCTCTGGGCGTTCGAAAACTGAGGGACCACCGCTCCGTCGGCCACGGCCACGGCGGGTGAGGAGGGACGGAGCAGGGAGGGCTGGTGTAGACACGTAGTGGACGCAGCAAAGAAGTCGAATCGTCCTCTCGATGTCTCCAGCTGGTCCCAAGACCGAGGCACCCTCCTCCCTGCCCACCCCGAGTCCCCTTTGCCGGCCACCAGCATCTCAGCAGCCGAGGGCGGGGGCCTGGTGAGGCGACCAGGAGGCTCCTTCCGGAGAGCTCTGGGTCCTTGTGCTGCTGTAAGGGAGGCCGCAGCCGGTGCACGTGGTGGGGTGAGGAGATACCCCGGGAACCACTTGAGTCCTCCGTGCCCTTTGCTGGGAGCAGGGCCCTGTCCCCCCAGTCAGCCAGGCCCTCCCTGCTCCCCCGTTCCCCCCGGGCATGGCGCTGCCAGAGGACACGTGCCGGCCTTCGCTGCCAGCTCTCTGCACCTTGCAGGCGTCTGCTGGTGGGAAGGTCTCTTGGGTGCAAAGCCCTTTTAAAGCGGTGGGGAACCTACAGCCTCAAGGCCACACGGGGCCCCTCAGATCCCCACCTGCAGCCCCTCGACCGAATCCAAACTTCACGGAACAAATCCCTTTATTTTGTTCTGTAAAATCTGGATTCAGTCAAAAGGCCACACTCAAGGATCCAGAAGGCCACAGGTGGCCCCGAGGCCGCAGGTTCCCCACCCAGTGCCAGGTGACGAGGGCACAGCTCGGGCACCCTGACCAGGGACAACCACACTGGGCGGCGAGCTGGCGCGTCCACGGGCTGAAGGGCAGCATTTTGGGTCCTTTGCAGTAAACGAGAAAAGGATTTACGAGGGAATCTGGAAGTGGGGTGTCTCCAGGGTGGGCAACCCTGCCCGGCGCGGCCTCAGACCCCAGGCCCTGCATCTCTTCCTTCACTGCCTGGCCTTGGGCTTCGTCGGCCTCCTCTTTCGTGAACCTGCGACGTGTGATGGGCCACACGGGCCACAGGGAGCCCATGGGCCCGGCTGTGGTTCCCCAGTCACCGCGTGTTCTGTGGGCGCCGTCACGGCGGGAAAGGCATTCAGCTGGAGCAGGGCGGTGGCGTTGCTCGTCCGTGGTGGAAGGGCCACAAGCAACTGCCATCAGGGGACATCCGGGTGCCAGGTGATGACTCAGGGGCAGGAGGTCGGATCACATCCGCCTTGGTGACGAGGAAAGGCCAGCCGTGCAGAGCCCCCTCCCTCCCACTCCGCAGGCCCTCGTGGCTGTAGGCCGCAGAGTGACGCCCAGAGCAGCTAACATGTGCCCGTGCCACAGTTCACCGGCCTCTTCTGCAGGGGCTGAGCACGGGGTGGTTTCAGGGGGGTTGGGTATTTTGAATAAAGCTTCTGTGAACACTTTATTAAAATAAGTATTCTTCGAGTATCTGTTGCGTGCTAGGAGCTGTGTAAGCAGCTTCCACGGGGCCCTACGGCTCACTGGGGTCACACTGTCTGGGGGCCCGTGTGTGTTAATTGTGGTGCAATATGCAGAACGCAGCGAGCAATGTGCCATCTCCCCACTGTTAAGTGTGCAGTGCAGTGGCACCAAGTGCATCCACGCTGTTGTGCAGCCATCACCGCCACCATCTCCAGAACCTTCCATCTTCCCAAACTGAAACTCCATCCCCAGGAAACAGCAGCTCCACGTCCTCCCTCCGCGGCCCCCGGCCACTGCAGCTCCACCTTCTGTCTCTACGATTGTGACCACTCTGGGGACCCCGTGTAAGTGGAATTACAAGGGATTTGTTTTCCGGTGTCTGACTTGTCATCTCACTCGGCATAGTGTCCCCAAGGCTCGTCCGTGTCGTAATTTCCTTCTCTTTACGGCTGGAAAACGCCCCGTTGCACCACGGTCCGCGTCTGCACCCTCTGTGGGCAGCACCGGGGCTGTTTCCACCTCCCGGTGGCTGCGAACCGTGGGCCGCGCGCACCACTGGGCAGGTGGCTGTTGGCTGCCCCGGTTCGTCCGTGAGGGTCTCCGCCCAGACGCGACTGCTGGGTCCAGCAGCAACTCCCGGTTCAGTTGCCGAGGAGCCGCCGCGCTGTTCTCCACGACAGCTGCGCAGGCTGCCGATTCCCCGCGTCCTCACCGCGCCCAGAGGTACGTCCGACTGTTTCCTTGTTTGTTTCCGTAGCAGCCACGCGGACGGTGTGCACGGTGTGTCGCTGCGGTTTGCATTTGCGTTTCCTTCATTAGGGAGAGTGAATATTTTTTCCTGAGCTCATTCGCCATCTATTTGCAAGACTTCTTTAAAGAAATGTCTATGCGAGTCATTTGTTTTTGGACAACTTTGGGGGTTTTTTTGGTTTTGTTTGTTTGTTTGTTTTTTGCTGTTGAGTTTTAGTTGTTCTTTATATATTCTGTACGGTAATCAGATATATGACTTGCAAATACTTTCTCCCATTCTGTGGGTTGCCTTTTTGTCACCGGCTCCCTGCACAAAAACGCCGTTTTGCAGTTCTCCTGTCTCACCTTCCCAGGCCGGTGAGACTTGCGCCCGGAACCTTGTGCTTTTCTGTTTCACTGATGCCCTCGCTTTCGAGCTGTTTTCACAAACAGGGGCTCTCCTTGCAGTAACGAGGTAATCACGAGGCCGTAGGCTCTCCGATCGTTCGGAGAAGCAGCATCCGCCACAGCTGCTGCCAGAGGACCCGCTGAGCAGCCTCCCCACCACCACCCACGCAGGGACAGGCAGGGCGGCCGATGTGGCCCCCAGCTCATGGTATGGCTAACCTCTCCACACTGGGAGAGGCTTATCCGCCGTTTGTGAGCATGTGACGTCCGTGCCAGTGTGACTTGTCCCTGCACTTGCGTGCCCCACACTCTGCCCGAGCACTTGATGATGCTCGCTCACATCATGTGTTATTCATTCCCCTCCAGAAAACCCCCGACCCCGCCAGTCAGGGAGGCAGATTTGAGGCAGTGCTCCCACGTCCCGGTTGACGTCCTCCACAATAAATCTCCAGTCTTCTGCGACAGTCCTCTCGTCTCAGTAAGTGGCTTTCTATGCGGCAAGTAACGGGGGAGCCCCCACCCCTCGCAGGTTTGTTGGCATTTCACTCTGTCCATAGTGGCCTTTGTGGCACAGATTTTTACAATTTTGATGATGTCCAGTTTGTCTATTTTTTCTTTTGTTGCCTGTGGCTTTGGTGTCATATCCAAGAAATCATCACCAAATTCAATGTCATGAAGTTTTTCCCCTATGTTTTCTTCTAAGAGTTTAATGGTTATAAGTTTTATATTTAGATCTTTGATCCATTTTGAGTCGATTTTTGTATATGGCATTAGATAAGGCTCTCTGATCATTCTCAGGCATTCTTGTGGTGAATATACAGACTCATTTATTTGAGATATATACCTAGGGGTGAATCGATGGGCCATATGTTTAGCTTTAACAGATTTTGTCCAACCCCTCCCCAGGGGATCGCACCGATACACACTCTCCCCAGCAGTGAGAGCTTCAGTTGCTCCACAGCTTCGTCAACACTTCAGACTGTCCAGTTTTTTACCTTTAGCCACTCTGGTGGGTGTGTAAAAGTGGGATTTTCTCTACTTTCAGCCCATCATGTCTCTGAGGGTGTCTTACCTGAAATCCATTTCCAGGACCAATCTTTATACCAGCCAGGGTTCTTAGTTGCAGACAAAAGAAACCATCTCTGGTTAACTTAAGCCGAAAAAAATATTTACGGAAAGAATTAGGAAACTCACAGAATTGATGGGAAGGCTTCAGAACTAGTCTTAGGAGTTGAACGGGAATTAAGTAAGGTTAGTGTTCAGTTAACTTTTGCTAAGTAATATACTACTTCAAAACTGAGTGGCTTAAAACAACTATCATTTGCACATGACCGTGTGGGTTGTAATTTGGGCTGGGCTCAGCTGGGACGGCTCTGCACAGTGTCAGCTAGGCTCACTCACGTCAGGGGCCCACCTGGGGTGGTTGGAAGAGTTGGGAGAGTGGACTCCCTCTCTCCATATGGTCTTTCATCCTGGGGGACACTAACCCAGGCTTGGTCACATGGGGGCAGTGTTCCATGATATGACATGCGAGGCTTCTTGAGGCCCAAGCCTGGAAGACACCCAATGTCTCTAGGCCAGCATGGATCCCACGGTGGGGAATAGACTCCACCTCCAGACAGGAGTTGGTACAAGCAGTTATGGCCATTTATTGCTGGCCGTAGCCAGAAAGCAGGGGGCCTCTGGACCCAGAGTAGTCCGGTTGGAATTGAAACCACCGATGTCCCCGCCATAGACAGCCTCACTGTCCCCATGGGACACTGGGTTCCAGCTGTCACTGCTGCTGTTGCCACCACACCCAGCAAACTTCTGAACCACTCCTGCTTTCCTGAAACCCACACCAGGCATAAGGCTCCAAGAGGCCCTCTGAGAACAGCCCCCCGCGCCTTCCGGCTCACACGGCGGCAGGTTTCCCACTCGCAGCCAGGAGATCCGACGCACCAAGGGACAGTTCAATACGTTACGGGCATCGCAGAGTGGAATAGTATACAGCTGTTCAGAAGGATTCTGTGGCCCTCGAGTGCACTGACATAAAAGATCTTCAAGACACAATATGAAGTTAAAAAAAAAAGCAACTTGCAGAACAAATGCTGTGTTGAGCGTTCACTGGTTGTCCCCTGAGTCTCCAGTCCCCGCTCTTCCCCCTTCCCCAAATGACCGAGACGTTCCTTCAGGGAACTGCCCGTTGTGGGCAGCCCGGGTGGTCCCAGGGAGGGACCAGGGGCATCCCACCCACTTTGCCACAGGCACTGGTTCGGGGTGGCCTTGGCTTGGGGAGAGGCGCGTGTCCCCTGTGCTCATGCCGCCGTGGGAAGGGGTGCATGGGTGTTGCTTTGACATTGCAAATGCCGTGTGCCCCTGTGCAGTCTCCCCGCTGTTCAGCCTTCACGGCTGAGTTCTGGCCACACCCACGCACAAACACTCTCACAACTCCCCGAAATGGCCAGGATTCACAGTGGCTTCCCTGTGCCCCCTCGTGTGGCCCGGGAAGGTGGCAGGCCCCAGGCCTCAGTGAGAGCTGGACAGAAAAGGTCTGATGTGGCAGCAGCTGGTCTGGAAGACTGTCACGGGGGGGAAGCCAGGAGCTTAGAGCCAAGCATGTGGAAGTTGCAAAACGCAGAGAAGGAATGTGGGACTCTCTTCCACGGCTCCCTCGCGCTCACATACTGCTCCAAGCATCACGTGCTTGTTCTGCCCGCACATACGCAGGCACCATATGTGTGCGTTCACATATGTGCAGTCACGAGACGGGGTCACGAGATTCTCAGGGGGGCCCCCGCTGGGCAGAGCTTGGGGTGCCAGGAAGAGGGCCGGGGTTTCCATCTGCAAGGGGCCCGGTCAGGATGCGACAAAGTGATGTCATAAGAAACACACAGTGCATTTGGTCTCTGTCCCTGGTTCCTGGGTTCCTGGCACAGGGCTCCTAAAACCTTTGCGATTCCCGCGTGACAGGTGAGAGAAGGGTCGTCTGTTACTCGGGAGGAGCCTTCCGACCACACCTGAGTTTACGTTAACGAGGTGACGCTTGGTGGTCCTGAGATGGCTTTAGGATGGGGGTTGGTTGCCAGAGGAACCGACCGTGTGATTAGATGATGGAACTGTCAGCCCCGCCCTGGCCGTCCAGGGAGGGGAGGGGGCTAGAGACCGAGTCAGTTTCCCCTGGAGTGACTCCATCATGCCACATAATGCAGCCACAACCACCTCACAAGGAGGGGCTTGGAGGACTTCAGGTTGGTGACGCACCATGAGCCGGGAGGGCACACTGCCCATACGCCACCAAGGGGCAGAAGTCTCGCCCGCAGGGCCCCTCTGGACTTTGCCCTCTTACGTTCACCGGGTTGTTCATTTGTATCCTTTATAATAAGCAGGTAGCCGTGAGCCAGTGTTTCCCTGCGCTCTGTGAGCCATCAGAGCGAGTGTGGACCCTGAGGAGCTGGGCACGGGAACCCCCAATTTGTAGCCAAGTTGGACAACCCGGGGACTTGCGACTGGCATCTGAGACGGAGGGCAGGCCTGTGGGGCCTGTGCCAACTCCAGCTAGTTGGTATCAGCTGCGGTCCCCAAGCCGTGGGCTGTGGCCCGTTAGGAAATGGGCCGCACATCACCACCTGAGCTCCGCACCAGCCCCCAACCCCAGTCCATAGAAAAATTGTCCTCCATGAAACCGGCCCCTCATGCCAAGAAGGCGGGAAACCGCTGAGTGTCAGAATTGAATTAAATCGCAGGCCCCCCGCTGGGGTCCACAGAGAACCGGAGAACTACCTGACGTGGGGGGGGAACCCTGTGCATTTTGCGGGTGGAGAAAGTTCTCACTTAGAGGGTAACGGGAGGCGAGGAGGCGAACACGCGCTCAGCAGAGACCGAGGGACGTGCAGCTGCAGGCAGGGAGGTGGGGGTTGGCGCGGGTTGGAGGACGCGGCCTGGCGCTGACCCGGAGACAGGAGGGCGGTGTCCAGAGGCGGTTTCGGCAAAGCCCGCTATGCTGAAGAATGGGGCTGGGGGGTCTCGGGAGGGCCAGGTCAGCCCATCGGGGGGTGTTGCAGAGCCCCTGGACCCCAGGGCAGCACCACACTGCCCAGGGTCAGGCAGGGAGGGCCGGGGGGCGGCCAGGGCCCTGAGTCCCTGTCAGAACCGGCTCTAGCAGGGCGGCGGAGCCAGCCTGCGGCCCTCTGCCTCGCCCAAGCTCTCAGGGCCTCTGACCCCCTCGCACGCCGGGAGCGGGGCCCAGCCTCCGGCCCATCTCAGATCCAGGGGCTGCTCGGATGCCCGGGCCTCACTCCCGCGAGGGACAGGAATTTGGGGCTTGCGTTAGTTTCCTGGGGCTGCCAAAAGAAATTTCCTAGGTGCTCTATATAATAACAACAGAAGTTTCTTTTTTGCAGCTCTGGAGACCAGAGCCCAGTCTCTGCCCCCTGGCCAGGCCCGTGGCAGTGGTCCCTGCACCCATCGCAACGGTCCTGAATAAGGGCTGCCGACCTTGCGTTAACAAGCATCATGGAATAATTTTTTCCTTAACGTTACCAACCGACAGTCCTCCATCCTGGGCAAACTCAGAGGGCGGGTCACTCCCGTTAAGGGGCCACGAGCAGCCATGAGCGTCCCTAATGGTGGTTCCCCACCACCACCCACCCCCTGAAATCCTGGCTCTGGGCAACAGACGTTCCCTTCATTCCTGGAATGCATACATGCGACTTCTTTTTCTGGAACATTCTTTCTCACCAGGTTAATTGCTATGCATGCTTCAGGTCACTGGGCTCTTGCTCACAGGGGCCGAGCTTCTGCAGTTCTAACTGGCCCCCGGTGAGGCCGATGCTGCTCAGCCTCAGGCCACATTTTGGGGACCAGGAACTCAGCCTTCATGGCCTCTAGGGATGCCTCTGAGTCTCAGCTGCCCCACACCCCCCACTGCGGTGGCCGGCCCCTGCCGTGTCCCCACCACTGCTAGACCGAATCCGTCTTTCCCACCAGCCTGTTCCAGGAAAGCCCGGCACAGCGGGAGCGTGGTTAGCCTGTAAATCGTTGCCGAGTGAGTGAATGAGCCCACGTGCTCAGACAAAGTCAGCACAGACCCTCACCGCCTGCACTGCCCCCCGGGGGACAGCCCTAAGGCTTGGAATGTGAATTTTAGGTGAGTCACAGTGGAGGAAGTGGCAGAGGTGTGAAATGCTGGAACAGCTTGGATCGCCTTCAGATCAGCTCTAAGCAGCGCTTCTCAAAGTGGGGTCCTGACTGGCAGCGTCCCAGCACCCAGGAACCCCGTCAGCAGTGGCATTCTCAGGGCTGCCCTAGTCTCACTGAGTCAGAAAACTGGGGGGCAGGATGACGTCACAATCTGTGTTTTCAGCGCCCTCCTGGGACTCTGCTGCCACCTGAGCGTGAAACCCGCCGGGTCTGGGCCGCTGATCCGCTACTGGGTTGTGCGTCGGAATCACCCGGGTTATTGGAAAGTTACGGGGGCCTCGCCCCCACCGCCCACCTGCGGGGTTGCTCTGTTCGGGCTGTCTCCTTGCCCCCATCCCCTTTTCACCAGAGTGGGGGGCAACAGGGGCTGCTGGACATGGAAGTGGGGGAGCCGGCCAGGTGTCAGAGGTCAGCACTGCTCAGCTCTGGGGGAGGCTGTCACAGGTGGAAGACTTAGCTTCTCCGGGGCGTCTGGTCTCTTGCCGGAAACTCGCCTGTGCGCGGGGAGGGCGGGGCTGGGACTCTAACCACCAGCAGCTCCTTGTCCTGCGCGGTGGTAATTTGCTGAGCAGCTGGTCCCCATTACGCAGCCTCAATCCCTTTCTAAAGAGCCTCGTGGAAGCAGCTTTTGGCTTCAGTCACAGCAGACCCCGTGCGGGGATGGGTAGCACAGGAGTAGCGTTGCCGTGGCAACACAAAGCCTTGCGGGGTGGCTGGCGATGGGAGCCAGGGCTGCTTTTGACCTTTCCAGGCTCCCGGGGCTGCTGGCTGCTGGCTCCTCACCGGCCGTTCCCAAGCCTGTGACGGCCTCCGTTTTCAGGGGAGGACTTGGTATGCCCTCCCGCCCCCCTCATCCTAGAGGGCAGTTGCCCTAAGAAAGAAATTCCTCCAGGAGGCTCAGAGGAATCCTGTGCCCATTTTAAAGCCCTAAACCAAAGCCGAGCCCCTGCTTGCCCTGGTCTTACCCCGTAGGCCGAGGCCACACCTGCTGCTCACTCTGCAACTGCAGCTGGGCGAGCCAAGTGACCTCGGAGTGCCAGATGGATCCGTCACTAAAGACGGTGGGACACAGCTTCGGAGTCACATGTCCAGGCTGGACTCCTGCCTCTTGGCTGTGTGATCTTAGGCAGGAGGCCTCCCTCTCTGAGCCTTGGCTTTGGTCTCTGTACTACGGGGTCCTGGCCCCTCGCCAAGGGCGTGGTCAGTCCTGAGTGAAATGGTATCTGAAGTCCTCAGCAAATGACAGCTTCCTTGATGAAGATGATGAGGATGTTTGTGCATCTTTCACTATCACCACAGATGTTTTGGGGGCCCAGCTCCCTGCTATGTGCTCTGGGAACCTTTCTGGTCTGAGAGCCCCAGGTTAGGAATTTCAGCGCCATCCGGGCCTGGCGATGGGCTTTCTCTCAGCCCTCTCAGGCCACAGGCAGCGTCCACGCCTGGGTTGAGGCTTTGCCAGGGCTGAGGCCGGGGGGAAGGAGAGCGGAGGCGCTGGCCCCGCTGGCCCGAGCCCACCCTGCAGGCCGGAGGCCCCGGGCTCTGCCCTCCTGGGTGGCCCAGGCCTGGGGACAGCATGCAGGCCACTGACCACGTGATGGCCCAGGCCAGCGTCCCGCCCGGCTGGGCTGGGCTGGGCAGCTCCGTCTGGAGGGTCCACTGGCCTGCCTGGTCTCTCACAGGTTCAGAGAATTTCTTAAAATACTTAAAAGCTTCAGCTTTTTTAAAAAGGACTTTCTTCATTTAGGCACAGCAGGCTATTTCCGGGCTGTGGGTTGCCCAGAGTCTGGGGTTTCTGTGTTTATTCCCCGATCAGAGAGAAGGCCCGACCAGGGTGGTCCCCAAAAGTGGGTCTTGGGGACTTGCTGTGAGCTTTTTCAGAGTGGGGGGCAAACTCCCCCCCGCCAAGGAGGAAAAGGAGGCCAGTCAGGTGAGCCCCCTGGACAGCCAGGCCGGCCTGGGCCCCACGACTCCCCCCGAGGGAGCCGCCCAGCCTGCCGGCCCTGCCTGCCCCACCCTGGCACCGTCTCCCCACAGAAGCAGGTTTTCCTGGAGGTGGTCCAGGCTGGAGGGCACTCCCAGGACGCATCAGAGGGAGAAGGGTCCCCAAGCCCCACGAGGAGGGAAAACTCGCCCGGGCCCTTTAAGAATCTGTGCTGCTGGAGGAGAGAGAAGGCAGAGGGAACACCCTGGTAAACATCCCGGCTCAGTAACAGCTACCAGCTGTGCGAGGGGCGCTGGGGGGGCCCATCCTAGCTCGGCTGGAGGGTGGGACGGGCTGAGGTCAGTCTGGGTGGGGACTGACCGAGCACAAACGTAAGGGGAGGACGGCTGCTGAGGTGGGGAGGGCTGTTTGTTCGAGGGCGGTGGACAAGCTTCGAAGCCACAGAGCCACTGGGCCTGGAAGCTTTCACTTCCTTTGGGACCTTTTCCAAAATCCTCCTGGGAGATCCCTGGCCCCTTCTCACAGCCAGCCAGTGAGGACAACGGCAGAGAGAGAGGCTGCAGGCCCGTGGAAGGGGAGGACAGGGAGAGTTTGGGGCACTTGAGTCACCCCGCAGGTGTCTGGCAGCTCATCCATCTCCGTGTTCACAGAGGAGGTATTTCGTGTGTCGTTCTATCACGCACAGTACTGAGCACAGCACCTCGACCAGCAGCAGTGCCCTTCTCCACATCCGTCACCTTAGCCCTCACCTCCTCCTGCCTGGAAGCTCTGCCTCGGACTCCCGGACGGCCTCCTGCCTCCCAGCTTTCTCCAGGCCACCCCGTGCAGCTGCTGTAGTGGTTGCTCTAAAGCACCTTATCTAGACATTTCCTCTGCTTTAACCCCACTGGTGATTCCCCATTAGTGACAACAGGCACATTAGTTAGGATGCTTTTGGCTATGAGTAACAAATCCAATTCAGAAAGGCTTAAACTTTGGAGGAGGTTATTTTTGCTCATATTAACTGGAAAGTATAGCAGCCAGGTGGACTTCATGGCTTGTTGAGCCCAGCAGTTCAACCGTGTCCGGAGAACCAGATCCAGGTCCACCTCTCTTTTATGCCCTCTGTGGCAGCAACTTTGTCCTCAGACTGGCTTCCCTCATGGTGGCAAAGTGGCTGCAGTGGCTCCAGACTCTATTCTACAACATTTAAAAGGTAAGAGTGAGCCTCTTTTCCAGAACTCCTATTTTGATTATCTATTTCTGTATAACAAATCACACCCAAACCTAGTGGCTAAAGGGGATCTTTTATTTTGCTCATAAATCTGCAATTTGGGCAGGGCTCAGCAAGGATGGCTCATCTCTGTTCCACATGGCATCAGCCAGGGCAGCTCAACTGGGGACCGGGGCATCTATTTCAAGGTGATTCCCCTACATGGCTGACAAAATGGTACTGGCTGTTGACTCAACCAGGGCTACAGATTGGGGGACTCAGTTCCTTTTCACAGAGGGCTGCTTAGGCTTCCTCTCAGCATGGTGTCTGGGTTCAAGAGAACAAGGCAGAGGTGCACAGCATTTTTGTAACATGGCCTTGGAAGTCACACAGCACCACTTCTATTTACTCTATTGGTTAAGTCAGTCACAAAGGCCTGCCTGGATTCAAGGGGGTGGGACTGCAGATCCGAGCACTTGTGGGAGGAGTGTCGAGGTCACTCTGATAGAAGAGCATGCGGCATGGGAACTACTGTTGTGGCCATCTTGGAAAATCCCATCTGCCAGAACCTCCCACAGATGTCTTCTCCACTCTCTCAGCCTGTTTGGGCCACGTGTCTGGCACTAAACTGACAACAAGGCCAGTAGATGAGACATGTATCACTGTTTGAGGTAGACTCAGCTCTCCCCAAAGTGTCTGGGCTGTGGGAGAGGTGTGGATTCCACACAAAACCTCAGAGAAAGGGGGAGGAGCCACTCGGGACCTGGTCCCAGGGTCCCCTGCAGCCCATATTCACAGAGCACTTGCTACGTGGCAGGGGCTGCGCTAGATGCTTAATACTCATTCACTCAGTTGCCTCTCACCACGACTCAATGAGACAGGTGTGATCATTCTCCCCCACTTTACAGAAACAGGTTTGTATTAATAACTTCTCCAAGGTCATAGGCCAGAAAACCGTGGATACAGAGTTAAAGGTCAGCTCTATATGATTCTGAGTCTACACTATTAACCACTCCACAGCAAAGTTCAAGACTTCTGTCTGTGGCTGAAGAAAGCAACTTGAACGTGGTAGCGTGTAACCTGGTTGCACTGGCAGCTATTTTGTGACAATGAGGTGATCCAGGGTGAGAAAGCAGCAGGTGCACAGAGGAGGGGAGAACCTTGATCAAACACATCAACACCTTCCCTCCCTGGGGACTCTTCAGCTAAGTGAGTTACTACTTTGCTGTTTAAGACTGTGTGAGTTTGGTGCACGGTTACTTAAACTTGAGAATATCCTACTATTCTAATGTCTTTCCTATTTCATTGTAGCGATTGTCTATATGTCTGTGTGCTTGGTTAGACAAAATTCTCAGGAGCAGGGACAAGGTCTCTATCCCCCGTGCCTGGCACAGTGAGTGGCACTATTTTTTTTAAGGCTCATACTTGGAGAAAAAATAAATGAGAATAGGTATGGCTGTTCATCTAGAATTTTTAAGTGCTTATATTGTAAAGCACGCTCTCTTCTTTGATTCCATGTAGGGCAGTGTTCCTTCACTTGTTTTTAGAACCCAGATGCAAACACTCACGTTTGCAGTTGAGTCCCCTAGGATGTGCCTTTGGCGCAAGGTGGGAAGAGAGGCCAGGGCCTCTTTACTCCCCACCCCCGGCTTGGTGCTTAAAGCCTCTTCAGCCTCCCACAGCCCAGAGGAGACTTGTCACTGGCCGGCCTCCACTTCTCTCAAGTCCCTTGGCAGAAATGGCAATAGAGAGACTCTCTAGAAAGAACCTTCATGGGATGCAGGAATGGGGTGGGAGGGAGGGGAGCCTCCGTGTGTTGATGTTATCAGCACATTTCATGGTCATGAACTTGTCCTCGTTAGTAAAAGCCTGCAGCCCAAGACCTGCAGCCATTCTTGTTTCCTGTGTCCAAGGTTAACTTTCACGAGCCCCATTTCCTCGCACTCGCCCAGCCCCATCCTGGAGCTTTGGCTCATGAAGCTTCACTGAGTGAGATAAAGAAGCCTCAGAGAATAACACAGGCGTGTTCTGAGACCGCCTCCGCCCCGCCAGCCTGGCCTCCTGCTCTCAGCCGCCGGCACACCCTTGTCACAGGGTGTGGGTGCCCAGGGCCTGTCCCCTGGCCCCCAGCAATTCCTTCAGAACCAGCTGGTTGGAGCCAAGTCCAAAGGCGAGTCCCAGAGGGGTGGCCACCTGTCTTCACCCACCTGTGAGAAATGAGCAAACTAACGAAAATGCAGCGGTCCTTTCCAGAAAATGCAGTTTCTCCAAATGAGGGAACTAACTGCCTCTCGCTCTGACATTGCGTCTCGCTTTGGTTTGCTTTCCACGGCAAATAAAACTCGAGTTCAACAGGCTTAGGCAAGAATGTTTTTCAAATCTCACCCAGCAGGAAGCCCAGAATGGAGGAGTTCCAGGGTGTGCGCGTTCAGGACCCCGTGCAGTTGTCATAGCTGTCGCAGGGCGGGACTGCGGTTTCCTTGCTCACCGCCCACTGCTAGAATCCGCATTGTTGGACATTTTCTCACTATCCTGACAACAGCTGCAGGGAAACCTTTCTCGGTACCAATCTGTGCTTTGGTTGTCTTTGGGGTTGGTTCCTCCGGATGGGAATGAGATTATTGGATCAAATTCCAGATATTACTCAAGATGTTGAGCAATTTGGACAGACACCTGGTAACTTTTTCCCTAAGACAGTCACCCCGATATAGGTAAACACAGACACACTGCTGGCAAGAATTTAAAAGTTTAACCAAATAAGCAGTGACTGCGTTTTCTTTATAAATAAAATTGTTTTTGCAAAAATGACCAGACAGGATTTTGGCAAACTGGGGTGCGTGTTTGGGACAGTCTGACCTGAAATAGAAGGCTGGCAGAGTGAGTCCCCAGGGCTGGAAGTCAGGAGAGCGGTTACCTCAAAGCAGGGGAGTGACCGGGAGAGACACGACGGAGGTGGCATCCAGGTACCGGCGACGTTCCCTTTCTTGCTCTGGACGGGTGGTCACTGGGGCACGGCCACCTTGCAGAGAGGCATCAAGCTCTTCCCGTAACACTCATGCACTTCTCTGTATTACGTTGAACTTGAATAAAAACGGTCTCTCGATATCTAGCTGGGCCAGCGGGTCCAAGATGCTCACTTTAAGGGGTGGGTCAGAGACGCCCACGTGAGGATGTGGGCAGGGCCTGCGGAGTTACCTGTCCGGAGGGAGGGGTCACAAGTTATCACACCTGTCAAGACAGCCCAGCCAAAGGGAATCAGCAAAGGGTTTGGGTCTGAGCTCCGAGGTTGCGAGGCCACCACGCTGATTTGCAGGTGAGCTGTCTGCCTCTCATGCAGTTCCATGTGCACGAGGCCAAGGGGTGTCAGGGTGTCTGGGCCTGGGCGGTGACGCTCCTGAGCAGCACTGGGGAGGCCAATTATCTAGTGACACACATGAGAAGGGCTTTTCTGTGTGCCCTCCCCTAGGACTTGGGCTCTCCCTGATGTTACTGCCTTTTAGAGGTTGTCACACCTTGCCTAGGACTTGCTGCCATCACACCAACCTTCCATGGATGCCTGAATGTAGCAAAGTCTTCCAAGGTGTCAGGGCCACCCCCTCCCCGTGCCCCAAGCCTCCCTCTGCTCCCTCTCAGACAGCCAAGCAACGCAGTATGTCACAATGTACGTGCAGATTAGGACACTGAGGGGCCTTCTGGGCTGTGGGCTTGCGAGACAGCCGACCCCAGTGCTTCCTACCCGCCGACAGCCCCCGGCGGTGCCTGGCCCGCTTCTTTCTCCCGCACAGGACCGAGTCTCAAACAAATGGAGGACTTCGGTGGCCTGGGCGGGATGACCCAGACCCAGCCTCGTGTCTTCCGGCTGCCTGTTTTCTCTCATGATCCCGAAACAAAGATTCTCTGTTCCTCTCCTGTGTGGGAGGGGAGTTGCTGGCCGGAGGAGCAGGGGCGCCTGGGACTGAGAGCCTGAAGCCAGCAAAGACCCTGACACCTCCCAGGGGCAAGGCCACGTCTGCTGGATGCTGCCCAAGCTGGGCTCCTGATGACCCTTTCGGAGCAAATGTCACTGGGAAGGAGACCCTGAGCACACGCGGGAGGGCTGGTAGGTGGAGCACGGGGTTTCCAGGGCAGCGCGTCTGCTCCGCGTGGAGCCGCATGTCAACCTGGGCCCTGGTGGGTGACCGTGTGGCAGTGCGGGCTCAGCTGTAATAAGTGCATCTCACCAACGCCAGATGTTAATGCAGGGACCGTGCGGGGGTGGGGATGCATGGGAACTCTCTGCACTGTCTGTTCAGTTTTCTATAAACTAAAACTGTCCTAAAAATTAAAATCTATTCATTGAAAATGAATAATAATTTTCAGTGTGATTTAAATAACTAATGAAGCCTTTTAATGAAGGCATTGCATTCACAATTCTCAGCCGGGCACGGTGGCTCACCCCTGTAATCCCAGCACTCTGGGAGGCCGAGGCGGGAGGATTGCTCGAGGTCAGGAGTTTGAGACCAGCCTGAGCAAGAGCGAGACCCCGTCTCTACTGAAAAAATAGAAAGAAATTATCTGGACAACTAAAAATATACAGAAAATATTAGCTGGGCATGGTGGCGCATGCCTGTAGTCCCAGCTACTCGGGAGGCTGAGGCAGGAGGATCGCTTGAGCCCAGGAGTTTGAGGTTGCTGTGAGCTAGGGTGACACCACGGCACTCACTCTAGCCCAAGCAAGAGAGTGCGACTCTGTCTCAAAAAAAAACAAAACAAAACACAATCTCAGCAAAACACCCCTCTTTCCCCTTTGCCCGACTTTCCTCGCACCACACCCGCAGCAGCTGCCCAGAACCCCGCCCCTCCCTCAGCGTCCCCCAAACCGTCCACCCGCCATCCCAGCCAGTTCGCTGGGCTCCTGTCCCTTCCCCCTCCCGCTTGTCTCCCGGGTGGCTTTAATTTTGTTTGCTCTTTTGCCAGCAAATCCTAGCCTTGTCCAGCCCCAGCGTGGGAAGCTCCTCTCACATCCTCCCGGCCTCATCCCCACCCGCGATGCCCACTCAGACAACCCAGCACAGAGCCAGGGGTCCTCGGGCAGGGTGGGTGCCGAGTGGCAGAAAATACTCCCCTTGGAGTGTCCAGGAGGGGATGATGATGGTGAAGACGGTGGTGACTCTGTCGGAGCCACTTTATTCTTCCTCGTTCCTCACTGGTTAGATCATGACAGGTGCGCTTGGATCCTGTGGGCCGCGGCTTAGAGATGGGAAGGATGGCGGGTCGTGGGCAGGAAACGTGCAGGGCGTCCGGGAGGGGCAAGGCTGGTCCCCTGCAGGCGTCTGAGCCAGGGGGTGGGGCCTTCCAACCTCCCACAGGCTCCTGCCTCCCAAGTTCATTTTCCTGGAAGCCAAAGGCTGAGCCTTTCCCAGTCTCCCCTGTTCGCAGCGTCCTGCCGGGGCCACAGAGGGGTCCCTGTCTGTCCTGGCACTCTCTGAAAGTAGAAGTGGGGGCACCGGGCTCCCGTGTACGGGGCCCTCCATGGTGGCTCTCGTGGTCTCTGGCCCCTGCCTCGGCATGGCCAGCGCCAGCTTGCTCTGGCCGGGTTCATGCCACTACCCTGCCCAGTGCCCCCTGGCCCCAGGCAAGCCACCCCTCCACCTGCTCAGTTTCTTGTCCCTGACACTCTAAGCTCGACTCAGCTTTCAAGTCCCAAATTCACGTTTCTTTCTTTCTTTTTTTAAATAGTTATATTGTGATATAATTCACAGACTGTATAATTCACCCATTTGAAGTGTACAATTCAGTGATTTTTAATATACTCACGGAGTCGTGCCCCATCCCCACAGTCAACTTTAGAACACTTTCGTCACTTCACAGCAAAGCCTTGCACCCTGTAGCCATCGGCCTCCTACCTCCCCAGCCCCATCCTCCCCGGCCCTCTGGCCCCCAGCTCCAAGCCAGCACTAATCTGCTTTCTGTCTCTTTGGGCTTTCACATAAATGGAATCAAACCGTGTTCTGTGTCCAGCTTCCTTCACCTAGCACAACGTTTCAGCCACACAGGAGCATGCGTCTGTGCTTCCTGCTTTTTTTATGGCTGAATAATATTCCATTGCACGATACACCACGCTTTCTTTATCCATCATCAGTTAATGGACATGTGGGTCGTTTCCACCTTTTGGCCGTGACGGATCCACCATTCCCTTTGCAGCCCTTTCCAGGCGCTAGGTCTGTGCCTCTCATACTCTCCCTTCCCTGGGCAAGTGCTGCTAACTCCCACCTGCCAACGCCCGCTCCGTGCCAGGCTCCAGCCCGCGTGTGGCGGCAGACGGAATTCTCGCCACACCCTGACGTGGGCCTCACTGTTCCACCCTGTGGATAGGAAGCTCCAGTCCAGGGAAGTGAAGGTCTTGGGGAAATGGGACTCACACCCAGGCCTGCCCTACACCAAAGTCCTCCTGCTGTGTTTGCGGCATTTTTGAAATTTAACCCCTTTTTTATTGGGTTTTTCATATTTTGGGCTCTCCTGCAAATCATAAGCTTCTTCAGGGGAAGATACTGGGCCTCACAGTTTTTCAGTCTTAGACACGTCACACAGTTCCTGCCACTTACACTTACAGGGCTCCTGTTGGTTTGCAGCCAAGGACCCGGGGACCCGTGCCTTCTGCCCATTCCGCATCCTTTCCCCTGCCTCCTGGCTACAGGACGAGCATGTGGCTCAGACCTGGCCAATCAAAGTTCTCAATCCTGCTGGCCACAGGGATTGGCCCAAGTTTGGGCACAGGATCCAAGCCTGGCCAATCAGAGCCTTCCTCAGGTACTTTCCATGGCAACGGCTGAGGACACCTGCTTGCTCTTTGGGACTGGGAGCTGCAAGGGCCACAAGCTGGGAGCTGCTGTTGGCAGGCCCAGTCCGCCTCCCGGAGAGAACCATGCAGATGCTGTAAGCGATATTGCAGGAAGATGTTTACTGATGTGGAAAGATGTTCATGATAACTTCATGGGTTTGTAGCACAAAGCTACAAATGAGGACATACTATCTCGCTTGCTATATATGTGTTCATATATATGAAATATATATATATATATATATAAAACCATACACACATAAAAAGAATGTGCCAAAGTATTAACAGGAATCCCCTCTGGTTATGTGAGTATTAGTGGTATTTTTTCCTTTTGGTGTATCTGAACTTTCTGAAATCAGTGTGCAGTCTGTGCTGTTCAGAAGAGTTTGTTGCTGTCCTGTTTATTTTGACCCAGAGCCCCTGCAACCCCCCATGAGAAGTCATTTCTGCCGCATGCCCCTTGGAGAGCATTTAGGCTCCGCCTGAGATGCCTCCTCTGCCCTTTTAGACACACGCCTTCCCCACAACTCCATTTGCCGCCGGGGTCTGGGCCTCTCCCACCCTGGGCTGCTCTGTTCACCTGCCCTGTCTCGGCCTCCAGGACCTGCAGTCAAGGCGCGGCCAGAATGCTGCCACCCCTGAGCGTCTTCCGGACTCTTGGAGAAAGCCAAGCCTCCCTCCCCACCCTGCCCGACTCATGCTGCTGGTTATTGAATTTTCATTCTCAGCTCACAAGGAACCTGCAAAAAATATTTTCTTTGGCAGCCAAGGTAAGAGTGGCAGCCCCGGACACGTCTTCCAGTCAATGTCCACGCCCAGAGCAGCCACTGCCCTCCACGGCTGCCCAGGAGACGACGGACAAGACTGGAATCCTGAACTCATCTGCCTTAAATAGTGCTCTTCCCCTCCCCCATCAGGCCAGAGAGACCATCGGCCTGGGGGAGGGGGCCCCGCAGGACCCTCTGGCACACGAGCTGGTGGGCACATGGCTGTCGTGCCAGGGCTGTGCCAGGGCTGTGACAGACCCTCCAGAGGCCCAGCCCCGACTGCCTTCTGCCCTGGCTGAGAGGCTCCAAGGTGCAAAGATCTCACAGGCAGGCAGTCAAGGGCCCCGCTGTACCCACCGGGTCATTCTGTAGGGACACTCGCTGTCCTCCTTCCAGAGAGGCACCCGTTCCCACTCCCAGCAGCCCTTGCCTTCACACCCCCTGGGGCCCTGACTGCCCAGCTGGTGCCAGTGGCCACCGCCAGGGAGCCAGGTGTGGGTAGTCACCTGGCCCGTGCTGGCCCGGTCGGATCCTCACTCAGGAGAACGTGACCCTAGAGGAGACAGAACTAGATGGCAGTGTTGGGACCAAAAGGTTGGCAGAGCTGGGGAGAGAGCAGTCCCACCGCCGCCGCCATGGACATGCAGAGATCGCGTGGGGGGAACAGAGGCAGAGAGGAAACCGCGTGGAGATGAGCCACGCAGGGCCGTGAGAGGAGCAAGAAGGACAAAGTGGCCCTGGGGACTCTGTACTTTTTGCCTGTCAGTTACATGACATTCCTGTGTCCTTTGAAAAAAACCCACTTTGCCTAAACCGTCTCATCTGGGTGTCTGTCCCTTATAATCAAAGATCTGGACTGGGTCACACTGAGGGTGCCTGTCCCCAGCTGGGGGGATCAGTCCTCACCTGCCTCCAGGTGAAGGGAGTCACCCCGCCTTCTCAGTCCTCTCCCCTCCCGCGGGCTGGAAGCCCCACTGGCGCCGGCTTCCCAGGGTTGGGTTCTCGCAGAGAGAGCTTCCCGGGAACACATGTGTCCCAGCTGCAGCATCGGGGGAGGGGCCCTGGCGGAGACACCGTTCAGATCACGGGCAAACCTCACTGGTCGGTGGACGCTAATAAGGGTGTTCCTGGGGTGTGCCTGCCGGTGGGAAAGGGCAGGGGGTCTGCAGTCTGAGGGGTTGGGTTTGAATCCTGGATTCCTGGCTATGCCACCTGCTTTGCTTCTTGGCCCCTTCGTAGCCAATATCACAAGGACTTGCCGAGTGCTGGGCGCTGGCCTGTGAGCCCCTCGGACAGGAACTAGCAAGGTCCCATCCCACAAATAAGGAAAGAAAGACTGACCGGTCAAACAGGCATGCACAGGTCACACCCCTGGTGACAAGAGATAAACCCTCGTTTATGTGATTCTCAAGCCCAAGTTTGTTGCTACATCAAACTGTCCTTCCTCCATCGCATGACGTGGTGAGGATGGGAAGTGGCATGCAGTAGCCATCCCACAAGCAATAGGCAGCAGGAATATTCCAGATGTTTCCCCTCACCCACCCAGGCTCCTGAGAAATCACAGGGCTTCACTGTAGCCAGGAGTCCCTCAAGAGTCCAACAGAGGGACTGGGAAGGAGAAACGCAGTGTGTTGGGTGGCTGCCCTGCCCACGTAATCTTTCTAGGCCTGAAGACATCGCAGGTGTGTTTGCGCGGTGGCGAGAAGGTGTGTGTGGCGCAGAGCAGGAGCATTCCGAGAGGGGAGCTCGGCAGCTGGTTTTGCCCCGAGAGGAGAGAAAAGTCTCACGCTAAGATAACCCTCACAGAGTGAAGTTAGGCTGCCGCCCCACCCACAGGAAGAGAAGGTATGCCCTCGTTAAAAACAAAGTTTCCTTCCGTTTCTGCGTACGAACGACCATGTCTCGGATTTGCCTCAACAGCCCACTGGGGTGGATGCTGATGAAACAAGATTGGACGAGTTGATAATTTTCGAAACTGGACATCGGTACGTGGGTGAGCCTTGTGCTGTCCTCGAAATTTTTCATAAGGAGTTTTTTTAAGTAGCAGTTAGGAACACGGCCAGACGGGAGGAGTGATCCCACCACGGCCGCTAAGGCGCAGAGTCCCTGAGCGTGACAAGGACCAGCCCAGAGCTGTCCCACCGCCCCGCTGGCCACTCTGCCCCCCACCCCTCTCCCTGTTGACGTCGGGGCCATCCAAGAACCCTCAGCTCTGAGTAATAAATGCGCCTCTTGGCGGGAACATGTGTTTCCAATCATCCTGCTCAGCAGTGAGTCACCACCAACAGCTGCTGCCTCTGTCCCCTCCACTCACCTTCAGCCCCGCCACGCTGACAGCCCAGGCCCTGCCCCCGCCTGCCCTGAACTCGGCCAGCCTGGGCCCCCAGGGGCCTCAGGTGTCCTCCCACCTGTGGGCCTTCTCGCACTCTCCCTTCCACCTGGAACAGCCGGCCCCTTTATCCGGGTCACTCTGGCTCAAGCTCCGGGTCCCGCTGGAGGTGTCATTTAGCCCAGGCAGCCTCTGGACGCCCCCAGCCTTGCTGGCCCCCACCCGTTGCCCTGGGCACCGCAGTCATCACCCGCACTCTCTGCGGTTGCCTCTTGTCTGTTTCCCTACTAAGGGTGGTCTGTGCTGCCGGGGAGGGGCCGCTTTTTCCATCCGTACCCCCAGCTCCTGCCCAGCTCTGACCCGGGGCTGGTGCCCAATGAATACCTGTTGAACGAATGAATGAATGAAAGGAATGAATGAAGGGACAATCTGTAACCTTAAGAAGTGCACAGTCAAGGGGGTGGACAGACATGAAAGCAAGGGACTCGTGAGATAACAGACAGAAGGGAGGTGACGAGCTGGGGAAAGGCAGTGTCTGTCTCGGCCCCTGTTAGGGCAGCTCTGTCCGTCTCCACACGGCCCAGCTGGCACCTCCCCGGGACCGAACAAACCAGGCGGCACCTTTGGCCAGCCAGAGCGCGGTGAGGAGGGGCGTGCGCCACATCCAGGCCCAGCGGGGAGGGAGTGTGGAGTCCAGAGCAGCTGGTGTCGGCGGGGAGGGTGGCCCTACGGGACAGGGAGCAGGGACAGGAACCCAGAGCATCCTTCACCCCTGCAGGGAGCCCAGCCCAGCTCAGGTGCTAGGGGATGTCACCTGTCCAGGCCTCCACGGCAATACAGCTCTGTGGTCAGGTGACAGTTTGGGAGCCAGGGAAAGCAGGGACCCCTGAGTGGTGACTAGCTGTTGGCCTGGTTCCTGGGCCAGAGAACACCAGGACAGAGCCAGGTGACCAGCTGAGCAGGAAGAAGAGGGGCGAGGTGACGTGGGTGGGACTGTTCATAGGACCCCATGCCCACCCAGGGGCGGGGAGGCCCGGCGAGCTCCAGCATACAGCAGGTGAGCTGCTGCCCCTCGTGCCTTTGGAGCTGGGCTGCTCTCCTGTAGCTGAGAGGAGGGGTGGCATGGCCAAGAGTCAACGCGCCAGTCGAAAGCTCCACAAACCAGCCGGAGACGGCCCGGGACCTGATGCATCACTGCCCAAGAAGCCCGGCTCCCCTCCCCCTCCCTCTGCCTGGCTCCATCGCCTCTGCTCTTGTTGTTGGAGCCAGAGACACCCAAACCTGCGCGTTCTGCCGCCTGGCACCCCAGCTCGAGGCTGAGTGGGGCCTTGAGAGTGCCACCCTACACTCCCACCCCACACTGCCCTGGACCCCTTCCTTGTCCCCTGCAGCTGGCTCCAGAGGGAGGGAGGCTGGGCTTGCATCTGAAGGTAGCAAGAGTCCGGCCAAGACCCAGTGTGCTGCTGGCCACAGGAATGACGTCACGGAGAACCTGAAGCATCCCCTGGGGGGGAGGACAGAGGGGAGGCGGGAAGAGGAGAAGGCGAGGCAGAGCGTAGAAAGAAAAACAGGATGGGGAGAGGGAACGGGAGAGAGAGGAAATGCTTGGGCACAGACCTAATCATAGCCTTGAATGAGATTTACTGCTGCACTCAGCAGGGACGGCTGCCAGCCTCCCTTCTGTGTGGAGAGGTGATGACATCATGGCCATGGGCCGTCACTCCCCGACACCAGAGGAAGAGGAGGAAGGTGGCAGGCGGGAAACCTGAGCCTCCCCAGGCCAGGTTTCCAGGCAGGGGAACCTGAAACCGGGAAAGTCGGCCTGGACAAGGCCTGCTGGGCCGGGCAGCATCTCGCAGGGACGCAGGAGCACCAGGTTCTCGCCTCTGCTCCCTGGCCCTGGTCCCCAACCCGCCCATGAAAGGAAGCACATGACCACATGCCCAGGGCCAAGAGGAAACGGGTGGGCACGAGGAAACGCGGAGCAGCAAGCCTGAAAGGGATGACGGCATCTCCCAGATTCCGCCTTGTTCCTCGCAGGAATGTGTCTGCCGGAGGACCCAGGAGAGCCCAGCGCCGCGGGCAGGCGCGGGAGGCAGCCAGGCAAGGAAGGGGGGAGGTGGGGAAGGCAGGCTCGGGGGTGCAGACTCTGCAGAGTCCTTGGCTGCAGGGGCCTCTCTCCCTGAGACCCCCTCACTCCTGCAAGGAGGGCCAAGGGCCCTGCCCGGACCCGCCCTGCAGGATGGGAGACCTTCTGAGTTAAACAGGAGGCGAAAGCTGGCCACGGCGCGGAGAGGCACCAATGTTCCACAGTCCGCGTGCTGCAAGGTCCCCAAAGGCTTCCCAGCCCAGGGGTGAACCCCGTGCTGTACCAGGGCCACCTCCCTGGAGGAGGGTTTATGTGCTTTCAGTCTGGGACGGCTGCTGGGAGTAGTTCAGATGTGGCAGTCTCCTAGTGCCAATGACGTCACGGGCTTCCTGCCCGTCCCAGGACAACCTCTCTGCCACTCTCTCCTCCGCTCTTTCTGGAACCACTGGAGACTGGATCACAGCCGCAGGGGCTTGGGGCTGCTGCACAGGGGCCTGCAGGGGCTGGATTCCAGGCGGCCTTGCCCCGAGGGGTGCCTGCCTGGGAAGGGGAGGCAGGGTATCAGGGCATGGGGGTGGGGGAGGCCAAGTTCCCTCCTTAAAGATGCCCTGTGGGATGGCAAAGGACTCAGCAAAGGAAAACCTGAGGGAGGTGAGAACCAAGGCGGCTAGATGATGGCGCCGGGTCATTTGAAAGTGAACCCTGACAGCTGTGGCCGAGAAGGCTCTAACGGTGTTATACACAGTATGGGAAAAATACCTGTATCTCTGCCCCCAGGGCCGTCCAGTTCACGAACCCGCACCTGACCACTGCTTTTCCAGCACACGGAGCAGGGCAGAGAGATCTTTCACCTAAGCCCCCACTCCCCAGCTGCACCCCAGTAACGTTTCGAGGACACCTTTGTGTACATCTGCCTAGACCCATCCGTATATCTCATTTCACATAAATGAAATAGCATGCATGCTGTCTTATCATGGACACTTTTCAAAAAGAAACTTGCTGTGTTCCCTGCCTCCCGACACCCACGTTGCAGCACGGTGTGTGATGCCACTGCCCTGCAGGTTGCAGACACGTTCACCCCCACGTGCATCAACGACGGCTCTGCAAGACGGAACCCTGTCGTTCCTGTGTCTCTGCACCCTGCTTTGCTCAGGACCAAAATTTTTTTATCAGTTTCTTTAAGTTAGTTTTCTCAACCAGGGCGATTTTGCAACGTCCGGAGACATTCTTGGTTGTCACGCTTGTGTGTGGGAGTTGCTACTGGCATCCAGTGGGTCATGGCCAGGGACACTGCCCAACATCCTACAGTGCCCGGGACAGCCCAGCCACTTGGAGTGATCCGGCCCGGTGTTAACCGTGCCAGGGCTGAGAAGCCCGGCCCCGAGTGAAGAGGACCAATGAGGAAATTCATATCAAAGCGCCCATCAGAGCACCCACCACTGACCACGGAGCTGCTTCAGTAAACTGCACCCTGTCTCACCCCCCGGGCCCTGGCCACGCCTGACACCTTCATATCATCTCCAGGATGGCCCAACGTAAACAGCCCGGCTAAGGGAGGCTGGGGACAGACACTTGGGCTGGGTGGCACCACCCACCCCTTGTGGCCAAGAGTCTGATGCCCAGCTGGGCGGGGAAGGCCCTCACGGTGCCAGTGGTCTGCCCACTGCCCTCAGAGCTCCATGTCACACGGCTGCAGAAACCCTCCAGAGAGCCAGACACACAGACACATGCCCCAGCGTCCCCCACAGCTACCAGCTCCCGGCTCCCCCCAGACCTGCTCAGGATGCTGCCACCACTGCCAGAGCTCTGGCCCACTGGCTTGGGGTCCAGCTTCCTGGGCGTGTGTGGCCAGTGTTGATGCCTGTCTCCCCACGAGACCATCTGGCTCCCCAGCAACCTGCCGGAAAGAGTGTGGGGGCTTCAGCTCCGCTCAAGCTGTCTCCGGGGAGAGAACGCTGCCTGCTCAGGGGAGGTGGCTCCGGTCCAGGCGGGGACGGCGAGTCTGTGAGAAGAGGAGCACATCCTCCTGGGGGACACACGGTGCACAGCCAGGCTCTGCCTACCTGAGCCAAGCAGGGGGAGGAGGCCCTGGCACTTCCCCGGCCCTGGACAATGTTTACCCATCCGGCCCAGGACGCGTTCGCTGGGTGTGTCTGGCGTGGGTGGGCGGTCTGACAGCCCTGCTGCTCACCCTGGGAAGTCTCTTTGAGTGGGTGGGGGTGCACGGGGAGTGCTCCCGGTGGGAAGTGGGGGCCCCAGGAGTGTGGGCTGAAGGTCCTGGGAGCCCCTCCCCCCACGCTTCCCAAGAGCGGCCTGGCAGGTGCTGCTCCCTCTGTCTGTCCCCAGAATCCAGAGACACCGCCCTGGAGCAGGTACAAGCCGCAGTCCAGCAGGCTGTGCCCCCCCCCCCCCCCGTTACTCGCCCACCGATGTCAAGACAAGAGGAGGAGGAGGCTTGTTAGGAGTGAAGGCAACGGAGGGAGATGCCAGGCCAGGCTCTGTCTTCCTCATTCCCACCCCTGCCCTGGGCCTGGGGCATCCTGACCCCTGCTCTCCCCACGGGGTGCGGGCAGCCCTTTCCCATGTCCTTCCCACATGGTCCAGCCCTCCCGGCCATGGAGCAGAAAGCACAGGAGCGGCCTGTGCCACCAGCAGCCAGGCTCGAGTCTGCTCCCTGTCTCCGGCAGTCCTGCCCAAGGCCTCGGCCGCCTTGGTTTCCAGACGGGATGATCCTGACTGCGAGGGAAGGGAGAGCTGCTCAGGGGGGCAGACGCTGGCCCGGGAAGCAGGAGGTGCGCTGGGGGCTCTGGCTGGGAGGGAGGCCTGGTTTCAGGGACGGCTTTCCCTTGCCCTGCAGTGCACATGGGGCAGTCATCCAGCCCTTCGGACCTCAGATGCCTCTGGGTAACAGCCACCTTCACACCTGCAGCGTCGGCCAGTCCCAGCACTCCTCTAGAAGGGGGGTTTTCATCACCTTTTGTGGCGGGGGAGGCCGGGGAGGCCAGCAAAGCCATGTGCTGCACCTCAGGGTCATCACCTCCCTTTCCCTTGGCCCCTGCCCTGCCCCCCCAGAGAGCCCCACCCTGTCAGAGATGGGTCTGATTTTGCCCCTTTCTACTTGGAACCCTCCCGGGCCCTCCGCCGGGTCTCCTGCCTTGGTCCCCTTGGCCTCACCCCAGGCCTCCACTGAGTACTGCACATTCCGGCCTTGGAACCTGCTGCCCCAAGGGCTTCTCTCTGTTCTGTAGACTCTGGAAACTTCTCGTGTGGACACCTGTTTAGAGGAGATGATGATAGAGGGAGCAGAAAAATGGGGTGCTCTCTGGTGGGGGAAGTGGGGTCCACAGAAGGCTTTTCAAAACTTTTCCTGGGAGAGACTCCAGCCTGCTTGCGTGCTGGTGGGGTGGACACAGGGGCGGACAGCCCGTGACGCAGGTGACAGGCTGGGGGTTGGGGGTCCCGTCTCTCCAGGCAAGTTGCCCCCCAAGCTAGAGCCCGGGGCCCCCTCCCCACACAGCCCACACTGGCTCTGCTCCTTCTATACGGCCACTGCGCCAGCTCTGAGGCATTGTCACCCTAACACTTGATCACTTATGTGTAGACCTTGCCCCAAAGACTGACAGCCCCTAAGTTACCTGCTTCGCTCATCTGAGGACCGAGCGATGCTGGACCCTGTAAAGTCCCACAGCATTTTGGTCCACTTGCAATAAAAAAGAAAGAAAGAAAAAACGAAAAGGCCACAGGCAGCCAACACATCATAATTTTCTGAATCAACTGTGCTTTAAAAAGTTAGCCTAAACGTCATCTGTGTGAATGACATAACTCTAGCCTACACGGACAAAGCTGAAAAGGTGACTTTGGATTTGTCGGGGCACTAAAAATAACCACTCTGCCTATTTAACTTTTCTCCAAGTTGTCTGTTTCGGAGCATACATAAACAGAAAGAGACCATTTTTCCATTCTTTCAATGTTTTTCCAAAGCTTCATACCTCAAGTTGGCACCACACAGTTTAGCAGTATTTCTTTTTTTTTTTTTTTTTAAAAGACAGCGTCTCGGCTCGGCGCAGTGGCTCACGCCTGGGATCCTAGCATTCTGGGAGGCCGAGGCAGGAGGATCACTCGAGGTCAGGAGTTTGAGACCAGCCTGAGCAAGAGCGAGACTCCATCTCCACTAAAAAACAGAAAGAAATTAACTGGACAACTAAAAATATATAGAGAAAGTTAGCCAGGCATGGTGACGCATGCCTATAGTCCCAGCTACTCGGGAGGCTGAGGCAGGAGGATTGCTTGAGCCCAGGAGTCTGAGGTTGCTGTGAGCTAGGCTGACACCACGGCACTCCAGCCTGGGCAACAGAGTGAGGCTCTGTCTCAAAAAAAAAAAAAAAGACAGAGTCTCATTCTGTTGCCCAGGCTGGAGTGTAGTGGCATCATCACAGCTCACGGCAACCTTGAACTCCTGAGCTCAAGCAATTCTCCTGCCTCGGCCTCCCCAGTAGCTGGGACTATAGGTGCTATCACGCCTGGCTAATTTTTCTATTTTTTTTTTTACATACAGGGCTCTCGCTTTTGCTCAGACTGGTCTCGAACTCCTGGCATCAAGCTATCTTCCCGCCTCGGCCAGTTATTCTTTAATTGTGTTGTTTTCCTAGGCTTCGGTCTCCCTAGCTGGAGTGCAAAAGCTCCGAGGGCAGGAGTGGGCGACAGCGCTCACCAGCGAGACACAGGCGGGGCGCGCAGGGCGCACTTGGGGCACGGGCAGGTTCGCTGACACACAGGAAGCCCCGCGGTCACCAATTTACCAGCTTCATATGTCCACACCTTTATGTTCCTTCCTGGAACACAAACCTGTTTTGGGACAAGTCCTTCGGCTCCGCACTTGCCGGCCCGGGGAGGGCCTGTGGGAGGACGGTGCGTAAGGCCCTACTGGCTCTGGGGCCCGGCCCTGTCTCTTGTTGGCTGGTCAAAAACATGGCCCGTCTACATAGAATCTTGTTTTGTGCACAGTAACCACACCTCCCTCCCCTCCCCGCCCAACAAACCGGCCAAGCCCACTTGAAATCCTAAGGCCTCCCTTACAAAAAGAGTCCTCAGCGAGTTTCCCAAGGCCACCAGCCCACAGGGGACATGGAGGGGTGGGGCAGGGAATGGTCCCCGCTCCAAAGGGCACATCCCTTTGCTCAACCCGAGACTAGCCTCTAAGGGACCCGCGGTGGCCGGGGAGCACACGTGCGCCCCTCGAGAGCCAAGCTGGAGGCGCAGGGCTAGGCGGCGAGTCCCGCGCGGAGCCAGGGCCCGCGGAGGCCAGGTGCGCGGCGCTGGTCCAGGCCCCGCGCGGCTGGGGGGCCGGGCCGGGCCGGGCGCAACAAAAGCCGGGCCGGGGAGGGCGGCGGGCGCGGACGGCGCGGGCGGGGGGCGGCCGGGAGCGCCCGGGGCCCGCATTGGCCGCCGGCCACCGGGGGCGGAGCCGAGGCGCCTCCGAGCGCAATAAAAGGGCGGCGCGGCCCGCGCCCGCAGCCGACGCGTCCCCGGAGGCCCCGCGGAGCAGAGCTGGCTGCGGCGCGCTCGCCGCCCCCACCCTTCTTCCTCCGTCCGGTGGCCGCGCCCCCGCCGCTCGCTCGCCGCCCCCGAGACAAAGAGCCCGGAAAGTTCGCGCGGCGAGTGGGTCAGGTGAAGAGGGCGCGCCGCGGAGGCCCGCCGAGCCCCCGGCCCGGCGCCCGGGGCCGAGCGCGCAGCCCGCGCCCGCCCGCCCGCAGCCGCCCGCAGCCGGCGCCGAGGAGCGCCCGGCCCCAGGCGCCGCCCGACCGCCGAGCCCCCGGCCCGCCATGGGCGCCGCGGCCCGCAGCCTGCGGCTGGCGCTCGGCCTCCTGCTGCTGGGGACGCTGCTTCGCCCGGCCGACGCCTGCAGCTGCTCCCCGGTGCACCCGCAACAGGCGTTTTGCAATGCAGATGTAGGTAAGGAGCGACGCCCCGCGCCCGCGGGCCACCTCCCCCGCCGCCCGGAGACCCAGCCCTCGCCGGCGCCCTCCCGCCTCCCGCCCTGGCCCCTTCCCGAATGCTGCAAGTGGACGCCCCAGTCCTACTTTCTTTTCCCCCTCCCTTCTCTCCCCTGCTTTCCCTCTCTTTGCCGAGATGCTTCGCAACCTCAAAATTCCACCGAAATTCCGCTGCAGCTCCAGCCCCAGAGATGGGAGCCAGGGAACTGCTTGGGTTTTGGCAGGCGGCGCGCCCTGGGATGCCAGCCTTGGGGGCGGGGAGGGTGGGGGACACAGTGTGGGGTGGTGGTGGACTGGAGGGCTGGAGACCCCGGGAAGAAACTTTCACAGGTGAGGTTGGAGTTGGGCTTCTCTGGGCTTGGGGCGGGGCGGGGAAGGGCGTCTCTCTTGGGGCTTCTCCCAAAAGCCCCATCTGGGGGCTCACGGGTGGAGCCAGGGCAGCATGGAAGCCCCCCGACCCAGGGCAGGTTCCATAGAGGCAGTCGGCAGGCGAGAAAGGCGGTGGAGTCCCCTGGCCGAGCTCCCTGCTTGGGGCCCTGCCCAGAAGGCCCTACAAATGGCTGGGTAGGGACCAGGACCCCTGAGGGTTTGCTGCCAGTGGCTGTTTTTTCAGGACATGAGCAAAAACTGGAGACTTCCCAGGTGGGCCTGTGTGGCTGCTTTACCCTGAGTATGCATGGCCCCCAAAGATGGGCACTGGCAGAGGGGGGGGCAGTTGTTTGTTCTCATCTGCGGAGGCAGCAGCGATGGAAGGAGCCAGCTGGCCCAGAGGTTTCCACCCAGGGCTGACACCTGCAGGCCTCCTCAGCCCTGGCGCTGGCGGGTGGTCTTTCCTGGGGAAAATTCGGATACACTAGGCTGAGCCCCGACAGCCCCTCTGCCTTCCCTTTCGTTGGTTTCCAACGGCTGCTGTGTACCCTGTGCCGGGCCAGAGGCCGTGAGGCTGGCCTCCCTCACCTGCCCAGAGAGAAGCCAGGGTTTCCCTGTTCCCCCTGTTGTCCACACTGCCCTTCGGGTGCTGCCTCCCAGGACTTCGTGCCCCACCCAGTGAGCTCTCTGAGCTGCCAGCTGCCCCCATCTGTGGGGATCACGTGGCTCAGGCCACCTGGGCTGAGGGCGTGGTACCTGTTTGCAGAGCAGTTTCCACAGAACACAATCTGGGGGAATTGAGGCCTTTTCTCCCATTTGGTTGTGGTGCTCGCAAGCTCTGGGGGCAAAGGAGAGGCTCCTTCAGTGAGCAAGCCAGGATCGGCCTTTTTGGGGGGTGTCCCCTGAGAATCCAGCCCTGCGCAGCCTCCTCGGCCGACCAGAGAGCTGTGGGGCAGAATCGATCCAAGCCCAGAAGGAAACTGAGGCTGAGAGGACTCTGGTTCACAGGAGCCGGGCCTTGGGAGCACCCCTGCTGTTCAGCGGCGAGGGGGGCACATCCAGGCAGCTGCTTCTGTTCCTGCTGAGGGTTTGGATCGGGCATGGCAGAGGCCGAGCAGCGGTGGCGTGCGGCACCAGGCTCCTGCCTTGCGCGGTGCTCCCCTCTGCCTGGATTGTGGCGTCATTGTCCAAATTGTCACATCAAAATCATTCTGTAGCTAAAACTTTTAACCCCATCCCAGCTCAGAGGCCCAGTCAGTGCCCGAGCTGCACTGCCAAGCCCGGAGCATTAGTTTCCCGTGGCTGCTGTAACAAGTCCCCACAAACTAGGCGGCCTGAAACCACAGGAACTGATTCCTTCATAGTTCAGGCATCTAGAAGTCTGAAATCCAGGTGTCAGCAGGGTTGGTTCCTTCCCGAGGCCCCAAGAAGACCCTGTGCCCAGCTCCTGCGGGCTCCAGGCAGTCCTGCTGTCCTTGGCTTGTCGGAGCCTCTCCCCAGTCTCCCTCTGTCTTCACGGGCCTTCTGCGCTGTGTGTGCCTGTGTGTCCAAGCTTCCCTCGTGTGAGGACACCAGTCCCTGGATTTGAGGCCCACCCTGATCCAGGATGACCTCACCTTAACTTGATTACATCAGCAAAGAGTTCTGGCTGGCCATGAACTCGAGGGGAAACTACACCCCCAAGTGCACCCAGAGTGCCCTCTTGTTCCCAGTCACCCCTTCTGTGCTCGGCCAACTCGGGATGAGCAGCAGGGACATCCCAGGGTGGGCCTCTGGAATAAACCCCACAGTGATGGCAGTGGCCTGCCTCTTCTCCAATGTTCTATTCTCTTTGAAGTGATGCGGGTTTGTGACTTACTCAGCAGTGCTTCCCCGTTCTGGCTCAGAGCAGAGTTGCCTTGGAGCGCTCGTAAAGGTTACACAGACCTGGGTCCCTTTGCAGATGCAGAGGGTCTAGCACAGACCTCAGCTTTTGTAGTTTTCAAAGCCCCACAGGTGATTTTGTGGAACCAGGGCTGTGGCCCAGGGGTCTTGGAAAAGGGTATACGTTGGGGGTTAATAAAGGCTGACTTTTTCTGTGGCATGCTGGCTCCTCTTGCTCTTGCTGTGTGCAGGCTTGTTAAATGGCTTGGTGTCTACAAGAGGCGATTGGCTTAGGGAATAGTCAGATTTCTGTCCACCCGTGTAAGGGTTCCCGGGAGGTATCTCCCTCGTAGCTCTTGCAGCTGTAGGATTAGAACTGTGGTTGGCAAAGAGAATTCGTTACGAGGTTGTGATGTTTAAGATGAAGGGATGGTGAGAGATGATCTGGTTTCTTCCTGGAAGGTCCCAGGTCCCTGTCCTTTCCGGGAAGATCAGGAGGAACGGGAAGCATTTTGTGTCTCAGTTACGGCGCTATTCGCGCGCTACTGGCCTGATTCCCCTCCCCTAATGGAGTCCTTCGCCATCTACCGCGAGGCTGCGCAGCTCCAATGATCTGGCTGGAACCCAGCCGTGGGCTCACCATTCAGGCAGTGCCATGCCTGGAGCCTGGAGTTACTTAGCCAGCTGAGCTGCTTGGCAGACACAGGCTGGTTGGGCCAATTTCTAGAATCAAGGGTAAATCCAGAGAATAAAACCTCCTCTCCGGCCTGGGTGGCAATGCCCAAAGCCACGTTGCTCTAGAAGACCTCTGCGATCGATCTCTCCCAGGATGTTCCCGCTCCAGAAATTGCTTTCTGCAGACCCTCTGAGGGTCTCCAGCACCAGCTAGAGGGGCCCACAGCCAAGGCCCATGTGCTGGTCCCAGGGTGAGCAGGCCAAGGGTGGCCTGCTTCCCTCGGGGCAGTGCGGGGGCCGGACAGGTAGTAGGGGCCACCCCAGCAAACATGCAGCACACACTCAAAAACGCCTTTGTCTCCGGGGCACATGTGCTCGGGGCAAGCAAGGCAGCATCGGATTCCTGCGAGTTGAGTCAGGGCTCCAGGGCACGGGGCCAGTGCGCTCTTTGAAGGAGCTGTTGGCAACTCCTGGGCGGTGCGTGATTGATCCGTGTTGTCTGTTGGTACAGCCTGACTTTCGTATCAAGCTCTTCTGTGTTTCAACAAGCAGCTATGGGGTGGCCAACTCTGCCCCGGAGGATGTAAAGGGAGAAGACCGTTTTCCCTGCCCTCGGAAGGGGAAACTGCACATGAGGAAGCAGGGTGAAAACTGCCTGGTGGGGCGGGCAGGCCTCCTGCAGAACCTCCCTGACAGCCGGGGCGTGGCATAGAGTAAGTCACACTTGGCATGGTTTGGCAAACAATCGCTGTCGGATAGACTTCCAGATCAGATAAGCAAAACTCAGAAGTGGCCACGTGACGACGTGAAATGCGTTTGCAGGATTTGAGGATGGAGCCCGAATGGCAGGTGGAGGAGAGGACTGTGGGGAGACTGGGGCTCAGTTTTGGACGCTGTCCCTGGGAGGATCTGTCAGGGGAGTGTCTGGAACCTGAGTTGGTGGCAGTTCCCAGGTTGGGAGCCCAGAATAGGGGAGAGGTAAGTGTGAGGCCTGGAGGTGTGGCAGGTGCTGGAAGCCCCCCACAGCACACGGCCTCCCTGTCTGTGATCTGAGGATATCACCAGCCAGGGACCCGCTCGGGCCTCTGGAATTTGCACCCCTCTGGAGGTGCAAAGCAAGTGACACAGTCCTGCCTGTGGCCCGTGTGCTGCGGGCGGGCCTGGGTGCCTGCCTCCCTCCTCGCTGCTGTCTCGGCTGGCTGCCAACTAGATCCCACCGGTGCAGCTCCAGGCTCCAGATCCCTTGGTGACGTTTGAGCATGTGGAGGATGGGACGGGGAGGACTCCCAGCCTCACCGGGAGGGGAAGGCAGCCATCCTAGTCCCGAGGCAGAGCCATCAATGGATCAATGTGGTGATCAGGGGGCCGCCAGTGGGGATGAGCCTTTTGGGTTCCAAAACAACTAAGAGATGTGCTCTGAGGATACCAGGCAGCTGGGAGGGTGGAAGAAACAGCAGGAGAAAGAAAAAGCATGAGAGGAGATGAAAAGAAGGGAGCACAGACAGGCAGAGGTGGCAGAGGTGGGAGGGGGTGACTCGGGGCTGCCCTGGACACTGCCCTGCCCGTGCATGCACCTGCACACACTCCCACAAACCAGGGACCCAGCTGTCCCGTGGCCAGGATGGTCTTTCCCTAGAGGGAAAAGGGGAGTTAAATCAAGGTTAGGGGCCGGGCGTGGTGGCCCAAGCCTGTAATTCCAGCATTCTGGGAGGCCGAGGTGGGAGGATTGCTTGAGGTCAAGAGTTCAAGACCAGCCTGAGCAAGAGCAAGATCCCATCTCTACAAAAAATAGAAAAATTAGCTGGGCGTGGTGGTGCACACCTATAGTCCTAGCTACTCGGGAGGCTGAGGCAGGAGGATCGCTTGAGCCCAGGAGTTTGAGGTTGCAGTGAGTTACTATAGCACCACTGCACTCCAGTTTGGGTGACAGAGCAAGACCCTGTCTCCAAAAAGAAAGAAAATCAAGGTGAGGGAGCTTGAGGAGCCCCAAACTGGAGGGCAGAGTTGGGGGAACATGCATCAGTTGGCGGTGGCAGGGTGAGGACATGGACATGCACAGGGGTTCTAAGCAAAGGGGCCGCCAGCCCCGGCACAGGTGAGAGCTCTGGGTGCAGAGCAGGCCACAGCGGAGGGCGGGGGGCAGGGGGGTGGGCAGGGAGACCCGACGGGGATTGGGACCAAATGTTGCTGCCAGGCTTGTCACATGAAGTCTGTATTCCATCCTGAGGGCCCAAGGCAAGCCATTGCTCACGTTCAGGCTGTGGAATGATGGCGTGGGTTGCCCGGGGAGCTTGGTAAAAGGCAGCTGCCTGAATTCTCAGGCCCGGGGTGGGCGCTGGGATTTTCAAGACTGTCCAGGTGATTCCGATGCCCACCAATGTTTGCACGGAGTGGTTGTCTCCAAAGGGGGTACCCAAGACAGTTTTGGTGCTAGGAAAATGTTATGAATAGTTAGTATATGGATTGAGCGTTGTACTTATTTGTAATTTTTAATGAGTATCTGATGCTGAGAGTGCTTGGCCAAGGTTTTGTTTTGGTTGCTCGTGGGTCTGAACAGGAACGTGGAGACGGTGGACACCCCAGAGTGTTGGGGGGAGGGGTGAGCAGCAGGTGAGGTGCCCTGAGAGTGTGGGAGGAGGGGCAGCTGGAGGAAGGGGGGTGTAGGAAGGCTTCCAGTTGAGGGGTGGTCACAAGCATCAGTGTCTCGGTGCAGGCAGGGCCCCCAGCCCCATCTCGGGACCTCCCAGGGTCCACCCACCCGGACCCCTGGAGCCCTGGCCTGCGGGCCCCCGCTGTTGCGTGAACGTGCAGCGCAGAGGGACGGGCACAGAGACCCTGCCCGTGGAGCCCGTCTTACAGCTGACAAAGCCGAGCTGCTCCCCGGGTCGGCCATGTCAGATTAGGATCTCAGATAAAGCTTCAGGCATCCCAGCCAGGCAGGTCGAGGGAGTGTTTGCTCTAGAAAATTGAGTAGAGGTGTAGTCTTTATAAACGAGGGGCTTTCACCCAGGGTTCTGGGCACCTGCCCAGAGATAGGCCTGGGGGGCATGACCCCCCAAACTGTGAACAGTAAAGTTACGTGTGTGAGTGTGTTCACGCACTGTTGTGTGTGTGTGGAGTAGCCACGGCTGCCACTAGATTCTCGAAGGGACACGTGACCCCCTGAAGGTTGGTCACTGCTGTTTTAAAGGGAGTATTTTATCGGTGTTGAGTCTTCTGTTTTCTGAACATTGCCCGGTCTCAGGGCTGGAGCAATGTTGAGCAATCTTCTTTTGTCCCTCAGAGACCTTCCCTGTCCCCCGCAGCCTGAGTCTGCTCAGATGCATCACATGACAAGGGGCAGAGACGGCTCTGTGACCAGCTCGGTCTCAGGGATGGCTGCCAAAGATCTGGAAGGTTCTGAGGGTCATCGTCTACCCGCAGGTCCTGGGGAAGGAGCCCCTGGCAGGTGCCCTTCATCTAAAACCACAATCCCAGCTGGGCAGCACCCGCAGGCGGTGAGAATGCTAAACCGCGACGGTAGCGAGGGCCTGGCATCGCCGTGTGTCTCAGATGGCTGCTTTCTACGGGATTTGCACATCTGGGGCTTTTTGTTTTGTTTTACGATCAAGCGTTTGCTCTTTGGGTGCCTCCCATACACAAAGCACCGCGGCAGGTGTTTCAGGGAAGTTAGAGCACGGAGTCGGCCCAGGGCCTGTCTTCAGGAAAACGAGGCAGGAGTGCTCAGCCAGTGTCACCTTGCAGGTGGCAGCTCTTGCTGGACCTCTTGGCAGGCCAGGACGCCCCATGGGGCCACCAAGTGAGGCGAGGCCTCTGGGATGGGCCCTGAGGGGTGGATCTGATTGGAGGCGAGATAAGCCCCAGCCGTGGTGCCTGGGGCTGGAGTGGGGCATGGACAAGGGGGAAAGGGACAAGGGTCACTGGAACAGAAGCGTGGCCAGCCTGGTGGCATGGCAGTGGGACCCAGGGGAGGCTTTTGTGGCCTCCTAAGAGCTGTACCAGGGAAGACGCTGGGCGGCAGGCGGGTGGGGTCGGGAGGGACGCTGGGGCAGCCGAGGACTGTTGAGAGGCTGGACCTCATCCAGGTGAGCAGGGCCAGCACCTGTGCTGGGGGGACTCGGGGGACGGAAGGCAGGCCTGCAGCTGAGAGCCCGGGAGCCAGCTGTCCCCTCACCTGTCAGGGGGTCAGGCCAGGTCCAGGTCTCTGGGTTCTGCTGGGAGACAGTGACAATGGGGGCTGGGGAAGAAAAGGGTCTAGCAAGAGCTTGAGCAGGAAGTGGAAAATGTGCGCAGGAGCCCGAGAGAACAGGAAAGGGAACATCACGGGGAAGGAGGAGGCAGCGACGAGAAGGGGAACTGACGTTTATAGCCCCGAGGCCCGGCCTGCCCGCAGTCAGAGGCTGGGCCCGCAACACCCAGCATGGTGACCTTGGACAAGTGGGCTCCGCCTCAGCTTCTCCTCGCTGGAGAGGAGGTGACCGTTGACCTGGCTCCCAGGTCGTGGGCAGAGGTCGGCGAGAGCTGGAGGGAAACGCTTAGGCTCGGGCCGTGCCCACGGGAAGCTCTCGAGTGAGGGAGGACCCAGGCTGTCTCTGGGCCAGACCCTGGCCGCACACTTGTCCTTGTGTTTGTGGTTGTCACACAGGCAGGCGTGGACGACAGACCCCAAGCCTGTTCCTGGCACCTCCAGAGGGAGGCCAGGAAGCAGCTGGGGAGCCAGGAGGTGAGTCAGGACAGTTCTGTGAGGGAAGTTGATGGTGGCATTGACAGCAACGGCGGCAACAGTAAGAACTTGGAAGTGTGATTCCGCACGTTACTGCGTTAACTCATTTCCTTCTCTCCTATTGTCCCCATTTCACAGATGGCCAAACTGAGGCTCAGACTGACAAGGGTCACGTGGCTAGGAAACAGCAGAGCAAGAAGAGAGAGGGTTTTTAAAATGAGGTGGCGTTAATAAAATGGTGCTGATTTAGACCCACTTTGGCTTGGAGAGGGTCCCCTGAGTGGGGCCGGCTGCTCTGTGGGTGATGGATGGAGCTGTCAGGGAGGGAGGGAAGCTTTGTTCATGAGGTTTGCCTGTCTGTTGGAGAAAAGCTAAATAAATCAAGCTCTATCCTTGTAGCAAAATAATAAGCAGTCATTTTAAATGATATTATAGAATCGTTTGTGACCTGCAAAATTGTTCAGAGTGTATTACTTTTTTTTTTTTTTTTTTGAGACAGAGTCTTGCTATGTTGCCCAGGCTAGAGTGCCTTGGTGTCAGCCTAGCTCACAGCAACCTCAAACTCCTGGGCTCAAGCAATCTTCCTGCCTCAGCCTCCCAAGTAGCTGGGACTATAGGCACAATGCCATGCCCAACTAATTTTTCTATTTCAGTAGAGACAGGGTCTCTGCTCTTCTTCAGGCTGGTCTCGAACTCCTGGCCTCAAGCAATCCTCCCGCCTCAGCCTCCCAAAGTGCTGGGATTACAGGTGTGAGCTACCATGTCTGGCCTCAAGCCACCCTTTAAAGTGTAGAATTCAGTGATTTTGAGTACATGAACGAAATTGTGCAGCCATCACTGCTATCTAATTTTGCAGCATCTAGAGCACTACCTCAGTGTGGGTTCATCTAACATTTCCATAGGTAGACTCAGGTCACACGTCTTTTGCCAGGAGAGCTGCAGAAGCCAGGCTGTTCCCCCCTGCCCCTGTGCATACATCAGGAGGCACACCATGGCAGTTTGTCCTGGGACCATTTTGGTATTACTGGGTCCCAAGAAGGCAGTCGGCTTCTTGAAACTTTGCTGGCCTTTTTCAGGGGTTGATAAACTACACCCACTGCTGGACTGATCACCTGATGTTATCAATAAAGTTTTATTGGAACACAGCCATGTCCCCTGGTAATGCCGCGTCCACCCTGCTCTTGTGCTACGGCAGCAGAGTTGAAGGGGTGTGACAGAGATTGTGTGGCCCTCAAAGCCTATGTCATTTACCATCAGCCCTTTGCAGAGAAGTGTTTCTGAGCCCTGGCCTAGGCCACTGATGGCCGACTGCGCAGGTGTGGGCTTCCTGGTTTAGACGTGGTTGGCTCATGTGTCACCTGGTTGCCTGTTCCCCACTGTCCAGCAGCAAGCGGATGACTTGAGAAGAAATGACACCAGGGCTTTGGGGCCAAGTGTGGGGTGTCATTCTCCAGGGTTGCCCTGAAGATGCAATGACTTTACCCACTTCTCTGTACTCTTGAGCCCACGAGTGACTAGGAGAGGGAGAGACGGGCTTTAAGGCACAAGCCTGGCTTTCCGTGGTGGGATGTTCTGTGCGTACCCAGCTCATGTTAGGACGTCTTCAGGGACAGAATCTGGCTTGGGTTGAGACTTTATTTGACCCTTTCTGGATGCAGTCAGGAGAGACTGGCTGGGCTTTCCTGGCAGCCCTGTCAGAGTGGGGCCACCTCCACAGACGTGGCAAAACAGACTGCCACTGGGCCAGGCTTTGCTGAGACCCCGCTGGTCACAAGGGTGGCCCTGGTCAGAGCATGCCTTAACGGCTGACTCTTAGCCAAGGTCACAGTGAAGAAATGGACATTTTAGAGAAAAATGACAATGCAAAAGGTACTGGGAGAAAAGGCCTGGGCTTTTGGAGCCATGTGTGACTAGTTCTGAACCCCAGCTCTGTGCCTCTCTGAACCTCAGTTTCCTCTTCTGTAAAAGCAGGATTAAACTTCTCAACTGGATTTGCCATAGTCGAGTTAATTTTTGATGAGTGAGTCAAGTATACAAAGAGGCTCAGTAGACGCTAGTCCTGCCTCACCCTGGCCCCTTCTAGAACGTCAAGAGCCTGCATGATGCCTCCAAGAAACCTGCAGGCTCTGTCCTAGGAGCCCTTTATGAAGAAAGGCGTGTGTGACACGTGGGACAGGAAAATCAACCTCCCCTTTCCATTTAACGTGGCAAACTCGAAATGTTCTCTGTTTCCCTGTGACAGGCTTCAGCCCAGCCTGGCTTCTCTCTGTTCCCAAGCTCAGCTCTGTGGCCATTTCTCCCTTGGTCCAGATGGAGAGCTCGGAGAACTGGGATGGACAAAGAGAAAGGGCCCAGCCCAGGCGAGGAGCAGAGAACAGGGCACTCTTACACACCGTCTGCGGGAATGCAAACTAGCGCAGCCACTATGGAGAACAGTGTAGAGTTCCTCAAAAACCTAAAAATAGAGCGGCCATATGATCCAGCAGTCCCACTACTGGGCATTCATCCAGAGGAAAAGAAATCAGGATGTCAAAGAGGCATCTGCACCCCCATGTTCACTGCAGCGCCGTTCACGGTCGCCAAGATGCGGAATCCGCGCGAGCGTCCACCGGCGGATGAATGGATGAAGGAAGCGTCGCACGTACGCACAATGGAATACTATTCAGCCATAAAACAGAATGAAGCCCTGCCGTCTGCAGCCACATGAATGGAACTGGAGGACGTTGTGTTAAATGAGATGAGCCAGGCACAGAAAGTTAAACACCACATGTTCTCACTCATACGCAGAAGCTAAAAAAAGTTGAGCTCATAGAAGTGGAAAGTAGAACAGAGGATACTGGAGCCTGGGAAGGGTGGGGGTGGAGAGCGAAAGATTTGTTAAGGGATACAAAATTACAGCCAGATGGAGGAGTGAGTTCTAGTGCCTGCATCTCTGTGGGATTTCTGCAGTTAACAGTAATACGTGGTCTCAGGTAGCTGGGAGGGTAGTGAATGTTCCCAGCACAAAGAAAGCAACGTTTGAGTTGACGGACATGCTAATTACCCTGATCTGATCACCATACGCTGTATTGAGACATCACTGTCTCTCATAAATATTATGATTATGTATCAATTAAAAATAAAGAAAGGCCTGTCGCGGAAGGATGCAGCTGGGAAAAAAGGAAAAAAAAAAAAAGAACGGCCCAGCCCAGATACCATGGGGGGGGGGGGGCAGGGGCGCTTCTTGAATGATCACTCGCGATCCCAGCACTAAGTAGGAACGTCACCGTCGACGGTCTGCTCTGCCTCTCTGTGCCTCCTGCCCTGCTGGCTCCAGCTAGTCGAGCATCTGCTGTGCTGGGTTGCGTGAGCCTGCTGAGGCCACTGGGCCCGTGACATGGAGGGCGTGGGAAACAAGGAGAGGATTGGGAGGAAAACGGGGAGTGCCACCAAGGCAGGGCGACTTGTGACAATAATGTCACATGGCGTGTCTGGAGCATTTGTACAAATCTGATGAAATCTGAACCCCACTGTGACCCTAAGATACAGGGGACTGTCCTCACCACCGGGGGCTCTCTAACGTGAGGAAGATCACGCCGTCCGTTTGCCACCGTCACGCGGCTGCGGGCTGTCCAGTTGCAACCACAGCCAGGTGATGGGGTCCCGGCTACCTCTACGACACAGCACTCGAGACACGGGGGGAAGGGACCAAGGGGTCATTCCTAAGCTTCCGATGCAGAGTAAGTTGTTGAGTCCAGAAGGAGTGTGTTGACACCGTGGCAGGAGAGCTTGGGGGACACACGGGCTCCCCGCCTTTTGAGCAAAGCCTTAGATGGATGTGCCCCCACATAGCTCTCCCAGGCTCCCCGCCCAGCGCCTTCTCCCCTAGGGGTTCTCCTGGCATTTAACCGATCCTCAGATGCCCCTGAGAGCCAAGGACCAGCCTGGCCCTGCCCGGGCGGAAACCACATTTGTCTGGAGGAACGGGGGTAGTGTAGGCCCAGGACGTGCAGCTGTGGTGGGCTCAGCCCCTCTGTGCAGTTGGCTCCAGCAGGGAATGAAGGACTCTGGGGTGGTCTTCGCCTGTGAGCCCCCGTTCTGGAAAGCAGAGACACAACCACCAGGCAAACAGATAAAAATAGCAGTTGTCAAGGGCTTTTCCCTGCAAAGGGACCTTCACCTCTTACCTTACGTATGAGAGCCCTGTGGGGAAGGGAGGCAGGCATTCGGTCCTGCTGGTTCGGAAGGGGGGCGGTCGAGGACTTGCCAAGGTCACCGGCAGAGTGGCGGTGCCAGGAACCCGGGGAGAATGATCCTGGCTTGAGTCTCTGGAAACGGGATTAGATTTCACAGCGTCGGTCTTTCCACGGCCCTGTTCTCTGGGCCAGGAGGCCTGTTGTCCTTGGAAAGGCGTGACGACAGGTCTATTTTGTCTGAACGTGAGCAGTTCACAGGCTCAGAAGGGCATTTTGGCAGTGACGGGCTTTAAATGTAAGTCTTCTCTTTGATCCAGGGGACTCTGTATCTAGGAATTTTTCTGAGGGAAATAATTCTGGACATACGTAAGTGTTTAGTCGCCAGGATACACGTGTCAGTCTCGCTGATCTTGGGGAGACATTAGAAGCACCTGCACACGCGGCGGCAGGGGCGCGGTTAATAAATCACAGCGGGAGGTGTTCTCCAGGCATCCAACGGTGTAGGATTGTTTTAATTGAAATGTAGAGAATCTGATACACAAGGGGAAATTAGACTTTGTTTTGCAAGTCTATTTTCTAAGCCTTCAATAATGAACTTGAATTATACAGGCATACCGTGTCTTGTTGCAGTTCTCAGATACCGTGGTTTTTACAAACCGAAGGTCACGGCAGCTGTGCTTCAAGGATGTCTGTCTGCACCGTTTTCCCAGCAGCACACGTTCGTGTCACGGCTCTGTGTCACATTTTGGTAATCCTTGAAATATTTCAGCCTTTTTCATTGTTGTCATATCTGTTATGGTGATGCATGATCAGTGGTCTTTGCTGTTGCCGTTGCAATTGTTTTGGGGAACCAGGAGCCGCACCCGCGTGAGACAGCGAATTTAACGGGTTAATGTGTGTGTGTGTTCTACTGTTCCACCGGTGGCCATCCCGCCCCGCCCGCGCCTCTGCCTCTCCCCCTGTCCTTGGGCCTCCTTATTTCCTGAGATGAAACAATATTGAAATTAGGCCAATGAACAACCCTACAGTGGCCTCTAAGTGTTCACGTGAAAGGAAGAGTCGCATTTCTCTCACTTTAAATCAAAAGCTAGAAACGATTAAGCTTATTGAGGAAGGCGTGTCGAAAGCCGAAATGGGTCAAAAGCCAGGCCTCTTGTGCCAAACAGTGAGCCAAGCCATGAATGCAAAGGGAAAGTTCTGGAAAGAAGTTAAAAGTGCTACTCCAGCAACACATGAACCATAAAGCAAAACAGCCTTCTTGCTGAGGCAGAGAAAGTTATAGTCATCTGAATAAAAGATCAAAGCAGCCACAGCATTCCCTGAAGCCAAAGCCTAATTCACAGCAAGCCCCTCACTCGTCTTCAGTTCTGTGAAGGCCGAGAGAGGTGAGGAAGCTGCAGAAGAAAAGTTGGAAGCTAGCAGAGGTTGGTTCGGGAGATCTAAGGACTGAAGCCATCTTCATAATGTAGAAGTTCAAGGTGCAGCAGCAAGTGCTGATGTAGGAGCTGCAGCAAGTTATCCAGAAGGTCTAGCTGAGACCGCTGATGAAGGTGGCTACACTACACAACAGGTTTTCATCGTAGACAAAACAGCTTTCTATTGGAAGAAGATGCCATCTAGGACTTTCATAGCTAGAGAGGAAAAGTCAATGCCTGGCTTCAAAGGACAGGCTGACTCTCTTTTTAGGGGTTAATGCGGCTGGTGACTTTAAGTTGAAGCCAGTGCTTCTTTTACCATTCCAAAAATCCTGGGTTTCTTAAGAATTATGCTAAAGCCACTCTGCCTATGCTCTATAAATGAAACAACAAAACCTGGGTGACAGGCATCTGTTTATAGCATGGTTTACTGAATATTTTAAGCCCACTGTTGAGACCTACTGCTCAGATAAAAAGATTCCTTTCAAAACATTACTGCTCATTGACAATGCACCTGGTCAGCCAAGCGCTCTGACGGAGATGTGCAGGGAGATGCATGTTGTTTCCATGCTGCTAACACAGCATCCATTCTGCAGCCCACAGAGCAAGGAGTCTTTTTGACTTTCAAGTCTTATTCTTTAGGAAATACATTTCATACAGCTGTAGCTGCTAGACATAGTCATTCCCCTGATGGATCTGGACAAACTAAATTGATTAACCATTCCAGATGCCGTGAAGAACATGTGTGATTTGTGGGAGGAGGTCAAAATGTCAACATTAAGAGGAGTTTGGAAGAAGTTGATTCCAACCCTCATGAATGACTTAGAGCAGTTCGAGACTTCAGTGGAGGAAGTCGCTGCAGATGTGGTGGAAACAGCAAGAGAACTAGAATTAGAAGTGGAGCCTGAAAATGTGACTGAATGGCTGAAATCTCTTGATAAAACTTGAATGGATGAGGAGTTGCTTCTTATGGATAGAGGAAAAAAAAAAAAAAGGAAAGAAAGAAAGCATGCCCGTAGTCCCAGCTACTCGGGAGGCTGAGGCAGGAGGATCACTTGAGCCCAGGAGCTGGAGGTATATTTTTTAAGACATAATGCTATCGCGTATGTAATAGACTACGGTGTAGTGTAAACATAACTTTTGTACGCACTGGGGAACCAGATAATTCATGTGACTCACTTTATTGCGGTGGTCTGGAACCAAACCCACAGTATCTCCAAGGTATGCCTGTGCAACTTTTACCGTTAGCATTTGCTAGGTGTGGGTGTAATTGTGGTCAACGATAGTAAGGACCCAGATCCTCCAGGCTGGATTGGTCTTTCCCAGCGGTGAGTCACGTGCAGGAGGGGTCTGTTAGTGGATTAATCCAGAGGATGAGGGTGGCTTCCTAGGGCTTGCCAAGGCAGTGTCAGGGGAGCCCGGGCTTGGGAGAAATGTTCTCAGCCCAGAAAAGCCCTGGAGAGCGTGGTGGAGGGAGCAGTGCCGGGCCTTCCGAAAGGACCGTTAGAGGCCCTCTGTGCTGTGTTTGGGGCCACCATGTTTTCTTCTCTTCTCTGGGACTTCTCCCCTGCTTTAGGGTGGATGTCAAGACCACTCTGAGACGATAAAGGATTTGGGATTATTCTCTGGGGAGGGAGAGGTGGACACAAGGCTATCTGTAGGGTAGCATTAGGGTTTTCCAGAGAAACAGAACCAATAGGGTATGTATAGATACATCAGATGGGATTTATGGGAATTGGCTCATGCGTTTATGAAAGTGGGGAAGTCCCAGGAGCTGTTGTCTGCAAACTGCAGAAGCAGGGACACTGAGGGTATAATTCAGTCTGAGTCCAGATGCCCAAGAACCAGGAGCTCTGATGTCCGAGGCAGAAGGTGGATATCCCAGGTCAAGCAGAGAGAATGTGCCCTTCCTCCACCTTCTCATTCTACCTGGGCTGTGAGCAGGTTGGCTGGTGCCCTCCTGCCTTGGTGAGGCCGGGTCTTCTCTACTCAGTCCCCTGATGCAAATGCTCGTGTCTCCCAGAGACACCCTCACAGACCCACCTAGAAGTAATGTTTCACCAGCTGTCCGGGCGTTCCTTAGCCCAGTCGAGCTGACGCGTAATATTAACCATCACAGGGGCTGAGAAGATGGACCAGACAGTGGGTGGGTGGCTGTGGCTGAAACCTTCCCCCGGGAGAGCTCCTGCCGTCCCGGAGGGGGCACCAGATGACCTCTCCAGGGGTCAGGCCCGGACAAAGGCTTTTGTTTCAGTTCAGCTCCCCTGAGCCCTAGTCCCCTGACAGCCCACTCTTCAGCCAAGTGCCGGCTGTGTCCTTTCCCAAGACACAAAACCTTGGGGATGGGTTGCTCTGACTTTGGGGGACTCCGATCATGTTCTCTCAGCTAAATTTCTCAGCTGTCAGATTTGTGGAGGGAACCGTTAGCCCTGGAAGCAAAGTCACGTGTGTCTGATTTCTCATGCCGTGCGGGTGGGTGGGTGACAGAGGGAGCCGGCCAGGCTTCTTTCTTCCCCTGCCTCCAGTGGGGTTTTGACGTGACAGTGGCACCTGAGAGCATTTGGAAGCAGGAACAGGAGCCTTTCCTACAGGAGAAGGGGTGGCATGTGGTGTCGGGGAGCCCTGACCTTGAAGTGCACCTCCCTAACTGCCCGCCAGCTCCTAGAGAAGAGCGACACCCCTGGAAGGCCTCCCTGCTGCCGTGCAGGCAGAGTAGGACGTCCTCCGCGCCATGTGGCCGTGAGGATTTTCATGTCACTCCGGCCCTCCTCCATAGGCACCTCCTGAAACCCGCTGAAACAGGCACCTCCCCGTGCTCTGCATGGGGCGGCCCTCTCTGCACATCACCCGGCTGCCTGGGCCAAATCTCTGTGACTGGGCCTTTCACCTACATGCTTGCCCCTGGCTGGCTGGTGGCTATCCCTGACCTCACCCCTGCTGTGATGTCACAGCACAACAGCTCTGCTGTTCCCATGGCAACAGCCTGCCGTGGTTAGCCAGCCAGGGCAGAGACTGGGCTGCAGGTGGAGGTGGGAGCTGCGATTCCAGCCAGCTTTGGTCAGTGGGCCCTGAGACCACCTCAGGCCGAGGCCCCGTTTCTGCCCCCATCCACTGTGAGGGCGGGTGGGGTGCTTTGTGTGCCCGGCCGTTGGCGGGGCTCGAGAGAGGGCCTTGGAGCGTGGGCCGATGACAGGCTCCAGGTCACATGTCCAGAAGGCCAATTTGAAAGTCCCTGTGCCATGGGGGTCCCCACAGACAGTTTGATCTGGAAGGATGAGGGTTGCTGGGGAGCCCTGGGTTGAAGAGGAACGGAGTGGTTAGGAGGAACTGAGTTGTCGTCGTGATGCAAGAACAGCCGCTGGCGCTGGGGACCCCCAGCCTAGGCTGGGTGCGCGGAACCTGGAGGGAAAGCGGGTGTTTGGCGTCCGGCTGTGTTAGCGAGACACCAGTCGGATGGGCCGTGACCCACCCCTCGGGTAGCTGGCACCTCGGCCGTCGGTCTGGAGGGGTTTGGTCTGCCTCCGCGTCTGTCCTTGTGATGCAGGACCTGGCTTGTCCCCCTGAGGCTGGCTGCCCGGCTGTCGCAGCCTCCCAGAGCGGCCCAGCCCCGGCTGTGCTCCGGGGAGGTGGGGAGACGTGCAGATTCTCAGGGCCACCCCCCACCCGGGATTCGGGTGGACAGACCTGCCGTGGGCCTGGCCAGGACTCATGTTCTGTCACCCACCCGCTGCCCTGGGGCTTCTGACACGGCCAGTCCAGTGCCCCCTCCGGTGGCTTTAGCAGCCGCCCTCTGGAGCTTAGCTGAGGGGGAAGGGGCAAAAACCGAGGCTCTGGGAGGCACGCTGGGTGTCCCGGGATGTATTTTTAGAGGTTAGAATGTAGAGAAATGAGGTAAGAATATTTCTGATGTTTGTTTTATCTGGACTTGCTTGGATGCCTCTAGTGATGGGTGTCTCACTATCTACCAAGTCAGCCCAATGATATCAAGAGAGCCCTGTAGACAGCGCTTGCTTCCACCTGGCCTCACCTCCCTGCCTCCCTGTAATGTGTTCTCGGTGTGCTAGATCAGTCATCTGGGGACGCGCACAGTAAGTACCACCCTCTTCCCCACAGCGCTCACGAGGCACGAGGGCACGTCTCATGGCGATGAGTGTCAGCATCGTTAACATCCCCATTTCACAGATGAGCAGACTGAGGCACCCAGAGCTAAGCAGCTTGCCCCAGGTCACACAGTTAGTGCTCTGAACCACCACTGTGCTCTTCTCGATTTTTCTGTCCTTCGCAAAAACCCTGTCCTACCCCCTCCTGGACTTTTCTCCTGTGATCTGTGTTTTTCATTCTCCTCCTGAGCTCTGGGTCCCACCTTGTCCCGCCTGGGCGGTCCTCCCCCGCTTCCGAGAACGCCCTGGGAAGACGTCTCCGTCATTCCGATGTTGCCTTGTTCTCCCGTCAGGTTGGATTTAGGCCGCGTGCGTTTCTTAGCAGGTTTATTCCTGATCACTGCAGCAGTTTTAATGGGATTTTAAGACTTTTACCCCATGGCATTGCCAAATTGGCTGTTTCTAGAGCACAGATATTAATACTTCATAGCAGTTTAACGTCATTTCGACCTGCGAGCCATGCGCTGTGGTCGGTCCTTCCCACGGGCCATCTCGTCGGATGCCGGGGCGTCCTGTAGGGCAGGAGCGGGGCAGGTGCCCGCAGATGGCGTCGGCATGTTGGCACCCCCAGCGTCTCACATCTCTTCCCACTGGGCCCGGGGACGTCCAGGTGACGTCGGCCAGGGCTTGTTTTAGGCCTTTCTGTTAACGCGGGTAAAGGTCACGTCGGCTCTTTCGGTGCTGCTTGTCGGAAGCTCTTTCCTCTCCTGCATCCGGCTGCGTCCTCCTGCTTTGTACTTGCGTAGTTGGATGCGGGGCCCCGCGGGTGAGGTTTTGATGTGTTATCTCATTAGAACAGGCCAGGTAGCCAGCTGTTAGAGCCCAGCTGTGGATTCTGTCCCCCTCGTAGGTCATTGGTGTCCAGGGGATGGCCACACCTGAGGCCATGTCTTAGGACTGATAAGCTTCGTGAAAGCTCAGCTACGTGGTTCGTGACTGTCACTGCCTCAGACTCTACTTACTCTTACTTCAGACACAGTTTTAATGAGCTTATCCGAGCGGCTGCCAGTCTGGGCGGCCGACACACACAGCAAGTTATGGCTGGCGGGGGTGGGGAGGACACAGGAAGCTATTTATAGGTGACTTAGAAACCTCAAATTGCATTCTGGGGTCACACAGTTTGGGAGAACTCTGTTCCATACGTTTTAAAAGCCCTTGAGGGCTTCCCTGTCTCATCATCCGCCAGGCAGTCCAGAGTTTTCCAAAGGAAAAAACAGGTCAAATTATATATTCTGCATACTCTGAGAAGATGAGAAATGCCTGGCTTTACATATGAAAGAGTAAGCTTTCATTGTGTGGAAACGTTCTCTCTCTGGCCGGTGCCAGCTAGCGGAGCCCTTCTGTAGCTATTTTTATAATGTATGTTTCGAAGAAAAAGTGCTCAACTGTGTGGCCCAGGCTCTGGGCTTTTGGTGAGAGGGAAAGAGTTCTTGTTGCCTCGGAGGTCGGGGCGTCCTCGGGGAGGGGAACCGGACCTGGGCGGGGGACGTGTGGTAGGATGGGGGTGAGTCTGGGTCACGAGGATCCCACGTGAGCAGTGACGGCGCTGGGCCTGGGTGTGGGGCGTTTGGGGACAGGGTGGGACGGGGAGCCGGGTGGGTAGCTGCTTGAGTGTTCTGGAGCCTTAGGCCGGAGGTTGCGTGACTCTGGCGGTGTGGGGAGACGCTGGGGGGATCAGTCTGGGCGGGGCCCAGGAATCTGCACCTTAACCAGCAGCTCGGGCAGCCGTGATGCGCGAGGCCTGGGGACTGTGCTGGGAGACTTGCCCAGGGCCACTGGGCCTCCTGGCTGTAGCCGGTATGGGGGAGGAGGGGGTGCAGCAGGCACAGGGTGGGGGGCAGAGGCTGATTAGGAGGCTTCCAAGAGGCTCAGGTGAGACAGATGACCGGGGCTCAGGTGGGAGATGACCGGGGCTCGGCCACCATCGCGGCAGGAGGCCGGAGCAAGGCACGGCTTCTTGGCAGAGACGTGTTTGCTAGGCCTCGCCACTCGTGGGGTCCCCAGGGCTCCTTTGGGATGCAGAGTCTCGGGCCCCACCCAGACTTGCTGAATCTTGCCTGAGTTTTGATGAAGTTCAGGAAGCACCGTGCTGGATCTCGTCCTTGGATGCGTGTCGAGGAATAAAATAGTCAGATGGAAAGGAGGAGGGTGCACTGATGAACTCAGAGGCACCACGGCGTCCCAGGTAGACGCACGCAGAGAGCACAAGGTTCATCCTAGGCCTTAGCATCCGTGGAAGCTCAGCACACCTCCGAGGTTCACAGCACGTCGGGTGTCAGGTGGGGCCCAGCACAGCCCAGGACAGGCCCGCTCGTGCCATGGGAATGGCTTCCAGCTCTGACCTCCCTCAGTGGCAGGTTGGGATCCTGGGATCAGAGGTCAGCCTGCTTGGCTTTGAATCCTTGGTGTGCCGCTCACGAGCTGTGTGACCTTAGGCAAGTTACTTAACCTCTCTGAGTCTCAGTTTCCTCATCAGCAAGTGGGGATAGGAGCAGACCTCCCCTCCTGTGGTATGATCACGAGAAGGTGCCTGTGAAGTGCTGGAACAGTGTGAAATCACACAGACGGGTCGGAAGGAGGGAGATGGTTCGTGTCCTGCTGCTGTCCCTGGGGACAGCCAGGCTCACTGTTGTCCTCTGTGTCTGTGCACAGTGCATTCTCTTAGGGATGTGGCGTCTGCTGCATTGATTTTTGGGTGCCCACGTGTATAGGCTCAGTGTCACTCGAGGGTCACCCACAGTGGGCGTATTTTGCCCCATGCCAGTGCTGGTGCCTGGGAGCATCGGGCAGCCTCGTCACAGCAAACCCCAGCAGCGGGAGGGCCTGAGTCTTTGTCACGACCCGCTGATCAGCTGTGCGACTGCTCCCCTGGTGGGAACTGGGGTGGGCAAGCCCCTTGGACGGGGGAGTTGTTCACATTGTGTCACAGCCCAGCAGACCTGAGTGGGTGGCATTGTGCCTCTTGCACAGATGAGGGAGACCGAGGTGACCCAGTGAACTGCAGGCCCCCACGTCCTGCGACCGGGACCCGGGCCTCTCTGACAGCGGAGCCCCTGTCCTGGGCACCTCACGTGGCCTCTGATTGTGACACTTGTCACTCCCCACTGGAGGAGGCCGGGGGACTGCCGGTGGGCCCTGGCGCTTCCCTGCCCTGTACGCAGAGCTCCCCTCAAGGCAGGGGGCCGGGGGAGGGGGGTCGGCCTCTGAGGAAGAGCTATCTAGGCGGCTGCCTGGGAGCGGCCGCCACGCGCTGGCTCCGTGCACTGGGCCCGCAGAGAGCGAGAGAGGAGAATGGGCCCAGTGTCCGCTCTGGTCTGGGGCAGGCTCTGGTGCTGTCTGGAGGCCAGGAAGGGTCCCCTCCACCTTCCTGTCTGCTGCGGTAGGCTCAGCTTCTGTGGGGAAGGGGCTGTGGTTTCCCTGAGTGGCTGTGGGCAGCCTGTGAGCTCCGGGGGCGGTGGCAGCATGGGGGGGACGGCACAGCGAGAACCCCAGGATGACAGAGCGCTCCACAAGGAAGTGAGGGGCATAGGAGCACAACAGGGACAAAGGAGCACTGGGACCCCAGCCCAGTGTGGGGCGTTCTGCCCGGGAAACAGACAGGGTGGGTGTCTCTGGAGGGGGGCGCTGTCTTGTGGGCCCCAGTCAGAATCGTGCCTCTCTTCCTTGGCAAAGGTCCCACCAAGGGCACCCTGTCTTGCAGGGCTGGAGAGACCTCGGGCTGCCCGGAGGGCGGGATGTCCCAGCGGGCCACGCACCAGCTGAACAGGCGTTTATCCCTGGCTGTCCCTAAGACTCCAGCTGCGTCCGAGTGAGACCCTGCCCGCTGGCCTCAAGTTAGCGAGCGGGGAAGGGCGCAGAGGAGAGAGCGAGGGGGCGGGCGTGGCAGGGGGCGAGGCTGCATCTGACAGTGCCGTGGGGCTGTCACTTCCTCAACTCTGGAGCTGACTGTGATTTTTCTGAACTTTATCCCAAAGATCTCTCCCCAGATGTTTTAAGTTTTCCTCTGTTTGCATGTCTCCAGAAAAACCAACTCTGCAGCATTGGGCGCCCACCCCCGTGGGCCTGGCACAGGTGCAGCGGGACCGTCAAAATCGCAAAAGAGCTGGGGCACTTCCAGAGTGGGAGGCTGTTAAGGAAGGGGGTGTGAGAGCCACTGGCTCCAGGCACAGAGACGGGCTTTGGACCCTGGGCACGGTTAGCCCCGTTCTCTCCAGGTGTCCAAGACAGACAAAGGGACATTCCCAGCAGCCCAGACCTCTGTCCACCTGTTTGGACACCCACCCCTGGGTGGGAGAAGCTCAGACTTGGCGTCTGAGACCAAGAGTCAAACCCTATGAGCTGGGAAAGATATTCAACCTCTGTGGGCTTTCACGTCTTTTTGTGGACATACGCTTTCCTTTCTCCTGGGTGTAGACCTGGGAGTGGAATCGCTGGGTCAGATGGGAGCTGTTTAATGATTTGAGGAGCTGCCAGACTGCTTTCCAAGGCAGCTGCACCATTTTACATTCCCACCCGCAATGTGCACGGCTTTCAATTTCCCCACCTCCCCGCCGACAGTTGGCATCGTCTGTCTTGTTCGATTGATGCCATCGCAGTGGGTGTGCAGTGGTGGCTCGTTGTAGCTCCAGTTCCCACTTCCTGGTGACTTGATGCCGAACACCTTTTAGTGTGCTGCCTTGGCTGTGCCTCTGTCGTCTTTGGTGAAATGTCTGTCTGAATCTTTTGCTGATTTTTAAACTGGATTATTTGTCTTCCTGCTGAGTTATAAGAGTTGTGTACTCTGGGTTCAGGTCTTTGGTGGGATATATGATTTGCAAATATTTCCTTCCAGTCTGTACCGTGTATTTTCACTTTTACCGATGGTGTCATTTGAAGCACAAAGGCTTTTTAATTTTGGTGATGTTCACTTTGTCGATGTCTTCTCTTATTACTTGTGTATTTGGTGTCGTATCTGAGAAATCTTTGCGTGACCAAGGTCGTGAATATACACCTATATTTCCTTCTAAGCATTTATAGTTTCAGGCCTTGCGTTGAGGTCTGTAATCCATTGTGTATACGGTGTGAGGTAAGGCTCTAAATTCCCTTGTTCTTGCATGTGGGTGTCCAGCTGTCCCCAGCATCATTTGTTGAAAAACAAAAAAACAACTGTTCTTTCCTGCATTGAATTGCTGTGGCTATGGTGTCAAAAGTCACCGTCACTGTGCTTCCTCGCCCGCCCTTCACCTCTCTCTCCTCTTGCGCACCGTGGTGGTTGGCGGACTGGTAGAGGACAGCACTAACCGCTGTTCTAGGTGCCTACACGTTTCCAAGTGTAGGTTCACCGAGAGGTGCGGGGCCCTCGCACCACAGGACAAAAGTCAGAGCCGGCTGCCATGTGGTTTACCCATGCTGCGGAGGGCTGTCTCTGCCACTTGCCAGCTGTGTGATCAAGTCAAGTGTCTTTATGCATCTCTGCCTCAGTTTCCCCATCTGTGAACCAAGAGTGATAATAGCTCCTTAGCTCGTAGAGTTACTGGAAAAAAAAAAAATGAACTAATGAGTGCCAAGCGCTTGCAGGGGAGCCTGCACAGCTAAAGTGAGCTGCAGTAGAGTTACGGCATAATTTTCTGACTCCTGCAGCTACTTTGGGTTCAAATTTCTTAGCCTGGATCCACATAAACTAAAACAGAGAAGGGAAGGGGCGGTGGAAGGGCGCCCCGTGTCCACTACAGCTGCCCTTTAGCAGTTCCTGGCTGCAGTGGCAACAGACTTAAGTCTATACTCTTCTGGCGTAAACACACTCCTGCCCCAGGAAGGCCTGACAATGCAGGGATCCCATCCCGATGCCAGAGAGACCGGGAGAGCCCTCCTCCGGCAACTACATGAGGACAGGGTTGGAAGCCATGTGAAGGGGGCTCACACCAGCTTACCTCCTCTCTATTTGGTTTGCGTTGGATTCAGGTACCAAACACGCACACATACATGCACATGCAGATGCACACATGTACGCGCACATGCCCCTGCACACAGAGGCAGAATGCCACCTCTCAGGTGCTACCATTTGTGTCCTTCCACCCCAACCTGAACCCTACCATAGGCTTCCTAGGGAGGCGGTTCTCTGTCTCAACACTGTTGACATTTGGGGCCAGGTCACTCTCTGTCACAGGATGCCTTATGGGATGTTTAGCAGCATCCCTGGCCTCCGGCCTCCTACAGGCCGGTAGCACTTGTCCCTCCAGTTCAGACATTGCCAAATGTCCCCTGGGAAGCAAAACCACGCCCCGTTGAAAACATTTGTCCTACAGGCTCTTGTCAAAGGTTTGCAAGACAGAGCATGGGGTGGGGGGCGGTCTGGAGGGTTGCGTTTTAGGGTCTGTCCCCATGCTGAGAATCCACATGTCCTTGTCTCCAGGGCCTTGCTCACCATCCTGGGAACACTGCAGGGAGTGGTGTCTGTCCGCCCGTCCTTGTAGGTTTGCTGCGGCACGGTCCTGGCATCTGTGGCTCCTCAGTCCCGGGGCCTCCTGAACCCTCTGCTCTTGGCTCCAGCCACCATCCCTTGGAAATCGGGTCTGTCGCGTTCTCAGAGATGAACAGAAACACGGAGAGAGCCGCATGGCGGAGCCCCAGTCCTGAGGACGAGGCCTTCCATTTGGGGCAGAAGCGCAAACTGCTACAGGTCAGAGAGAAAGAAGACACGGCTCTGCAGCGGAGGCCGGATGCCAGGCTGGGCAGGAACGGCCAGCTCCAGTGCTGGGCCGAGGAGCTGAGGGCCACGTGGCGGGAGGCTCAGCACCGGCACGCGCATCTGTTGGCTGTGGGGGGACGACGCGAGAAGGACAGAGAGCCTGACCAGGACGAGCCCCCACAGCAGGGAGCAGCGAGGTCCCTGAGGGCCAAGGAGAGGCACAGAGCAGCCCTCAGAGAAGAGAAGAGCCACAAGGAAGCGCCGGGCTGGCCCGCCTGGCACCCCAGGTCCTGGAGGGTGGTGGTGGGCGCGGAGAAGCAGGGAGCCACAAAAGCCCCGGGCCAGGTGCGCCCTCCCCCGACCCCCCCTGAGAAGAGCCAGGGAAAGCGAGTGCCTTGGACCAAGACCCGGGGTGGCCGCCGTCCTGTCAGCTCTCGGTGGAACAGAAGGATGGACGCGCTCTTGGCCCCTGCGGGGGAGATCAAGCGTGTGGAGAAAAAAGAGAAAGAAACCGCCCAGGAGGGCAGGAAGCAGCAGGAGAAGGGCACGGCCCGCTTGGTCCGAGGCTTGGCCTGCAGCCCTCGCGACCCGAGTCCGGAGGGCAAACCCAGAGCCGGGGAACAGCGCTGTCCGGCCGACTGCGCCTGCAGAAGGGGGGCCGTGCCCCAGGCCTTGCGGTGCACGGGCAGTGACAAGAGCGAGTGGCAGAAAGCGCTGGAGGTTACCTTCGAAGAGTTGTTCAATACAAACCGAAAGCTGAAAAACCACCTGAGTTTGCACCTCGAACCGAAGCCCAGGGCGCCCCAGAACCCCGATGAGGAGCAGGCCGTCTCAGAGTCGCAAGCGTGCGGCAGTGAGCCCCCGGGAGAGCAGAAAGCAGCAGATGCAGAAGCGATGCCCGCGGGGGAGGCCAGCAGCCCGGCTGGGGTGGAGGCCCACCGGACGGCATCCAGAACCGATTTGGAGATGTTCCTGAGCAAGATGGAGAACCGAAAATACCACCAGGCAGCCAACCCCGAGTTTAGGGATGAAAGTGAGACACCGTGTCCCGAGGCAGGGATATTTATCGAGGAACAGGACGTGCTCTCGTGCGGCACCCAGTCGGGACGAGAGCCCCCCAGGGCGGCCACGCTGGCGGAGGGGCTCTGGCTCTACCCGCAGGACCAGGCAGGCAGGGCGGGCTCCACGGCCTGTGGGCAGAAGCAGGAGGCGGAGGCGGAGTGGAGGAGGCCGCGGCAGCTGGAACTGCTGGAGCAGCCGGAACACCCGAACATGAGCTTGGAAATCCACTACATGGCCGAGTTGGAGAAGGAGAGGCGGGAGCGGAGAAGAGCCCGCCTGGCCCTCCTCAAGTCCTACCCCTCGCGAGGCTGGGACGCGAACAGAAGGCCTCAGCTCAGCCTCACCGAGGAGGACTGGCACAGTCAGATGATCCGTGACCTCCAGCAGCAGATTTTAGAGCAAAACAAGTTGCACAAGCAGTTTCTTGAAGAAGCCAGGAAGCGCTTGCGAGAGTTTCAGGACGAGTAAGACGAGAGGCCGGCTGTGATAAATACATGGCTGATAGCTGTTCTCTCGGAACTGCTGCCTCTGAGACGTGTGTTAGTGTCGTCGCCTCGGAGACCGGTCGGCCTCCGTGAACCTGGTGATCTGTCCTCGTACCACCCTCCGGGCAGGTTCCCTCACGGCGACCGGTTCCCTCCTCTTCCCTCCTGAGCCAAGTCCCACTTGGGATCCTCCTTTGCACAAAACCAGGAGCCCGCGGGGGTTCCGGGAAGCGGGTCTGGCCTGAGTGCCACAGATGCGTCCGCTGAGTTTGTTTCCACGTGCCACAGGCACGGACAGAAACTCCGGGTACAGTGAGCACTTCAGATGTTTTAGCCGAATAAACGCTGGGCGTTGAGGGGTGTCCCGGGTCAGACAGGCACAATTTCGAAAGATAATCACTCATTGCTTAGCCGCTGGCTGAGGCGTTAACAGAGAGATGGAACGAAAGCTAAAACCTCTCTCGATCTCTCAGAGCGACAAAGCCACTGTCGTTTAATACTACGTCACCTAACACATTCTTGTAACTGTAATTTGAGAGAGAAGGAAGACAGGGGAGAGGAGAAAGGCACCCCTCGCCCTTCTGGGTGCCCCCTGGGCTGGCAAGGGCAGGAGTCCGGGGTGTTTGGTCGATTTCCCATCCCCCAGCTTTGCCTCTGGCCCGGCAGCCGTGGCAGCCACAGAGACCCCAATGGGGTAGAATTTTTTCCTGCAAATTGCAGACTTAGGGACTGGGCAGGGGTAGGCACACTTTTTCTGCAAAGAGCCAGAAAGTAAATATTTTCACCTTCGCCAGCCCTATAGTCTCGGAGGTGCCTGTCAGCTCTGCTGTGGCTGGAAAGCAGCCGTTAACACGCAGAAAGGAGCGGCAGTGGGCAGGTTCCAGTTGGACCGTATTGAGAGAATTAGATGGGTGGGCTGGATCTGGCCCTCAGGCCAGGGTTGGCTGACCCCGGGGCTAGGACAGTTCGAAGCCTCCGTCCCTTCCCTTTGAGGACTCAGATACATCGACTTGGTCAACCCTCTTTGGCCAGACGCTTTGGAATCGTCAGTCCACACATGGCCTTTCTTACGCATATTTTGTAGACACTATAATAAACAACAGTGAGCCCACCAGCCAAACCCAAGGTCCAGAATAGTGGCTGGAAACCCTCCTCTTCCTCTGTGCCGCTTCCCTTCCATGCCCCTGCCTCCTCCTCAGGTGTAGACACCTGCTGGACGTGGGCATGTCCCTGTTTCAGCACGTGTACCTGCGCTGAGCATCGTAGCATTTGAACTTTATAAAAAGAATGTTATGTGTTATCTTTGGGAAGCATTTTTTGGTCTCAGCGTAGCTGCTGGCACTCACCCATGTCATACGAGGGGGTCACTTGCTCATTTTCACTCCGGCATGATACTGTACGACCATCGGAGCCTCTCTCTGGGACCAGTGCTTTTCTGTACCTGCTCTGGACCAGAGGACCCTGTCCCTAATGCATCTGGTCAAATGCTGAGTGTCAGGATGTGCTCTGAGAAGTCCTGGACGCCACAGCCGGACATAGCTGTGGGAGGATCCTGTCCGTTACCCCTCAGTTTCCCCTTTGTCCCCTGGGAGAGGTTGACCTGCTCTCGTTTCTCACTTGCAAGTACTGAGTGTCAGACACCGTCCCAGTCACTAGCGACAAACAGTGAACAAACACCATGCAGAAGAACCACCAGACTCACATTCTGGTGGGGGATACGGGTAATAAATAAGAAAGTTCTAGAAGGGGAGACGCGGGGAGGTGTCAGGCACTGACCCAGCGTGTGTGTCTCTGAGAACACCTGGCTCACGGGACCCGCAAGTGTTGCGCCTTTTTGGGTGGGATTCCACACGATGTTTGGCTTTTGCTTTTTGGTTCTTTAATCATTAGTAGCTTGAGTGAGGAACCTTCTACCCTCCCGCATGTTCGTCATCGTGTGGGTGTCTGTCTGTCTGTGGCTTTTCCACTGTAAGTGGAGTGGAGAAAAGGTTTGACTGCATCCTGGTTTCTTTCCGTCCCTTGCTCCTGGGATGTCGGGTTAGGGTCACAGGGCCACTCAGCAATTTGATCTCAGCCCGACACGGTGAAGAAGGCAAGGCAGGGATCAGGAGGGCTGTTGTCACCCCTACGCCAGTGACGTTTCCACGGGGGCCGCACCCACCTGGCTGTTTGCCGTGGTCTGTGCTTGGAGTCACACGAAGACCTGGAAGGTGGCTGCCTATTACCGCCGCGTCACCTCTGTCCGAGAAGGCAGAGAGGCCTTGTGGGATCACTGGGGTAAGGCTACGGCCACGGCGGGACCCAGACACGGAGTGACCGAGGTCTTCCTGCCGTACCCTGGATGCCGCGGTCTAGCGAGTGGACCAGCCTTCCTCGGAGGGGGCTATTTTTGTTTCCATTTTCAAAGGTAGTGTTTGTGGCACATGTGTTCTAGGTGAGGAGTCACCCGTTCTTGGCCACACTTGAGCTAAAACTAGGTGTGGGGATGGGCAGCGAGACAGAGTGGTGACTCATCTCTGCCCGGACAGTCACACCTACACTGTCCCCTGGCAGCAGGACAAACACCCTGCTCTTTCCACCTGCCCCTAAAGGCCAAACGGTGGGGGAGGCTGCGTCCCTGCCCAGGTTGGGGGTGTGGGCAGTAAAATGGCTCTCAGGGTACCCCCCACCAAAGATACAGCCCTCCGGTGAGTCCCGTGGAGACGTCACAGGCGACTTCTGTCACCATACCCAGGGCCTGGGGGTCCCGGCAACCCCCACGGCAGCACAGGCTCCACAGCAGGGGTTTGGGCCGCAGCTCTGACAATGGCTCGGTGACCTGGGCGAGGTGTTGGTCTCTGCACTTCCTCCCGAGCCTGGGCTGTCCACCTCCTGCCCCTCTTACCCTGGTTCAAGCGGAAAGAATGTCTCTCCTTCCACCACCTTCTTTCCTGACGCAGGTGCAGGGAGGTGGGGACGCTCCCTGGCCCCTGCTGCTGCCTGCCCTGTGACCCTAAATCCTCCCTGGAGTACCAGGCACCACATACGCTGCACTGGAAGGCTGGGGGCCCAGCCTGGATCCAGCTCCAGTCAGGCACGCCGCCGTGCCTGACCTCCATTTGACTCTTAAGACGGGGGACGGTGCCACCTGGAAGGGCCAGGGGCTCCCGGAGGGTTTCCACAGGACGCTGCCCAGCCAAGCGGCGGTGAGGACCCTGGCACGGCAGCCGTGTTACCTCCATCCTCCTAAAGCACTTCCAACACCTCCCTGCAGTTTCTCCCTCTCTGAACACCTTGTGTCTTCTAGAGCTTTCCGCTGGTTTTGTGTTTATGCCCTCACATTTGGAGGACAGCTTCCCTGTTCCCCGCCTCACTCTGCATTTGCCAGAACCTTCATTGCATCCGTACCCTGTGGGTCCTTCTCCTCAACCACAGAGGCTCAGGAAGGCTTTGTGGCTGCCCCGGTGTGGGTGGGTCACGCTGTTTGCCCAAGGGGTTTGCAGGGGAACAGCAGCGTCGGCCAGGTGTGCTGCCAAGGTCCGCTGTCCACAGGGTGGGGACAGGTGCCAGGACAAGGGGAGCAGGAACAGGGTTTGCCCCTTGATGGCAGCCCCCTCCCCCGCTGCCGGCCTGGGCGGTTTGGACCTCACCTGGGAGCTGCCCTGGGGGTCAGTCTTCTCTCCTCCTGTCGCTCCCTTCCCTGCCCAGCCCAGGGTGGCGGGACCTCAGACGGGGACCTCAAGTGTGTAAGATGATGGGGGAGTGGGACCCCCTTTGACCGGCAGTCGTTTGCTAGTGCAACGAGGTTATGTCAAGACTTGGGAAAAGATGTGGGTGGCGTGTGGCCTCTGCCCAGCCCTCTGTCATGGGACAGGGGGCTGATGTGTAGCCTTCAGTGGCAGCTGCTGTGACAGCCAGGCCACGTTCCTTGGCTGGACTCGGGACTGCACCGGTGCACACCGCTCCCCGGCCAGCGCAGGGGCTTGTTTGCAAGCGTACGCTGAGGAGGCGTGGGGACACGAGCCGTCCCAGCTTCAGCTCTCCCCACCTCGGAGCCTGGGGACGCAGGCCCGGACTCCCGCCTTCACATCACTGTTCCTGTCCCCGAGAATGTCAGCGAACTGGGTTCAGCCCACAGGCCACATGCCTTAGGGTCCCACGCGCAGGCCGGGGCCCCTACGGTCCGTGCTGGTGGGCCTGCAGCACAGGCCCAGCCTTCGTGTGTTCCTGAAAACAAGCCAGCGTGGAGAGGAACAGGGACCCACTGTCACACGGCCCCGCCAGCAACAGCACGAGTCCCTCTGGCTTCTGAGCTGTGGCCCCTTCTCAGCCCGGGACGGGGTCCCTCTCCAAGCTCCCTCTGCCCCTGCCCCGGCTCCGGCTGGGGGTGTGCAGGGCTGAGCTTGGCTCCTCCGCTGGCCTTGGCGGAGACAGTGCGGAGCAGCACTTCCCTCCACAAAGCCGCACTGTTCTCAGCAAATCCTCCCAGCATCGGGATGCATTTTTTTCAAATGATTCAGCGGCACGTGAATGGGAAGGGCCAGAGCCCAAGGCTTTGGCACGAGATTCCGCCGGCCCACAGGGAGAAGGCAGGAAGGGTGGCGGGGCATGGGCGTGGGCCAGGGTCCCACCGGGCTGCAGAGGGAAGGGGCAGGGTCCGGGGGGTGGGGGGGGGGTGGGGAAGGGCAGCCGGGGGGCCGGGCTGTGGGTGCTGCGGCTTTCTCTGCACAGCCGAAGCTCTGATGGATGCCATTCCCTCGCGCTCCTGAGGGGAGCCACGGCACACGGGCAGGAAGTGGAGATGGGAGAGCTGGTCTCCATGGAGACGGGCATCCAGTGGCCAGCAGCTCACGTGTATGTGCTAGAATCTCCAGCAGCGAGGGAGGGAGCCGAGCTCGTGGGCGGCGTGGCCCAGGCTGCGGCTGCACTGCTGTCCACACCACGCCGTGCACCGTCACCCCACCCTCCGCCCCGCCCCCAGCAGTCTGCTCTGAGCAGTTCATTCCAGGCATTTCTCACCCTGGCCTGAGTCACACCGGCCAAGTCTCGTCCTCACCCTGGACTGGCACAGCCCTGCCCCAGGGCTTCCCAGGGTGCCCGTCTCCGCCCTTTTCCACTCCCCGAAAGGCCCAGTTGCTGGCTCCTGGGGATGGAGGAGATTTGGGGGACCCCAGGGTGGGTCTGGCCTCTCACAGCTGCGTCGGGGAGGGAAGAAACCCTGGTTCCCGCCAGCGCCACAAGCCTGTTTTTAATTACCAAGTGACGGCCCCTTTTTTCCTCATTTCCCTAAAAGGAGAGAACTTGGAGGAGGTTTATTTCACCGCTGACCGAAAGGGGCCGGGCCTGGCAGGGCAGGCTCAGCGCTGGGGAGACCCCATGACTGTCCACTGAGGGCCCCTCGGGTGGGGGCCAGACAGTGTGGCCAGAGGCTGCAGGTGGGGCCGGACACAGCCCGGGCTTCTGGGTGCCAAACCAGCACTGCCACCTTTCCATCGTGACATCTCCTGTCTGCACCCGTGTGCATGTGGTTTGTGGGGAGGGGCGTGGCCTCCAGCCTGGGGGACAGAGCAGGTGTGCGGTGGGTGCACACGGCCCCCTTTCCGTCTGCCCACCTGCCCAGCCCTGGCCGTGCCTGCGGCCGTCTCTGCCCTCTAGTCAGCGAGCTCGGCCATCCCGCTAAGAGAGGCAGACACCGTCCTGGTGCAGAGGTTGGAGTGGTCTGCACTGTGCCCCCCAAAGCCCAGGGGGATTATTCAGTTCCACACAAGCACTTAGGGATCCCACAGCAGTCGGAGAGCAGAGCCCCGGAGGAATCACTCTATCGCGCCTGTCGTAGCGCAGAACCACATGCTGCCTTGCTGGACATCTGTCTCCCAGCCGACGGTGTGGACACTAGGAGTGGGGAAGTGAGGCACCACCTCCCTTTCCAGACCCTGACCTTGGGAGTCTGTGGGCGGCTGGGACGGAGGGGCCCAGGTCCACCCTCACCTGGGAGCTTTGGACAAATTAATCAAAATTCATTAGTCAAACAGCCTCAGCCAGGTCAACCGGCCATACGGTGTCATTACATCCAGCCAAGATGGGACAGGAGACTGTCATCCCAGATGGCAGCCCTAGCAGGGGCTTGGCTGACTGTGCCATTGGATGGTGTAAATGTCAAAACTCGTGGCACCTCGCTCTTGGAGAGTTCAGACAAAAGGCAGGGACGATAGAGTCCTCCCGAGTAAGCCGGGGACGCCGAGTCCACCTGCAGCCTCAGAGCCTCAGCGGGGCGAGCAGAAGTCAGGTTGCGTCAAGGAGAGAAAGTGGTTTCATTTATAATTCCTGTGCAATGGTCCTACCCAGAGACGAAGTGGCCACAGGACCCCCGAGAACGCCTGCAGCGTGGGCCTGCGGCCACTCCGTGCGCATCCGGGCAACACGAGGCCTTCTCCAGGGCTGGTCTTGAGTGCGGGTGGGTGTCCCCGGGCTGACTTGGACCCCGCCGTGGCATCAGAATGTCCCCACCCCACGAGTGGGGACCGCGGGCATTTCCCCAGGGCCGTGAGCGGGATGGGGTGGAGGCAGGTGCTCCCCCGCGGTGCTTGCCCCGTGGACGCCCTCCCAGGCCCAAGTGGGAGCCTGCAGAGAGGCTGGGTGGGCGGGGGTGCTGGTGGCCTCTGGTGACACTGAGCACCTCTTCCCGGTTTCTGAGTCAGCGCAGGTGATCTGGGGCGGATTTTGACTTTGTGTTTAGAGGAATGATTCCAAGTCCCGGAGATACCTGTACCCATTCTGGGCAGATAGGTGACTTGGAGGGACAGCGGGCCGCCTTGCTGCTCCTGCTGCCTGAGCTTGGCCTCAGCAGGGACTGGGTGTGGGGGACACGCTGGGGCGGGGCCGGCAACGTCCAGAGGTTGGGACTTACCAGGCGACCACTTACCTGTGCTCCTGGGTGGGAGCCAGTGCCCCGCAGAGCAGCGAATGGGGATGACCTGTCGGGTGGACTGACACACGTGGCTCGTGGGACTGCTCTGGGGAGCAGCGGCCCGAGATGAGACACTGAAGAGGCTTCAGTGAGTGTGACATGCGTGAGCTCCGGGGAGGTTTTCTTTCTGGGTCTGACACCCGCCTGTCGAGCATGGGCACAGCGTGGTCTTATTTTTCCCAGGAACTTCTGTGGTGCTTCTGTGGACATAGTAGGATTCAGGAGATGTGGGTGGGTATGTGACAGGGACTTGGGGACACAGGACCATGCGATGGTGGCAGCAGAGGGATCGGAAGCGAGAGAACAGGAGAGGAGAGAACGGTGTCTCCGGGGCTGGTCACAGTTGGGATCTGTGAAGTGTCTGCCCCTCGGCCCACCCTTGGCCACAGCTCTTGTTGGTGACACCGAGTTTTCCGGCAAGGCCCCTCGCTGTTCACTCCCCACCGAGGACGGCAGCAGGACAGCACAGCCTCTGTTGGTTTTCCCTGGGTGGCTGTGAGTCTCCAGTCTGAACGTGGCCCATCCTCCTTGGATCGTGTTCCGTGACCTGGATTTCCCACCCACCCCGTTCTTTTCCATCCCCAGCCTGGCTGGGTGCACGAGGGATCGGTTTTGCAGGCTCCTTGCTGGGGGAAGTGACATCATGTGGTGTCCGGGGCCGGAGGGGTGGGGGCGGGGCTCTGCGGTTGCTTGTGCTTTGAATTCAGCCGAGGGCCCTGCGTTCCAGTAGCCGGCATCTGGCAGCGAAGGCATCAGCCAGTGTGTCACCCTTGATCTCAAACCCAGATGTGTGTTAACAGCAGAAGGGACAGAGGGAAAATGAAATGCGAGCCGCCCGGGGAGAGGCCACGGTTTCGGGCACAGGCAGCTCGAACGAGCGTCTTTATGGAGACTCCCTCCCTCCGCTGCCTCTGACTCCCGGGTAGGGGCGGTGGGGGAGAGCAGCCCGCTCCCGGGGGCACGGATGGGACGCGGGCTGAGCCCTGCTGGCGCCCAGCACCAGGCCCTGCACTTAGTAGGTGTTCAGTAAACACGTGTCCGTGCCTTGATTTTAATTTCTTCCCCGATTCTTTGTGTCTCTTTGCTTTCCCCGGCCTTGCTTTTTAAATGGCCTGGAACCCAGGGCCACCCTCCTGTGGAGCAGCCTCCTCGCCCGGTCCTGGGGGTCCATCCTGGCGCTCACAGTGGCGGCTGTGGCCGTGGGTGCGGGAGTGTCTCACGGAGGGGTCTCCTCGCCTGCCGCCACTGGGCACTGGAAGCCGCTTCTCCGTTTTCCTTTCTGTCACCTGTCTTCTTGCCTGGGCCGGGTGCTTCTCAGAGGCAAGGTCTGTCACGGGAGCCTCCGACGTGCCAGACCCACCCTGTACCCCTTTCTCCACCTGCCGCTGCCTCTGGGCAGCCGCCCTGGACGGGCACCTGCCGCGACCCTGCTGTGCCACAGATGTGCGCCAACCAAAGCGTCAGCGGCCTCCGTCCCTCGTGTGGGGGGTGTGATGCCGTGGGGAAGGCATCCGTAGAGCTGGTCCTCCTCTGCCTCTCTGGGGTCCCCTTTTCTTCCTTCACACCACCTCTCATTTTGCAACGTGGGGGAGGAGGTTCCTACCCTGAATTCCCACCCCGAAGAGTCTGAATTCGGTTCCCTGTGAACAAACTGACGCAGCCCGGCTGGAGATGGAGGGTCTCAGGCTCTGCCTCCCCTTCCCTGCAAGCGTCCGGCTCCTCAGTGCCGGTTAACGCTCTGGTTGAAGCCCCCGAGTCTGCCCCAGGCCCTGGATCCAACCAGTGCCTTCTGCCAGTTGGAGAGGGCCAGCGCGTACCTGCAGCCCTGAAGCACAGCGGGCGCGTTAGGAAGCTGCGTCCGCTCCAGACGTGGGGAGTCTGCTGGGCGTCGTGAGCGGGAGCGAGCGTCCCTGTACCTGAGCGGCGAGATGCGTGTCCCAGTCCCCCAGCCCAGGCATGGGAGAACGTGCCCTGTTCCTCTCTGTGGCGCTGTTTCGTTCACGGTCCTGAGCCGGACGTGCGTTCGTTGCCGGGCACCGCATCCACGCACCTGACCTCTCTAATCCTCACCGCAGCCTCGGGAGGTGCAGGGTCTGCTGCTGGGGTCTCCGTTTTGGACTCTCTGTGAGTACCTGTGGCTCAGCGAAGTCCAGGTTCGCCTCTGAGACCACGCGGCTGGGGCGGCTCACGCGGGATCCGTCCCTGATGCCGCAGCTTTCGAATACGGACCCGGACTCTGCTGGGAGCCTCAGCGGGTTTTGTAAGAGGCCAGCACATGGACCTTAATGCATGGACTGGGATGGAGCCTTTTGGCTGTTGCAGAGTAATTTTTGCTTATTTTCTGATCACATTAGTATGTTGGTTGAATTCTTGTTGTGCACAATAAACCATTGTGCCACATAGCAGACCACTGAAAACCAGTTCCAGAAAGTTCCAAAAGGCATGCAGAATTCAGTAGACTGTAACAAAGTCCAGCTTATTGCTCCTTCTGGAACCATCATATCCTTCTAATTTTGCTGGTTTGCTTTTGAGCTGATGACTTTGCTACCTGAAGAGCAAACTTATGACAGAGTTAATCAGGCATGTTTACTGATTTGCGTAAACTTTTTGCAGCATTGCAATAAGGTATATAGATTAGGCAGGTAATAAGAGGGACCAAAGGGAAACCTCCCCTGAGCCACCAGCCCAGTGTTACCAGGTTCGGCTCGGTTCCATCTGGCTAACATTCTGCAGGTCGAACGCAGCCTCTGCCTGTTAGGGCCTCCCAGGGCCCTGAGCAGACAGGTATCCAGGTGTTGACAGCAGGATGGATGAGAGATGGGGAATATACCAAGTGCTGCAGGAGAACAGAATTTCCTGGAGGAAGACAGAAAAGGGCTATTTTAGCTGGGTCTTGAAGAATGAATAGAAGTTCTCCAGGCAGAAAGGGGGAGATGGTATTTGGGGCAGAGGAAATTTGCCTGTTCAGAAGTGTGGATGTACCTGGGCCGTTCAGGGCGGAGAGTTTTGTGGCCTAGAGGACCCGCAGGAGCAGGGCTCGGAGCTCTCGGGCCACAGCCACCAAGGCACCCGGCTGGCGTCAGGGTGCAGGGTCTCGTGTTCTAGGCAAAGGCAGTGGGCAGCCAAGGAAGATGTTTGGGCTGGAAGGGACGTGAGTATAAAAGGACAGCTGGTGGCAGTGGGTGAGATGATGGTTTCTGGTTGGGGAGGGGACACCGGGCGGCATCTCCTAGATGTGGCTTTTCAGGGTGAGGCCTGGCTTGGCTTGGGAAACAGGAACCTGTGGCCTCAGCCCGTCATGACTCAGCTCCAACAGAAGAACTAAGAATGGGGTTTGGGCCTGGGTGGGGCGGTGGGGCTGTGGCGTGGGGCTCTGGTGCCAGGGTAGGATCCCCAGAGAGCATTTCTGGGGCCCGTGGGGCTGGACGCAGGTAGAGCACCCACGAACCTGGGCCTCCCTGCCTCTGTGGGAAAACACAGCCCCGGCCAGGAGCTTCCAAGAGACTTGAGCTGAGCGCTTGGGGCTGGGGGTGGGAGGCTTCTTTGAGCCTGGTGCTGTCTGCTCCTTACCTCTCTCTTGTGCTCATATCCACCCTAACATGGCACTTACCCAGCGTGACCCTGCACCCCCGAATTTTGGAGGGCAAAGCTTTTAAAGCCATTAAAACAGGCCATGCCCTAAGCTGATAAGCCTTGGAACGGAAAAGGGAGGGCCCTACCCTGAGCCGCCCAAGTGATGGAACAGAGTCCTGGCTTAATTGCTAGCAGAGAGCCCCATGGTGCATGGCCCCTCAGCAGCTGCAGGCTCCAGAACATTCCAGAACCTTCTCAGCCCAACCTCTTCGCTCTCTCCCACCTTTGGTTGTGGCGGGGCTCCTCCTTCTGTTTGACCTCCCTCCTCAGTGTCTGTCCCTTAGGTCTGCCAGCTAAGCCTGCAGGCGTCTCCTAACCGGTATGCACATTCTGACCCTGCCCCATCAGCCCCCAGTGGAATTCGTGTTGCTATAAAGAATCACTCTTAGGACATTTTCTGGGGAAACTTTTAGGACAGATGAGGAGGGCAGCTGGATAGACCTTTTAGATGTAAATATGCCGAGCCCCTTTAAGTTGGCAGTGACCCCTTGTCCTCAGCCCAGAATGGCTTGTTTGCCCGTAGGCTGTGGGTGGGTGTGGTGGGAAGGTCCACCCTTACTGCGTGCTGGGATGCGGGCCTGGGCATCTGTGTGTCTGCCTCCCCAGCCGACACACACACACTGGGGAGAGTGAAGAAGAGCCCAGAGCACTCATGCGTGACATCATGACAGGCTTTGGTCAAGTCAGTGACTGTCCCCCCCTGGCACCGACTCCACCGTGGTCATGAGCTGCCAGCAGGCCCCTGTCCACCAGGAAGGATTCTCGGGGGAGGGGAAGGAGCGCCAGGGCATTGTCTGTCCACTTTCAGGAGTCAGATGCCACTCGGGGTGGGGTTACCCTGTCCCTGGTTCCACAGCTGGGAGGTGAGGGTGGGCCCCGGCCCCCAGCGCCTCCCGCAGGACCCGCGCTCGGGAACCCCGCTCACCTCTGGCCCTTGTGTGTCGCAGTGATCAGGGCCAAGGCAGTCAGCGAGAAGGAGGTGGACTCCGGGAGTGACGTTTACGGCAACCCCATCAAGAGGATTCAGTACGAGATCAAGCAGATAAAGGTAACGTGGCCACTGTGCGGGGGCTCGGGGCTGGGCAGAGCCTGGGTCCCTGGAACACAGCCCGGCCACCTGGGGGGCAGAAATGTGGTCAGGCCACAAATAGATCTCATCTTCCTTAACCCGCACACGCCTGAGAAGTCGTGTGACAACGGTGTGTTCCCGGTGACTTCCATTGTTTGAGAAACACGTTACCTTCATTTGTACGGGTGATCTGTCTGCGGCGTGGCCTCTGCTTGAAGTCCCCAAGTTCACCATTGCGTCCATGGAATGTTCCGTGGTGCCTCTCTGCGGCTGAGCCGTGGGGGATTGGAAGGCTGTGTGGGGGGACTTGGTCGTTGCCCCTGGGAGCCCCCAGCTGGTGTGAGAGAGCGTCACCTGAGTCCCCCAGACTGCAGCGTGTGGTCCACACCTGCTCGCTTTGCATTAAGTTCTAAGAGGAGGGATTTGGCAAAAGGAGGAGTCCCGTGGCCAAGTGTGTTGGAGAAGCTTCCAGAAAGTGGGAAGGGGAGGGAGAATGGCTGGGCCAATTGCTGAGAAGACGAGATGTCAGGTGGGAGGGGCTGCAGGCCGAGGGGAGGAGGGTGGGATTTGTTAGTTTTTCCGTAGTATGCCCGTGTTCGGGGCACATGGGAAGAACACGTGTGACGGGGAGACGGAGTAGGCAGAACATGGTGAGCAGGACCCCGCGCCAGGGCGCAAGGCTGATGCTGCTGTCGTTGACGATAATGAACTTGGTCTACAGGGAGAAGAAAATTCTAGCCTCCAGGTGGAGGGACAGCTCTGTACATGGTAGTTGTCACCATCCATATTTAATTTTGTCACAAAAATAGAAAGCAATAGAAAATGAAGGTGACCAGGAGGTCAGTGGAATGCTCAATTGTCACACCCACGTCACTTAAGCGGGTGACCTAGTCTCTCAGTGCCTGAGTCTCTTGACTGATGAAGCAGGAAACAACCTGCTCTGACGACCTCATCAAGGGGTCGTGACAAAGCAGGTGTTAACGCCACGGAAGTGCTTTAGCCTTTTGGAGAGTGATGTCATTTAGTACGGGACCAGTGTGACCTTGCCTGGTACTGCTTGGAGTGTAGCTCTGGAAGAGCTGGTTGGTCTGACATTAGGGGTGATGCCGCTCGGTTGGGTTTGCTCACTGCCACCCCAGAAAGGCAAGAAAGTACCCCGCGTGCGGGGAAGACGCCGTCCTTCACCCGGCAGCAGGTGTGTTCCAAAGGCTGTAAGCTGCTCAGATGTTGAGAAGTCCAACCTCCCTGGCCCACGGGGTGACATCCTGGTTCCAGGGGTGCCTCTCTGCTCTCGTCCCCATCAGGCAGGCAATGCTTCACCACAGTTCCCGGAACCACGCAAAGGTCGTGGGCCTCCGTGGTGGGCCAGAATCACGAGGGGTGCACGAGCCCCTCCCCAGAGATTCTGAAATGACCTCTTTGTGGTGCAGAAGTATAGTTGGGGGGCAGAAGTACAGTCTGAGAAAGTCCCCTCCAGGTGGCAGGGTTGTGCCCACACCAGGCTGTTGAGGGCCTGCAGACGATCACTTAGGAGCGGGAACGGTGGCCTCTGATCCCCGGGTCTCGCACTCGTCCAACCTCCTCCGTGTCGGCAGCACCGTGGGGAGGGGCGGGCCGCCGTGATGTTCCCGGCCCATCTCCGCTTAATCTCCTCTTGCTTGTCTTTCCAGATGTTCAAAGGGCCCGAGAAAGACATAGAGTTCATCTACACGGCCCCCTCCTCGGCAGTGTGTGGGGTCTCGCTGGACGTCGGCGGGAAGAAGGAGTATCTCATCGCAGGTGTGTCCGAGCGCAGGTGTCGTCCCCCTGGCTCCCAGGGTTGGGGGCAGGTTAGCTTGAGGGACCGCCAGGCGGTGGACAGAGCCCTGCCACCGTGAGCAGTGCTGTTCAGAAGTTTCGGGCCCTCCCTGCTATCTCCTGTCAGGGAAGCCCGGTGAGCCTTCACCCACCTGCCGGTGGTGTTCCTCCGGTTAGAACCGTGTGACTCGATGGGAAGAAACAAAGTAAAGCAACATGCGTAGGGAATTTCACATTGGAAAAAGGAGAATGTTTTTGCCTTTTTTTTTTTTTAAGACAGAGTCTCGTTCCATCACCCAGGCTGGAGTGCAGTGGTGTCATCATAGCTCACTGCAGCCTCCAGCTCCTGGGCTCAAGTGACCCTCCTGCTACTTTGTGTCTCTATGAGTCTGACTACTCCAGAGACGTCTTAGAAGTAGAATTATAGAGCATTCGTCCTCTGTGTCTGCTTATTTCACTTAGCTTAATGTTTTCAAGGTTCATTCGAGTTGTAGCGTGTGTCAGAATTTCCTTCCTTTTTAAGGCTGAATAATATTTCATCGTATGGCTATAGTGCATTTTGTTGATCATTGCATCTCTTTTTTTTTATATATGTTTTTATTCTTAAATAAGTTATTTCCCTTTACTTCTTCCTACCACCTCTCTGCCTGCTCAGCCGGGCTTCTCCCCAGGTGTGCGGACGGGATTCTCCACCCCGGCACTGTCGGCGTTCTTGGTTGTGGGGGCCATCTCAGGCATGGGAGGATGTTTAGCTACATTTCTGGCCTTCACACATTAGATGCCATAGCACCCCCTCAAGTTGTGGGGTCTCCAGACGTGGCCAGAAGTCCCTGGTGAGGGGCGGATTGCCCTGGTTGAAAACCACGGGCCTAACAGAACGTTTTCGGTGGTGGGAATGGTCCGTGTCTACACCGTCCGGTATGGCCAGTGCAGCTGAGGAACTGAATTGTAAATTTTATTTCCTTTCAATTAATTTGAATTTGAATGCAAACAGCCACATGTGGCTGGCGGCCACCACACTGGACACGGCTTTCTCAGCCGGTTAAAGAGTATTACTCCCCTCTTCCTGGGGAAAGCAGGGGTCGGATCACAAACTTAAGAAAAAGGAAGAGCCAAGACAACTACCCTAGACTGGCCCTATGTTTTGTTCCAAGATCCAAATTTAATCATAAACGTAAACTCTGAATCCAGATATCCATGATTTGGTGGATTGTCTTCTGTCTCAGGGTGTATGTACCTTTTTTCTCTTCCGTTGAGAGTATTTACAAACCAAGACACACTCAGCAGCGCCTGCCAGGTGCCCGGCCCTGTGCTAGGAGCAGCTGGAGATTCCAGAGGAGCCTTTGGCTCCTACATTCAGGGCTGCAAGAACATTCCCGCTAGGGATTGGAACATAAGTCAGAGAAAGTGGGCAGGTTTCATTGTGGAGCATTGTGACTGGTGAGCAGGTGCTTAGAAGGTCCAAGGGCCCAGAAGACTGACTGTTGGGAGCAGGTGTCGACCTTGGCCGTGGATGGGAAGGGGGTCACTGCAGGGAGTGGGACTGAGACGGCCTCTGTTGTCTCCCCTTGGGTAACATCCTTCCTCCCGTCCTCAAAATGCTCATAGCAGCTGATTCCCTGGGGGCCTTGGGCCGTCAAGACTTCTGTTCTTCTCCTTGGGGATATTGGGAGATTTTTTCCTTCTTTTTCTTACGCATTTCTGAACTTCCTGATGAGTTTTATTGGGGGCATCTTTCTTTTAACAGCTTTATTGAGATGTGATTCACACACCATTCAATTTACCTATTGAAAATCTGCAGCTCAGTGGTTTTAGTATATTGAGAATTGCACAGCCATCAACACGGACGGAGAGACACTGCACCCTTCAGCTGTCACTCTCCTAAGCCCCGTCCTCCCCCACGCCCAGCCCCGCACACGCACCGATCTGCCTCCGTCCCGTCGGCTTCCCTGTTCCAGACTTTCACACGCATGGAATCGTGCAACACGTGGTCTTTGTAACTGGCTTTCTTCACGCAGCATGATGTTTCAGGGTTCACCCATGTGATAGCATGTGTCAGCATTTTGTTCCCTTTTGTGATAACAACATTCCGTTGTGCGGCTAGGGCACATGTTGTTTATCTGTTCATCATTTCCTGGGCATCTGGGTTGTTTCCACCTTTTTGCTATCATGCCTAATGCTACAGTGAACGTCTGCTTTTGCAGGAGCTTTTGCAGGGACATTCTCGTTTTTCTTGGTGTGTCCCTAAGAGTGGAATTGCAGTGGCCCAAGGTGACTCTGGGTTTATAATCACTGACTGGGGAGCTGCCAGCGTGTTTTCCAAAGCAGCCGCACCATTTTACGTTCCCAGTCTCTATTATTTTTACAATAGGAAAAATAAAATAAAATGGAGCAGAGTAAGGGGACCAAATCACGCATGGTGCAGAGATCTTACACGCTGATGCCACTGGTGCCATCGTAATAATGCGGAGACGGCAGCAAGCTGGTGCAGTCACATGGCGCACACAGTGGCACGTGGCGCGGGTGCAGGTGTCCGGCGTCCGGGGCCTGCTGCGGCACGTGCACAGGGACAGCCTGGAAGGTCTGCAGTGTGTTGGCATCTACTATATAGCCTTTTTAATACTTTCCTATGTTTGCTAAACTTTACAAAATTTTTGCATGTATTTTTTATGATGATAAAAATAAGATCTGGAGAGAAGATACAGGCTACGGAACCTTCCGTGGTGCAGGGAACTGGCTGCCCTGACACATCCACGGCTTCCCGTTTTCTGCATCATCTTTTTATCCCGGTCCCTATGCAGCACCCTGTAAAGCCAGAGCCTCGGGGCCCAGCTCCGGCTCCTCACACTGCCCCCCAGGGGCAGCCTGGCCAAACTGCAGGGCCAGGAAAGGAAGGAGGGCTGTCCTGTTCACAGGTGGACTCCTGGGTGGTCCAGTGACCTTGGCCTGGGCCAGCCGCCACCCCCAGGCACACCCAGCTGAACCACACCCACACTGAGGCTCTGTCGCCCACGGCTCGAGCACCTCCCTGTTCACGGGAGTGCCCTTTTCCTGGGCACTAGGAGGCAGGTGTTTTCCAGATGCTTCTCACGCAGATTCCATTCGACCCCCGCAGCCTCCCTGTCATAAAGGTAAAGGTGCTGTTTTTGTCCCCGTTTCACAGCTGAGCCAGCCGGAGCAGGAGACGTTTGCTCCCCGTGCAGTGGCTGTGCGCCGGGCCCACCTGCCCTGGCTGGAGAGCCGGTGGTTAAACTTCTAGTTTTTCAGCTGGGTGCGGTGGCTCACGCCTGTAACCCCAGCACTTGGGTAGGATGAGGTGGGGTCGGAGGGGCCGTGCCTCCTGCGGGGAAAGCTGCAGTCTATAGCAGCCGCTGATTTCTGCAGTCAAAATACCCCGTCCTGGCTGATTTCCAGATGCCAGCATGACATCGACTAGCTCATAAAGCTAAAAAAAAAGCCTTGAACTCCTGGGCCCAAGCTATCCTCCCGCCTCAGCCTCCCGAGTAGCTGGAACCACAGGCGCCACCATCATGCTCAGCTAATTTTTCTATTTTTTGTAGAGATGGGGGGTCTCACTGTATCACCCAGGCTGGTCTCAAACTCCTGGGCTCAAGTGATCCTCCCGCCTCATCCTCCCAAAGTGCTGGCCAGACTACGTACTCACACAGGTGGAGTCAGACGTCCCTGCGTGGCTGACTTGTTTTGCTCAGCATCATGTCCTCAGGCTCCACCCATGTTGCAGAATGTGTCAGAATTTCCTTCGTTTTTACATACATATATTTTTATTTCAAACTAGTTTGTTTTCAAACTAGGTGATGTTTTTCTCAGTTGAGCCCTACGTATGTTTCCATACTGTTAACGTTTCCATTAACTTTACCGCCCGGACACGCCTGTCTCCACGAGGCACTGGGAAGTCTGATGATGCTGTAGATTTAAAGCTGCCCATGGTAACACTCCTTGTCAGGAGAAGATGGAAGGTGACACAGTGAGATGCCCACGTGGGGGCTTGAAAAACACACCTGCTTGAGTTTGCACCTGTGCTCTGACCCCTGACCGGCTGGTGTGCTTCTCGGGTGACTTTAACTGTCTGTGCCTCCTGCGCCCGTCAGTGGACAGGGACGATGACAATAGCGTCTGCCCCACAAGGTTGTTGGGATGCTGGGTCCCTTGGTTGGGGCTTACTCGGGGGTAGCTAATAATTTTATTTCTAAATTAGAGGTGGCAGTGACGTGCACATGTAGCACGGCATGAATGAGAAGCTAATGAGCTGAGATGGAATCGTAGCTGAGGTCTAAGAAGAGCTAGGTTAGCGCGCAGCAGAATTAGTGAGAAGGTTCTGCTGGAAGGGTATTTATTGCCCCTGTGGTTTGGAGAGGAAGGATCCTAAGCAGGACACTGTCACTGAAAGATCCTGAGACAGGGGTGTGCTTGATGTCCTCATTGCTCTGTTTTGAAGACCGTTCTTTGGGCCACTCTGCCATGAGACTACCTGCCCATAGGCCGGCTGACTCGTCACACATCTGCTCCTTACTTCATCCCCTCTCCTCGGGACGGGGTGAGGTCATTATGGCAATGGTGGCTGACTCACCCCGCTGCCGGAGGAGCCGCTGTAATCTGACTTCTTTCCCAAGCTCGGTCAGATGACTCCAGATTGAATCTGAGGCGCAGAACCTAGACCCAGTTCGCCTGGAGTCCGGATGGGCCCCTCAGCCACGGCTAACCAGAAATCACAGGGCGCAGCGAGCCGCTCAGCCAGCGCTGGCTGCGGCCACGGTGACCACATGGCCTGAGGCAGACCACCCCTTCTTGGGCTGGTGACTCAGCTTCACATGTCAAGCCGGGCACCGTGAGACCCGTGTTTGGGAACTCTTATGGAGCTGGCCCTGTAATTTTCTTCTTCAGTCTTCTTCTCCGAGAGGAAAAATAAACACAGAACCCTCAGTTACAAATTTTAATTAATTCCTGTTTTTCTATATCCAAGACTCATGCTTTGCTTTTCTCCAAGACAGACAGAAGGAGAATGTTGCGGCAGATGCTCATGTCACGTGTGCCCAGCAAGTCTTAATTAAACTAAACAGAGTCTTTTAACATTCTGAGATGCTGCAGCATTGATATGTGACAACCAAGGTGCACGTTAGCCCGGTAACCGGGGCCACTGAAAAGAGACAGTTTGCATTTTGTCTCCACTTCCTGCCATTGCCTCCTTCGGTGGAAGCTTGACTTGGTGGTGACAGGCCAAAAGAGAAAATAGCAGAGAAAGACAAAATATGAAGCAAATTGTTAGAACAGACACAGCCTGTGTCATCAGTGTACTTTTATTGAGCAACTACTATGCAGATGCAAAAGGGTTAAGACACAACGCTTACCCGTCAAGCTTACTGCTAGTATCTGTTCAAGGAGCCAGGTGCATCATAAAGGCAGGTAAGAACAAAGAGTGGGACACGGATGCTCATCAAGTGACACAGGAGGAATCGCCATAGAAGTTTGGAGGTGCAGCCAGGATAGAAACTGGGCCTGTGTGTGACGATTAATGACCGGGCAGGGCCGCAGCGCACCTGCACGGCGCTCAGTGCAGAATGAGCCAGGAGGCAGGAACGAGGGCTCTGCCGTCTGTCCGCTTCGCTCCTTCCTCATCCACGCTGAAGTCACAGAAAATAGCTACAGCTTTAGGAAAAAAAGCCAAATATCTGTTTTTGAAGTGCTCAAGGCCACCCAAACACTTGCCTTTTAAGTTATAGGATTCAGAATAAGTTCTCCGCAGTCATCCTGCTTCTTGATCCTCTTCTTCACCTGGATGTCACACACGGCTGAACAGCCGCGGCCCAGACAGAAGCAGGAGTGTCAGGGAGTCTGCACAGCAAATGCAGTGTGCCACCCCCCCCCATGTCACTCGGGCCTGCTGTGTGCCTCGGGCAGGCCAGGCCGTGTTTCCCAGGGCTGCAGGTCACAGTTCTGTCAGTTTGTGACGAAGGCTCGGGGGACAAGCTGCGTCATGACTTCACTGAGCCGTGTTTCTATTAATATTAGTGGATTGTCCGTAGCCAGTGCTGGGGCTGACATCATTAAGTCGGATGCCCTGGGGCTTTGTCAAGCGCAGGTGCCCGGGGCACAGCCTGAGGCTCCGTCTGCTTCTCAGGGACGTCGGCCTTTGCCAGAGCTCGTCACCCGGCACTTGTGTCTCTGCAAGGTGCCATCGTAGCAGGAGGGATGAGTTTTTACATGACCTCCGTGGCTGTCGTTGGGTTGTCATTCTCTAGAACACACGTGTTTGTTCTTCTCCTGCGTGAATCACGCCAAGGCTGTCACCAGTGTCTATCTTCAGCGAAGGGAGGGGGCTGAGTCAGGAGCCTGGGGTGCAAGAAACGCACAGCACCCCATCCTGCGCCATGCAGCAAGTTCAGAGCGGATTTCTAATGTTTAACAATTCCTTGTTTTTCCTATTCGTGATGGAAAAATGCAGAACTGCAAGTTCAACATCAAATAGGAGCAATGCCTGAGAATAACTAGTGAAAAAAAGAGGAAACAGTGCAGTCTATGTACCATACGATCACTGGTGTGTGAGTGTCAGGAGGAAACCTATCAAAATACTGGCTGTAGCTAAAGAAAACAGGGAGTTTCTTCCTGGGTTGTTTCCTATGCTTTCTAAGTTTTCCACAGTGAAAGCGCATTATTTAAACTTAGAATAAAGCATCCACGGGATTGTTAGAACCGAATCCCAACCCCCGCGCCGCACCCAGACATAGGCGGCGGGTGGAGGGTCTGGTTCCTCGCCCTGAGCTGGCTGTGCTGTCTCTCCTCAGGAAAAGCCGAGGGGGACGGCAAGATGCACATCACCCTCTGTGACTTCATCGTGCCCTGGGACACCCTGAGCAGCACCCAGAAGAAGAGCCTGAACCACAGGTACCAGATGGGCTGCGAGTGCAAGGTAAGCGGGACCCGCCTCTGGGGTCTGCCCTGTCGCCACAGCGATGGCTGGGGTTCTGGTCCCCGGCTTTCCCGGGCCTCTCGGTCCACTGGGTCCTGGCAAGGGACGGCCTCCCCAGGGGCGAGGCTGTCTAGCGGGGGGCAGAGCCTTTGGCTCCCGGTCCCCGGACAGCCCTGAGAGGCAGCTCTGTCAAGGGATAATTGCGAGGTAACAGAATCTGAGGGTCAACGCACAGTCCGCCCATGTGGCCTGTAGCTTCCAGAAAAAGGAACTTCATGGGGAAAACGCGGTCCTGTCGGTATTTTTCTACAGCCGTATGAGTGCAAACACTTGTGTGCCTCGTGAGGGAGCACCGCGGGTGTGACACTTTTCCCAACATGGCAGACATTTCCACACGTGGGTCCGTGTCGATGTGGGACCCGTGTTTTGAGAGCACCAGAGACGCCGCCTCTCTTCCCCAGCTCCCGCGGGGGCTGCGCCACGCCACGGCCCCGATGCCGGCTCTCGGGGGGACCGGCTGTGGGGGACGAGAGCGTCTCCAGGCTTGGGTCACAAACCTGCCGCCACCACCGTGCCCCACCCCCAGGAGCACTGCCGAGCAGCACCCCCGTGTCACCAGAAGTGAGCCTGGGACCCGGCGGTGCTGCCCCGCGGCGGCCACTGTCTCTTGTGACCGCCTCCAGCCCGCACCTGGCACGTTCAGAGCGGGAACTCCCAGCTGGTGGCCTCCAGAACGCCTCTGCCATAGCGTGAGATCAAACACCACGTCCTTCCTTCTTCCTTACACGGCCACGGAGGTGGCCACCCTCTTGTGGCCTTGGGTTCCTTTGCCAAAATGCTAGTTGCCGCTGCCCTCGAGGCTTGGGCTGGAGGGCCAGGTGCGGGCCGTTTCTCTGGCTCCCGGAAACTGAGGGCCCTTGGTAGCTGCCACGCGCCCGAGAGGGCGAGGCTAAGCGGGAGCCCCGCCGTGCTCAAGGAAGGCCGACCGGAGGGCCCAAAGCGGGGGCCTCTGTAGCAGTAACAGGTGTACAGGTGGGTGGGTACAGGGGCGGGGGGTGCACAGGCTTCATGCCCGGCCCCGACCCCCCCCAGGCAGCCCACCGGCTCCTGCACGGAGAGCTTGCAACTCAAGAAAGGCTGCTGTCCTTGAACGCCGTGGGCAGGCACATCGCTAGTTCTAGAGACGCCTCCGAGCGGCCCGACTAACCCTCGTCATGTGCCCCTTTCTAGATCACACGCTGCCCCATGATCCCCTGCTACATCTCCTCCCCGGACGAGTGCCTCTGGATGGACTGGGTCACGGAGAAGAACATCAACGGGCACCAGGCCAAGTTCTTCGCCTGCATCAAGAGAAGCGACGGCTCCTGTGCGTGGTACCGCGGGGCGGCGCCCCCCAAGCAGGAGTTTCTTGACATCGAGGACCCGTAAGCAGGCGACAGCATCCCTGTGGCCGACTGAAAAGCCTCCAAGGGTTTAGACTGGTCCAGCTCTGACATCCCTTCCTGGAAACAGCATGAATAAAACAGTCATCCACGCGGGTCCACATTAGTATGATTCCACCCCCACCCCATTTTCCTTTTAGACACAGTTGTGGGTCTGGAGGGAGAGGCGGGCCCGCCCCCCCCCCCCACTCCCTCTGCAGCCTGGCACTATGTCCCAGGACTATGTCCTGGTCTCTGGTGCTGAGGTGCAGGCGGGGGCAGGACACACGGACTCCCTCCCGGGCCCTGCCTGGGCACCGCCGCGGATGCTGTGCAGGCCTGGTTAGGGCCGAGCCAGGAAACGTGCATTTTGCAGAAATGTTTGAGGGGTTGTTGCGAGACTGTGTAGCAGGCCTACCAGGTCCCTTTCACCTGAGGGGGCATGTCCCTCGTTTCTGCAGCTGCCACACCTCTGGTCCCAGGTAGCATTCCTGCCCCCTTGCAAGTGCCCCCATCTCCCCTGTGCCCACCAGGGACTCCCGGCACCTGTGACTCCCCCAAGTCCAGGAGTAGCCCCAGAACCAGTGGCCTGTTCTTGAAGGAACCCCACTTAATCTTGTTCACCCACAGAGCCCAGTGGGAGCCTCCCTTCGAGCCGAGGAGAGATGTGGGAGCCAGAGGCCTCACTGAGCCATGTTTCAGTTTCAGCCACCTCCTGTGGGTCCCCCCCAAATGCCCCGACCCAGGGGGGTCTGTGAGACCCTGTCCTGAGGGCAGGCACCTGGGGGCTGAGAGGCTGCCCTTACAGCTCCCTCCTAAGCTTCCGAGTGCTCCTGCTTCCTCCCCTGCTGGCATCAGGTGTCTGGATGGGGTCGCACGGCTTGGCTTTGCCCGGGGCTGTGCAGGGCCGGTGGCGGGGGCTGGCTGTGCTCCCTGCTCACCTCCTGAAGACAGAAAAAGCTGGGTCTCACTGTGCCCCGACAGGGTTAGCACAATCAGCCACCGTTCTATGCATGGATTTCTGCAGGTGACGTTAGCCAAGCATATTAAGAAGTCCGACCTAGGAAGGGAAGAATTTTGGAGGTAGGTAGCTCTGGTGACACCTCACTTCTTTCTGAGCCTCCAGGGCACTACAGCCCGTGTTAAGAGACATCTCATTTCTCTAAAGGTGAATTCTCAGATAACACGTGACCTGAGTTGCAGGTATACCAACTTCTGCTTGTATTCCTTATCTTACAAAGATCACCCGGTTAAGAAACTTCTTAGGGAACCTATGTGTTCTCTAAGGATGGTTTTCTGATGCCAGTAAAGTGGGAGTTAAGATAGGCACAACTTCCTCAATAATGCTAAAGATAATCTCTTTTTTCCTCCTACCAGTGTTATAAAGGTAAACTGTTCTGAGGACACACGTGCACATTATGCTAACATGCACACACAGGGGCACCCACACACGTGCACACGGGCGCACACACAGTGAAACTGAAGTCGGGCAGCCTGTGAGTGGTCCTTCTGCAAAATGCTTCCCAATCTTCTCAGCCTCCTCTATTCTGCAGCGACCCCAAAGCAACTGTAAGACTCCTGACCCCCGGGTGGCATGTCGCCCCCGTGCCCGCACGGGACCCGGTCAGCACAGATCTCGATGACTTCCCTTTCCGGGGCGGGCTGGGGACCACCCAGGCATCAGCTCCTGCCCCAAGGGCGTTTCATGCTGTGTAGTAGTAAGAAGTTGGTGAGATGTCATAATGGACCAGTCGTGTGATTTCAGTATATACAACACCAGACCCTCCAATCACTATGACACCCCACCCCCGTTCGCTTCCTGTATGGTGATATCATATGTAACACTTACTCCTGTTTCTGCTGATTTTTAAGATGTTTTGGTTTGTTTCTGACATCCGCTGTAATCATCCCTGTGCTGTGTTTTATTACCCTTGGCAGGCGTTAGACTTGCACTTTTTAAAAAAAGGTTTCTGCGTCGTGGAAGCGTTTGGCCCAGAGCGGAAGGGGCGGCGTGCTCGCCAGCCTGTGACGGTGGATTCCTTCAGAGCTTTTCTGCAGTTTTTGGAGTAGCTTTGCCTTTTTCCCCACCTCCCACCTTTGGTTTTCTGGTTCAAATTATTACAAAGTAAAGGATCTTTGAGTAGGGTTCTAAAAGATGGTCTTTATATTTGATCCACGCACATTGGTCTTCTAACCATGCTGAGCAGAAAAAAAACAAACAACAGATCAAGATGAAGTGCCTGGTGGCAGCTGAGAGACGGAGCCACTCAGATGCCTTCACGGTAAAGGACTGCAATATAGATACAGTCTGAGCAGGACCACGCGGCGCCGTTTAATTTATGTTATATTCTAAGCGCTGCTTCCTCCCTCTGTTCTTTTCATCCTGCAAGCAACTCAAAATATTTAAAATAAAGTTTACATTGTAGCTATTTTCAAATCTTTGCTTGATAAGTATTAAGAAATATCGGACTTGCTGCCATAATTTAAAGCTTTGTTGATTTTGTTTGTTTTTGTTTGGATTTGGGGGGGCGGGGGGAGCAATGTGTTTATGCTGGAGTGTGAAGTCTGAGACCTTCCCGTGCTGGGAACACATTGAGAGTTGTTGGAAGTCGACAAGCAGACTGCGCATGTCCCTGACGCTTTGTATCATTCCTGAGTGATCACTCGGTCCACGGACAATAAACAGTATTATCAAAGAGAATGTTGCCTCTCTCTGTGTCACTGTGTCTGGCGTTTGGAGCTGCCACTTTCTAGCTCACCAGTGGGGTGAGGGCTGGGCATGGTGGCTCACGCCTGTAAATGCCTGCACCCTGGGTGGCCGAGGTGGGAGGATGGCTTGAGGCCAGGAGTTCGAGGCTGCGGTGAGCTATGATGACACCACTGTACCTCAGCCTGGGTGACAGCGAGACCCTGTGTCTTTTAAAAAAATGTGAGCCCCTACCTGCAAATAAGCTTGTCCCATCTGGGAAGGGGGGTGTCCCCATGTCCTCTAGAGAAACAGGCCTGGGTGCTTTGAAGCCAGCGTGGGCCGCAGCAGAGACTGGAGCACACAAAAGTGAATGTGGTGTCCTTCGGTGGGCAGAGGTAGTAGCCTGTGACAGGGTCTTCTCCCTTCCGCAGGTGCCTCCAGCGTTTGTTAGGGAGCATCCCAACGTCCACAGCCATAGAGAGACGCGGAGCCACGCGATCCTCTCTCGGCTTTGACGGCGAGCGGTTCGTGGCAGCGTTCGTCCTTCTGTGCCCACCACGCCTGCTCCCCAGCCACCCTGCTGGAGATCATTTGGAAGGAGAAATTCCAGGCATCAAACAGTTTGATTTGTAAATATTTCAGTACATACAGCTAAAAATAACTATTTTAAAAATATTTCCAAAATAGCCTTATCACACCTTAAAAACTTATCTGGAATTCATTGACATCATCAAACATCTAGTCAGTGTCCCAACATCTCTGTCTCATAAAAAAATGCTTTTTCATGGTTTATTGGCTGGAAGAGGACCCACATACGACCCAGACACTGCAGCTGGTCGACACATCGCTCGGGTCTCTTATTCTACAGGTTTCTCCTCCCGGGGCCCTCACCCATTTCCTGCTGGGAAAAGATGGTGCCATCTCCATTTAAATTTTAACCAAAAGTCTCGTATTATTCCAAGTCACCATATGAACATTCTTTCCTGGGGTATTTGAACAGTTGCCTGCCCTCTGGCCCGTGCAGAATTTGTTACTCAGGGACAGCTGGAGGAATTGTGTTTCCTGTTCTGTGCAGCAACTGCCTAAAACGCAAGAACAAACTCAGCGATGCCTTTTTGAAGCAGTAAAGAGTTGGTGGGACAAAGTTTGCACCAATGTCTGTGTCACAAGACATTAAATGCCAACCACTTAACATCATCTATTGCAGAGATATTTGGATTGTTTTTTCCATATGGCTAAAGATATAGGGAAAGTGGTGCAGTGGCACATTATAATAGTCATACAAAAACTTTCGGGGTCATATAAATAAATAACCTTACTTGGCGTTTGCAGGCCACATTTGGGGTCTGAGCAGACAACACACCAGATGATGGCTGCTCATTTCATTTGTTTTACGCTTAGGTCAAACATGACTTTAAAAAAAGCTCGTTACGGAAATTTTTAAACATATACAAACATGCAGGGTCGTGCCTGTAATCTTAGCACTCTGGGAGGCCGAGGCAGGGAGGATTGCTTAAGCTCAGGAGTTTGAGACCAGCCTGAGAAAAAGCAAGCCTATGTCTACAAAAATAGAAAAATTAGCCAGGTGTGGTGGCGCCTGTTGTCCCAGCTACTCGGGAGGCTGAGGCAGGAGGATGGCTTGAGCTCAGGACTTTGAGGTTGCTGTGAGCTAGGCTGACGCCACCACACTCTAGCGGAGGCAACAGAGTGAGACTCTGTCTTAGAAAAATGCATTAGACTCTGCATTAGGATAATGCAGGGAATCGTATAACAAACTGCATGTGTCCATGCTCCAGTTTCAACAATTACCCAAGTTTTGTCGATCTTTGCAAACAGTTTTAAATTGGTTTGTAGCCCCACAGATGGGGTGCCCAAGATTGTCAGGGACACCAGGAGACACCATTGTTTCCTCCTCTGTCTTGCTCATTCCACGAAGGAAAATCGAATGGGACAACTGTGGGCCGCCTGGCTCAATGGTCAAAACACTCACGGACAGAGACACGTGGATTCAAGATGGAAATGCAGCAACAGACACCGCAGGGGCCAATCCAAGGGATTGGCCAGGGTGGGGGCAGCCACCCAGGCAGGTTAAAACACTTTGGAGCTCATGGAACAATTCGAGACTGGTTCTAGCACACAATAGGGGCTCTATCTTTTCCTCCTAATTATTGATGGATATTTTTACCTGATGTAACTTTTAAAAAAATCAAGCCAAAACAGTGGGGTTTTAGATACTTCACTAGCGTCAGTTTCATTACAGGCGATTGGCTGTTGCCATGGATTCTGCATTAAGACTTTGAGGCTCGTGTTTGAACAGGTTTATCTTTAGCTTTGGGTTCAAGCTTTGGGCTGCCCCATAGCTCACCTGGTCTCCGTTGCCTTGAATCATTGTGCAGTGAAACGCAGTGCTTTGATGTGGGGGAATCATCTAGCTCTAATAGCAGGTTTTCTCCTCCAAGAAACAAATTGATGGTGTAGGGAAAAGGCATTCTGAGACATAAGGTAATTCCATACATTTTCATTCCCTAACAACTGGGAGAAACATTTCTTTCCAATTAAACTAGCAAAACAAAAACGTAACATAAATCCCAATTAGAGCCCTGGGTGTCAGGCTGGGGTGGATTTCAGAGAGGGGTGAGTGTTAGGGAGGAGTCGGGGATGGTATCAAACATGGGGTGCAGAAGTGACGCTGCACACATTACAGAGAAATAGAGCTGTGGGCGTGGTGGCACCTGTAGTCCCAGCCGCTCGGGAGGCTGAGGCAAGAGCATCACTTGAGCCCAGGAGTTGGAGGTTACAATGAGCTATGATCACGCTGCTACACTCCAGCCTGGGCGACAGAGCAAGACCCTGTCTCTGAAAATTGATTTTTATTTTTAGGCCAATAAATGTGTCTTGTTTTGTCTCTTGCAGGTACCAGGCACAGGCTTCCCAAAGTCCCCTCCCTGCACTTCATTCCCCCAGCAGTGAGTTGTGGCAAAGCATGTGAAATGCTGCCAACCAGCAAAGTTTGTCAGAGACCCAGTGTCCAAGGTTCTCACTGGGGGCTGGTCACAGAAGGCATGTAGCAAAATTCCAGACTTCCAGAAGGGAAGTAGGTGTTCGGCATAAACAAACAGTTGAGTCACAGTGAGCCATTATCAGGGAACCCTCCCCAAAGCCAGAGTCCCAGCCACCAGTCTCCTAGGCAGGCCGTTCTAGGAAGATTGGTCTCAGGCCTGCAGTTGTCGCGATGTTGCACACAAGTCCTGTCTGTCCCCTTTCCGTAGTCTTTCCCCCAGCTGAGGAGACTGCTGCTAGACGCTCCTAGGCAACCACTTAGGCAATCATTCCGATAAATCTAGTAATTCTAACAATAGCTAACAGAGGTAACGCTCAGGATGCAGGCTAAGGACCTCACGTACCTCATCCCACTTAATACTCCCTGACTCTGCGACGTGTCCTCTTGCCCAGTTGATGGGTGAGGAGACAGAGGCCAGGGCGGTGGCGGTGCCTGGTCACACATGCTGGCACTGGGGTCTGAACCCAAGGGGTGCAGACTCTAAGCCTGCTCTGCAGTGGCTCACGCCCCTGCCTCTTCCTCCACCTCAAGGGACCAGGAGCCTGTGTCGAAGACGTGGCTCGGGCAGAAGCAAGTTTCCTTCTGCAGGTCACCCTCACCCAGCAGCAGGTGAAAACTCACCTTGCGCTTACAGGGGTTGGTTGGTCAGTTTGGTTTGGGGTGTGTGTGTGTGTGTTTAAAGCAACAGTGACAACAACAAAATCCTGGTCTCAGTCAAGACAGCTTATTACACCAAGATACCTTGTTATAAGTTGTAATTCCCAAACTTAAAAACGAGTAAATTCAACTATGTGGAAAATTCATCCATATGTAATTTATCTTCCAAACCAGGACACTTTGCAGAGAAAAAAGGGGTGCTATTAACAATTAGTGGGGTGTGAACCCCAATTGCTCAGGACTATCCTGAGCAAACCAGGGTGCACTGCCACCCCATCCGTGCAGGACATCTTCCCCAGCCACTCCAGGTGTGTCTAATCCCCCTCTGCTGTTTGCCCCAGATCCCAGGACTCATCCTTGGTCACAGCAGCCCCCACACCCCCAGGGCTCCAAAGCCTCACCCGACCTTCCTGTGATCTGCCAGAGAAGGTGTACCAGTTAAGGCAGTACTAGCCGCTGCAACAAATAAACCCAGCATCTCAGGGGCTAACCAAAAGGAGCTTCTTTCTTTCCTTATTTATTTATTTATTTATTTATTTTGAGACAGGGTCTTGGTCTTTCACCCTGGCTGGAGTGTGGTGGCATCATCATAGCTCACTGCAGCCTCCAACTCCTGGGCTCAAACGATCCTCCTGCCTCAGCCTCCCGAGTAGTTGGAACTACAGGTGTGCACCACCATGCCCGACTAAGTTGTTTTTAGTTTTTGTAGAGATGGGGGTCTCCCTATGTTGCCCAGGCTGATCTTGAACTCCTGGCCTCAAGCAATCCTCCCACCTCAGCCTCCCAAAGTGCTGGGATTGCAGGTGTGAGCCACCCCACTGGACCATTTTATTTCTTGCTCACACAACAGACGGATGGGGATATCGGATAGGTGGCCTCCCATGGGTGATGCAGGGACCCAGGCTCCTTCCCTCTGTGTCCCACCACCTTCTGGAGCCTCAGAAGGTGCCTCTGCTTTAAGCCAGAAAGAGGAGGCAAGGGTGGCACTGCAGATTCCCAGCATCAGTGGTTTGAGGGTGACACCTGTCACCTGCTCTCCCGTGCACTGCTGAGAATTACTCACTGGATGCCAAGAGGGTGGACAAACGCCGTCCTGGCCAACAGCCACTTCCTGGAACCCAGAGGAGGAGCACAGTCTTTAGTGCACAGAAGCCATCCTGTGGCTTTTGTAAAACCACTTTATTGAGGTATAATTCACATACCACACCACTCAAAGTGTACAATTCAGCCGGGCGTGGTCGCATGCACCTGTAATCCCAGCTACTCGGAAGGCTGACGCAGGAGGATGGCTTGAGCCCAGGAGTTCGAGGTTGCAGTGAGCCATGATTGTGCCACTGCACTGCAACCTGGGAGAGAGAGCAAGACCCCCATCTCTAAAAATCATCATAATAATAAAGTATACATTTCAGTAGTTGGTAGTACATTATTAATTTTTTAAAATTGCAGTGCAATGTTTATAACAAAATTTGCCATTTTAACCATTCAAGTGTACATTTCAGTGGCATTAATTTCCTTTACAAAGCTTTTGCAACCATCACCACTATTTCCAAAACTTTTTTACCACCTCAGACAGAAACTCTGTAATCATCAAGCCATAATTCCCCATCCGCCCCTCCTCCTGGTAACCTGTAATCTACTCTCTGTCCCTGTGGATCTACCTATTCTAGATATTTCATGTAAATGGAATCATATGATCTTTGTTCTTTTATGTGTGGCTTATTCACTTGGCATAATGTCTTCAAGGTTCATTCGTATTATAGCAGGTGTCAGTGCAAGGAGAAGCTGAATTGGGCCTACCAAGCGTGCCCCGCTGGGCCGTGGGGAGGGGCCGAACAAGGTGGTACTGGGACCGAGAAGAAAGTGTCTGGAACATTCTTGAACAGTTTATATGATCTAGTTCTAGAGACCAAACACAGACACACCAACTGCTTTCAAAGAACAGTGACAGAGCGGTACAAAGGAACGTCATGTCTCAAACTATAACCAGAGAGACACAGAAACCAACCCAGCCCCGCCCAGCCCCGTCTGCAGCATCAGTGACGGCCCCACGTATGAAGTGGGAGTGGTGGCAAGTCTGGAGCGAGCGGGGACAGGAGCGGCCCCTGGGAGGATTCAGACAGCACTGACATCCGCAGTTGCAAAGAGCTGTTCCTAAAGCCGCAGGGAAAATCCCACTAGTGGCACTTACGGTGGCTTAGCTGTTTTAAAGACAGAACATCTTTTCTGGGAGGGGAAGGAGGAGGCTGGCCAGTGGCCAAGGCCAGCACAGGGATTTAAGGCCTGGGGGCTACTTTTTGACCAAACCACCAAATACATCCATGAACAAGTGCACAGAAGAGAGAAGGTGGCTCTGAGAGCCCCTGCATGTGGCTTTTCCTTGCTGGTTTCAACCAGACAAGGTTGACTCTTAATCTGGCAGTTTCTAGAAACTGGAAATTGTCAGGCTTGTTTAGGCCTAGAAGGGCAGCTTACAGGAACCAAAACCCACAAGGTCTCATGTACAAGTCAGAAGGGGAACTGTTAATTTACACTTAGAAATGCAGTGTCGGTCTCTCTGGAAATTAGTACAAACCTTCAGCCATCTACGGGCTCTGGAACTGGGAGAGGGGCCAAGTCCACTGACCTTGACCTCCAAGGCAGGAAGCCAACAAGGTGACTTTTGGGTGACAATATTACTATTCTGTTAATGCACTTTTTTTCCTTGAGATAAGTTCTAATGTTATTCATTTTGGTTACAGCTTGTTAAAATTGAGAATATTTTATTCTTTCATCTTCAATGTTTCCCTGGTTTTCTCTTTCGGGATTTAGAGATTATTCAACTGTCTCATCTCAAGCAGTTCATTTTCCATCTGGTTCTCTTTCATGAACACTTATCCACAGTGTGCCCCCAGCGTGCCCCCAGCGTGCCAGATGCAGAGACACACGGATGAATGACACATGGTCCTAGCTCTTAGGAGTCATGGTGACCGAGGGAGGAGAAGTCCACAGGATACTGCAACCTAATGACAGGGAGGGAGGGAATCCAGAAAGACTTCTTGAGGGAGGCGGTGCCTGAGCCGAGGTTGAAGGGCAAGCAGGAAAGGGATTCTAGGCCAAAGACCAGCTTGGACCTGGCACACGGCCAGCCTCACTGGGGGTGAGGTGGGGCTGCGGTAATTTGGATTTGGCTCTGCTGAAGGACCCAGAACGGGGAGTGGCTGGGAATGAGGCCAATTACACAGGCATGGGCCAGGCCCCAGGGACCATGAGAGGCAACGCTAGGAAGCCTGGCCTTCCTCCTCAGCCTCGGGAGCTGGGGAAGGGGCTCAGTCAGGTGAGCTTTTAAAATGTTATTCTACTGGACAGTTTGAGCAATGTATCTGGCCGTTCCAGTAAGATGGTGGGAGACTTTACTTGGTCAATCAGATGGTGGGAGGGAATGGTTTGAAAGATATCTGAGAGGTAACGTTAGCAACATTTGGGACTGATCATTTCCATGGGGTGAGGAGAGACAGGAGCCTAGGACGCTGGCCAGGAAGGTGGACGCCGGGGTTGCTGTCGGTGTCAGTTACAGTCCAACCAGGAACCCAAACCCCTCTGCGTGTTGCCTTTAGAACAGAGGGAATTAATGCAGGGATTGGTTACACCCTGATGGAAGAAACTCCCTGAACAGCCAACAAGGAAACAGTGGGCAGCCCAGAGACCACCAGCAGAAAGCTGCTAGCATCCCCAGAGTGCAGGGACAGAGCGTGGAGGCTGCATTACAAGAGCCCAGGGAGAAGGCACACGGGAGGCTGCAACCACAGCCGGCCTCTCTGGATGGAGCTGGAGCCTCTGCCAGATTCCAAGCAGAGAGGGAGGAAGGACCTGTTTCTCTTCCCCTCTGCCCTCCAGGCTCACCAGTGCCCCCAGGTGGCCTGCCCCACCTGGAAATCAGTTCACAAGGGAGCCTGGGAAACGCAGCCGGCTCGAGTCAGCACTCAGTAACACAGAAAAAACCTGGAAAAGGGCAAGGATGTGGTCTGAGCCGGCACACCAGCCCAAGTGGGCAACGGGGCAGAAAAGGAGAGGCCACCTCGGGAAGGCGGACATGGTGAGTTTGAGGTGCTTGTGGGACATTCGGGGAGAGTTTAGCAGTTCCTGGGCTTACAGGGGGTCACTGGACCCTGCTTCCAAGATTCGAGGTGGGAGGGAAGGTCTGCACATGCAGATTTGGAATTTCCCAGCCTACAGGTGGTAGGTATGGTAATTACAGCAATGGATGTGCCATAGATTAGTTGTTTACTTAAAAGAAACATTCAAATTATTTTCCAAAATAGTTGCCTCATTTATACTCTCAGCAGCAGTTTGCGAGTCCTAGTTGCTCCTAATTCTCTCCAACATTTAGTCTTTTTAATTTTAGTTACTTTAGTAGGTGCTAAATGTACCTCATTGTGGTTTTAATTTGCATTTTCTGGTGGCCGTTGAGGTAGCACACCTCAGAAAAGGCTTTTACACTGGCCCGTGTGAACACGTCTTGAGGAAATGCTACTCTGAAGGCTTCCAGGAGGCATGAAAAGGGGAGTGAATGGGAGTGTGGCTGTGCAGCCTCTCAGGAAGTCCTCTGTCATCTCATGTAAGAATTGTGGGTAACCTCTGTGGGCTCAAGCTCTGGGTGTGAACTTGGGACTCTGACAGACCTGGGTTCAAACTTTACCACTAGCTTGCTAGGATCTTCCACACTCCGTCTTCTTAGCTGTAAAATAGCAACAATAATCTCTTTTTGTAGGGTCACTATGAGGATTAAATTAGGTAATGTTGGTAAAGTGACCAGCTTGGTATGTGGCACTTAATGAGTTGGCAATGGTAGCAAATGCTATTGGTTTTGTTATTAGAATTAAAGACATGCTGCAGATGGTCTTTTTTTCCCAGACAAAGAAATTGAGGCCTGGGCATATTAAAGACAGTCCAAAGCAACCTGCTAATTAGGGCAGAGCTGGCCTAACACCCAGGTCACCTCATTCCCCTGTCAGTTGCCAATGTCCCCGCCACCACTTTTAATCACTCATCTGATACAACATATCAAGCCTGAAATAGTGAGAGCTGTATTCTTCGGAGTCACTGCCTTACGGCAGACAGTGAACTTAATAGTCTGAGGACTAAAGGATAAATTTCAATCTCCAATTCTTATAGGATTCTTCTAGACAGGGCACAGTCGCAATCAGGCTTAGGTGGGTTTTGTTCTGGTGTTGTTCGCTTTTTCAAAAAAACACCAGCACCCAAGTGACAAGCACAAGGTGACGTCTGTTCCAGTGAACAGATTGTCGCTCCATCCCCAGGCCCTGCGGTAGCCCGACGGAGGGCACGCGATTCGAGTTAGGGTATAGCGATGTCATCACTCCTACTGATGGTCCAGAATGACACAGCAGGTGGGGCCCTGTGCGCAAAGCTCTGCCTTTTGGAAAAAGTAGTTTACTCCCTCCCCGGCCCGTACTCTGTTTCTGCACCGGGGCACGCTCTCTCCGCCCGCCCTGGGGAAGGGGTTCGAGGAAGCTCCCGGTCAAGGGGATTTTAAAAACACTGCAAAAGCCACACGCGTGTGCGAACGTTCAACCGAGACGTCCCGCAGGAGTCCCGGGACGCAGCCCTGGAGGGAGCAGGCGGAGCCGGGGGCCGGGAACGGCAAACGCCAGCCCGGTCGAGCCGTCCCCGGGCCCCGCCCCCGCCTCTCCGCAGCGTCCCGCCGTCCCCGCCCCCGGGGGGCCAGGCCCGTGCGCCGGAAGTGGCGGCGCCTCGCGTGGCCGCGGGAGCTCCTGGGGCCGCGGCGCAGGGGGCGGGCACGGCGTGGGCTCTGCGCGCTTGTGTCATCGCGTAGGCCGTCGGTTCCGGGATGAGGCGGTGGCGCACGCGACGCGCAAGGCCGCCGTGGGCCGGTCCGGGGAGTCGGCCGAAGCTGGCCCCGCCTCTTAAAGCCGCCGGGGCCTTTCGGTGTGCGCGCAGCGCGGTCGCGGGGCACGGCGCCCTTAAGCGTCGCGCTGACACGTGGGTGAGGCGCCGGAGGCCCGGATGGTGCGCGTGCGGGGCCGCAGGGGACGACAGCGCCGCGCAGGTCTGCCGCGGGCCGGCCCAGAGGCCCTGGTAGGCGGGGGCCGCGGCGGGGCGACGGGGCTTCTCCCGGGCCGGGCGCGGGGCGCACCGGGGGCGCTTGGGGGGGCGTGGGCGCGAGGGACCGGCGTGTCACTGGGCAGGCCGGGGTGTCCGCGCAGGGACTCGGGCGTCCAGGCGGAGCCCGGGGTGCGCTGTGCACGCAGGAGTTTGGGGTCCCCGAGGAGGGCCGAGCCCGGGGTGCGCTGTGTGCGCGGGTGCGGGGGTGTCCGGGAGGCCGGGAAGGTCCACGCCGGGCGGGGGGGAGCCCCGGGTGGGGGAAGGTGGCGGCCCGTGTGGACACGGGCACGGTCAGCACCCACCACGGCGCCGGGTACGCAGGATCCGGGCTTTCTCCGGAGCTGCTTGAGCCGAGTCCGGAGAGCGCGGTCTGTCCGGCTGCGGAACGGAGGCCTCGCTTCCTTTCCCCGGGAAACTCGGGAAGGGCTCGCCCCGGGGAAGGTAACCTTCCTCGCGGTCGCTGACGTGCGCTTTCTAAACACCCGTTATCCTAGTCGGGTGCTGCGGCGCGTCCCCGGGTCCCCCGGCGCGGGAGCAGCATCCTGAGCCAGATGGCGAGGGGAACCCCGCGGCGCCCGCGCAGTCCGGTTCCTGGGACGGGCGCCGAGAAGCAGGCCTCGGGGGACGGGGTGATGCCCTGGGCGCTCTGCGGGAGCTGGGCCCCCCCCTGAGGGCGCCCCACGAGGCCTACTTCTGTCTTGGGCTCCTCCTCCCAGCACGTGGTTGACCCTGTGCGTCTTGAATGCAGTTTTTCCTGGAAAAGTGAATTGAAAGGGAGGAGGGAGAGAAAACGTGCTTTATTAAATAGTGTTTGTTCTGAGGAAGCTATGCTTGAGTACTCCCAGAGGTAGAGATAGTAAGTATTAACATATAGGCTGTTCCTGGACCACGAGAGTTCGGAGAATGTGTTAGTAAGTGCACACGATGCAGGGCTTGCTGATGGTTACACGAGAAAATTTTTTTTCTTGGGTTTCTACACCTCAGAGAGAGCATTTTTAGGTTATTGGTTAATGTTTTAGGTGGAATTGGTGAAGTAGAAGTTGATCATTCTGCCACAACCTGAAAAATTATGTTTGTCTGAAATCTCTGACTCTGCATCAAAGAGTGGGTGAGGTTCAAGTTACTTATTTTGAGTGAAATTGGATTAAATATCCCAAGTTTTGTTTATCCCCTGGCTGTGTGGTTCCCAAAGGTTAGCTGATGGTCCATGACAGAGTTCTGCCCTGTCCACTGTGAGGTGTGAGTCTTGACAAAAAGCCATGGCATTGAAGGTAGAATGTCGTCACTTTGCAGATTGTTCTTTATTCTCTGTGGTTTGGGGAGAGTTGATCCGCTTTTATTTATGGATGAAATGATAGGTGTGAGATTTGCTGTAAAGCAACCTGGGGGTGGGGAGGTGAATCAGGACTGCTCGGACATAGTTCTTGAGGCTGAATAGTGGGGACTCCTGATTTGATTTTATTTTTTAAACAGATGGAGTCTTGCTCTGCCCCCCAGGCTGGAGTGCAGCAATGCAGTCATAGCTCACTGTAGCCTCCAACGGCTGAACTCAAGTGATCCTTCTGTCTCAGCCTCCTGTGTAGCTGGGACTACAGGCATGTGCCATCATTTGTGTGTGTTTGCCTATTTTTACTGAAAAAAGTTCTTAAGTACCTTAATTTGGTAGTGTTTGTAGATCGTAACAAAAGAAAACATCCATACTTAGCAAAGTAAAAATCTGGCAACTCTTACTGTTCCTTAAGTTGTTTTTTGTTTTTAATTTTACTGGTTCATGAAATCCAAAAGCTTGGGATTATTATTATTACCTATTGCTCTGTGGAAATGAGATCAGACTGCAGTTGACTGGCCAGTGTGGGGAGCTTTTGTTCACTGAACTTGTCTCCAGCATCAGGGTTAAGGTACAGAGCAGACAGCAGTGTTTTCCATGTCGCGTGCATTGCAGTATTTCGTGGCTAGTTAGCACAGTTCTCCTGACTTCAGGACTGTGGATATTCCTAAGTCGTAATGACAACTTATTCCTGGTAGATGGCCACAGTTGCTATACCTTGTCCATGGGAAGTGGCCGAAGAGACAGTGGGAGGAGAGCCAGCCTTGAACGACGGTCTCACTGTTCATCCCACAGGCACCAACACCCATTCTGCAGCTTTGGTGATTTCACAGTCCGGAGTCCAGGAGCAGGAACCCTTGGATTCCAGGGCCCAGCGTAGCACCTGCCCATTCCGGCCCGGTCCCTCCCTTAAGAACCTGATTCCATGCTGCAGGAGGAAGTAGCCAGCCCAAGTTCACGTATCCCAGGTAAGCCTACAGAGGTTTCTGTGTATTTTTTCATTCCACAGTTACCTGCATGTGACCCAGCAGTGATTGTTCAGTTGGTGAGAAGTCTTAGATAATTCCTGTAAGAAAAGGCTCTTTTATTTCCTCAAATCAGAGAACTTAGGCTTGTTTTTTTAAAAATCAGTTTTTTATGTTTCTGTTCTTTATGGAAGCTTTTATAGGAAAAGATATTTGATCCATGTACAGAATTAGATGACAATACATTGATTAATTTGAATGACTTAATAAGAGGTGGAGGAGGGGTCCCTGCTTTCACTGGAGCAGACGTCTGGGCACACCTGACTCATCGATTCTTTCAGGGCGGGCCAGGGCCTGGGTATCAGAAGGAGTTGCCGTCTTTCTCTGTGTGTGCGCAGTTTGAAGGATGTATTTTTCTAATGGTTGATCCAGATTGCCTGAGCTTGGGCTGGAGGGCTGAGGTGGGAGGTGGGGGGTGGGAAGGGAAGCGGCGGATACAAGTGTAGCAATGAGCAGGACAGGTCTCCTCTTCGTTACAGTGTCTGTGCAACTGCCCCGATGTCCTAAAGATGTCCTAAAGCCTCTGTCGGGCTAATATGTAGCAAGCTCTACAGCACTTTCTAAACTTATTATTTTTGTCATTTTCGTGGCCATTTTACAACTGGAGAATTGGAGAAGTTACTAGTAGTTGTCCCTGGGTTTCATAGCTCTGGGTGATAGAAGTCCCTGAGGCTGCCGCCTCCAGGAGACTGGATCTCCCCACTGGCCCACTTTGCTCTTGTTCTCTCTTGTGAGTGGCCTGGGAAGCGTCTGCTTGGGTTCAGGTGTCTTGCTGTTCTCCAGGGCTGTGCCTTACTCTTTCTCTTCTCCCTCGGTCCTCCTCTACTTCTAGAAAGACAATTTGTCTAAGGACTGTCCAGTGGAAATATAATGCAAACCACAATTTAAAATTTAATAGTAGCCACATTAAAATTAAGAAGGTGACATTAGTTTTCCTAATTTATTTAACCTAATATTTGTAAAATACTATTATTTCAACCTGTAACCAATCTGAAAATTACTGAGATGTTTTCCGTTGTTTTTTTATACTATGTCTTCGAAATCTGGTGTGTATTTTATACTTATAGCACATCTCAATTTGGACTAGCCTCGTTTCATGTGCTCAGTAGCCACGTGTGGCCTGTGGCCTTCACATTGAAGCGTGCAGGTCTGTCCAGACATGCTTGTTAATCTGACCTGCATGCTGCTTCCTTTATCGCATGGATTTGTCCGTGTGTGTGTGTGAGTAGTGTTTCCCTCTTTTGAGCTAACATTAGGACATGGTGGCCTTTGGAAGGAAATAGCACCAAGTGTGCGTCCAGAGCCACGTGATGAGGGTTTGTTAAAGAGATGCATGCAGCAGGGGCAGTCCCTGCCTGCGTAGCTCTACTGTGGAGGCACCTTGTCTTTTTGAGAGAGGACACATGAACTGTGTCTCCTTGTTTCACACTCCTCTGTAGGGCTGGCAGCTGATCCAGGAAAGCTTTTGTGGTGTTTGGCATCCATGGTGACCAAAGAGGGGATTTTAAGAGAAGTGGTGTGTTTGTTCATGAGCCTTAGTTCTTCACCGGTCTGTGTTCCTTCTTGTCCCCACAGTGATGCACCATGCCGATAGTGGATAAGCTGAAGGAAGCCCTGAAGCCTGGCCGCAAGGACTCGGCCGATGATGGGGAACTGGGGAAGCTTCTGGCCTCCTCTGCCAAGAAGGTTCTTCTGCAGAAGATCGAGTTTGAGCCAGCCAGCAAGAGTTTCTCCTACCAGCTAGAGTCCTTAAAGAGCAAATATGTGTTGCTGAACCCTAAAACGGAGGGAGCCAGTTGCCACAAGAGTGGAGATGAACCACAGGCCAGAAGACAGGGTACAGATTTGTGACAGATTGTTAGAAAGGCCCTCACTGTGTATTTGTTGAATGGATGGACTAAAGTTGACTAATTAATAGGAACAACAGCAGAATGTGGTCACTTACGAATTTCACATGGGGTCAGTAGATTGCGGTCACAGAAGTAGCGGCGCAGAGTTGGTAGTGAGACAGGACTGGCAGGCACTGCTCTGGGTGCCACATTGTTGCAGCACTGCCTTCCTGAGTCAGGAAGTGTCAGAACAAAGTTTCTGATTGCCCTGATCAAAACAAGATGAAGGCAGGGCAAGTTCTGACAGGTTAGAACCAAGATAGTCTCGGAACGCGGCCCCTTCATGAATATTCCTCCCCTTGTTTAGCCAGGTGCTTAAATAGAAAGAACAGGAAACAGGGGGCTGGTTGTCTTCTGCAGGGAGAACTTGCCTCTGCTCTGTCTGTGAAGTAGGGTTTCTAACTCTCTACGGTTTTTGAATATATCTCACTTTCACTTTACCTTGTTGGCTCACTCCTGAATTCTTTCTTGTACGAAGCTGAGGACCCACTGGGACGTTAAGTGGCTCCCAGCATTGGGAGTCACTTTCCTGTGTCAGTAGGGAGGAGATCTGCGTACTTGGATGTTCCTTGGAAGTTGCCCCCCTGCCCCAGGTTTAATAGGATCAAAAGTAGGCCTTGGAAACAAGACAGGGAAATGGGGTGGGCTGCATGTGGGCACAGCATGGTGCGGAGAGCCGGGGCCTGGTTCCTTCGCTGCCCACTCTGAATCCTGTCCTCCCATTCATACAGGGGCCTTTGATTCTAGATGTAAGCCGTCTGGCGGGTCTGTGGAATGACTGGGTTTACTCCTGAGCTTTCTCAGATGTCCAGTAAATGAGCCCGCCACTTACCCCTTGAGGCTGTATTCTGAGCAACTGCATGCTAAGCATACATATCAGGAATTTATTATTGTGGTCTACCTGTGTGTAGACTGATGTCCTCTTTTTTTGTCCTGTGTCCCTTTATCTCTCAGGCAGTGAGTATGCGTACGAGAGCTGTGGTGACGGAGTCCCAGCCCCGCAGAAAGTGCTCTTCCCCATGGAGCGCCTGTGTTTGCGGTGGGAGCGGGTCTTCCGCGTTGGTGCGGGACTCCACAACCTTGGCAACACCTGCTTCCTGAACTCCACCATCCAGTGCTTGACCTACACGCCGCCGCTGGCCAACTACCTGCTCTCCAGGGAGCACGCTCGCAGCTGTGAGTACGACTTTGCAGTCAGGCTTGGCTTTGAGTCCTCGGCATTGGGCAGCCCACGTGCTTGTGGCACTGCTGTTTTCAGTCTGGATCAAATTCAGGAGTGAAGTTCGTGATGTAGTAGCCAATCAAACTTAAATTTGATTGGTGTCTGCTGCAGATTGGGCCATGAAGGTGAATCAGTCGGGTCGGGTCACGCCCGCCAAACTTTCCTGAAGACGGTCATCCAAACAGAAACAAAATTTGCAAAAGATACCTCCAAAATACGTGTATTCAGCTATTTTATGCATCTATTGTACCAATACATTTTGTGTACATTATAAAGCATGTCCCAAAGCAAAAATTAAAAATGAGTAAAATAAAGGTGAAATAAAATATAACCAACCAAAAACTGAAGGAAATAGAAAGTCTGAAGAGTCAATACACGCTGAATGCCACACTGGAAAAAAATTTTTTTCTTTGGGGCCATGGTGTCTTATTATGAAAATAGAATAAAAACTTTGAAAACAAAATGATCCTTTTAATTTAATGAAAAATTTGTTACTTGTATTCATCTATTCCATGTTTTTAGAATTGTCAGTATTAATTGTAACAATAAGAACATCAACAGGTAATATTTTCACGAACCAACTGCAGGGTTTTGCCCAGGTTTTGCTACACGAGGCCTCGGGCTCAAAACTAGTACGAGTGAAATGTGACTCATTAGCGGTTAATGTGTTAAAGGAATTAGTGATTTATAATTGTCCATGGAAAAAACACCCAAGTGGAGATGATCGTACAGGTGTGTTCTGTGAAACTTACGACAGACAAATCATTCCAATCCTTTACAAACTCTTGTGAAGAATAGAAAGGAGAGAATATTCCCCAGCTCATTCTGTGAGGTTCTTAAAACTCGAATAACAAAAAACAAGGACAACACGAGAGAGAAATTATAATCCCATCTTATTTGTGAACATAGATATAAAAATTCTAGGAAAAATGCTAGCAAATGGCACAGTTTTTAAAAAACTGTAAGCTGCTGTGTTTATCCTGGGGATGCAAAGTCGTAACAAGAATATCTGTGAACATAATTAGGGAGCTAGTGTGGCAGTTAAAAGCAGGACGCGGGAGCCTGGCCTGTGAGTTTGCGTCCCACCTCTGCCCCTTCGTAGCTGTGAGTCCTCACGTGTTACGTGACCTCTTCCTGCTTCCTGCCCCTCGTCTTCCTCACGGAGTCGTTGCAGGGTTGGAACTCTGTAAAGTGCTTGACATAGTCCTTGGCGCACAGTAAGCACAAGTGACTGCTCATGTTGCCGCCTCAATGAATTACTATTACTGTGTTAACAGATTAAAAGAGAAAGGTCAGCCGGGCGTGGTGGCACGTGCCGGTAGTCCCAGCTGTTCAGGAGGCTGAGGCGGGAGGATCGTTTGAGCCCTGGAGTTGGAGGTCTGTGCTGATGCCACTGTGCTTTAGCCCAGGCAACAGAGCAAGACCCTATCTCAGAAAAAAAAAAAACTATCATGAAGAAATTTATAAAATTTATAAAAGCAACATACGCAATAAAGTAATTAGACCTAAATTTAGCAAAATATGTACAGAAAACCTTGACTGAAGAACACTAAATAATTATCTACATAAAAGTAATAAATGAATACAGTTAGAAAGTCAAACAAAAGTCTAAATGAAAAATAAAAGCCTCCTCCTTATGTAAAGGCAATAACATGTATTTCTGAGGATAATTTTTTTGTAAATACTAGCATTTTTATCTATCTGTGGTAAGCAGGCTGCATTCTAGTCCATTACTGACTTTGAGATAGGTCTAAGATTTTTAGTATTATTCAGTACCTCTGAGTAATTAGAACTATTGAGGTGGAAAAAACTGATTTGGGTTGAATTTTGTGTTACGAGACGGTTCTAATTGAAAAGGTAACGCACTGTGATCTAGACAGCATCTTGCAGAAATGAAAACTTATTTGCCCTTTGATCCAGAAATTTATCTTCTAGGTTTATACCTTAGAGAAACTCACCCACGTGCACAAGGAGACAGGTATATGGTTGTTCATTGCAGCGTGTTTGTGACAGCAGACAAAATGGAAAGGCCAAGTGCGTGTTAGTAGATACATAAACAAACTGGTCTGTATTCACTCTGAAATATTCTGGCTGTAAGACTGAAGAAACTAGAGCTAAGTCTAGCAACATGGATTTTTAAAAAGCAGGTTGCTGAATGGTGTGTAATTGTGTGGTACAGTTTATATAAAGTAAGTCTGTAGACACGGATACCATTCATTGTTTATGGATAGACCCCTGTGTATTAGTACATAAATACGGCAGTAGTGATTGCCTGATTCAGCATAGTGGTTACTTTGGATAAAGGAATGTGGAAAATGGAATTGAGGGGGCGTTCAACTACTATACCAATGTTTTACTTAAAAAATACTTAAAATGGAGTAGAGCTGGGTGGTGGTATACTCTTTGTACATCTCTTTGTATTTAAAATGTCATAATTTTAAAGGTAAGAGTGTACACTGTCAAGTCTAGGGAAGAACAAGTCATTTGATATATATAGCAGGGTTGGCAGACTAATCTGACCACTGCCTGTGTTTGTCAATAAAGTTTTATTGAACATGTCCATGCCCATTTGTTTACATACTGTCTGGCTGCGTTTGCTCCCCAGTGGCAAGATCGCACAGTCAAAACAGCCTGTGTGTGTAGTCCGCAAAGCAGAAAATATTTACTCTCGGGATCTTCACAGGAAAAACGTTCGACCCCTGATAAATAGCAGCGAGGTGTTTACTAGAAGCAGTAGAGCAAAGGTTGCCACATTTGAGGAACAAACTAAGGGGCTGTCAGGAAGCCTTAAAATATTTTAGCCTATTGACCATATAATGTAACTTAGAAATTAGAGAAGACATTTTTCCAGCCTTCCGTTCTGAAAATCAGACGTATTCTTTTTATAAGTAAGTAATACTGTGGAGATACGGAGAGGTTCCTGCACGGGTCATCGGCCTTCACTCGGTGCTGTGAGACGGTTAGGGTTACAGCTTTGGAGGAGTCAGGGCCCCAGGCGTTTCCCTGGTGATCACCACGTGGTGTCAGGAGTCTGGGGTCTCTGGCTAGCCGTCCTTTCACAGACTGGTGTGCTCTTACCTGCCTGTGTTGCTGTCTTTGCTATGTTGGGGTGTGGGCGTCATCGTGGATTCTTTCTAAAGCTCTTGTCTTACGGTGGCTCCTCCTTCCCTGTTGCAGGTCACCAGGGGAGCTTCTGCATGTTGTGTGTCATGCAGAACCACATCGTCCAGGCCTTTGCCAACAGCGGCAACTCTATCAAGCCCGTCTCCTTCATCCGGGACCTGAAAAGTAAGAATCGATGCATTGAATGCCTGCTAAGTGCTTGCTCGGTAGCAGGTGCTAGAGAGTTGGTGCAAGGGAAAGGAGAGTTGTGAGTGAAGCCCTGGGAATCCCACGTGCTAAGTGTCTGCATGTGGCTGTGCAGACCAAAGAATAGTAGGTTAGAGACATGGGGGCTGGCGTCAGTGGGGGAGGCTTTCATGGGGTGGGTCACGACAGGTAGGTTTTGGCCAGGTGGAGGGCGTTGTTGCATGTTCTGGGCAGGCAGAGAGCTAGGAAGAGGATGGATGAGGAATGTACCAACTCCTTTCTGGACATTAGGGACCAGTTGTCCTGTGCTGTAAAAGTCTCATTTCCCATTCACTTGGCAGAAAAGAGAGGTCCATTCTTGGCTTTTGAAACCTGTGTATATTATAGCGCTATGACATAATTATAATCCATCTGTGTTCTGTAGGGGCTCTTGGAGAACTCGTTACTCGGACTTTACTCTTTTTTTTGGAGACAAGGTCTTGCTCTGTCACCTGGGCTAGAGTGCGGTGGTGTCGTCACAACTCACTGCAACCTTAAACTCCTGGGCTCAAGTGATGATCCTTCCTCAGACTTGCGAGTAGCTGGGACTACAGGCGTGTGCCACTGCACTTGGCTAATTTTTCTATTTTTAGTAGAGACAGGGTCTTGCTCTTGCTGAGGCTGGACTGGAACTCCTAACCTCAAGTGATCCTCCTGCCTCGGCCTCCCCAAGTGTTAGGACTACAGGCGTGAGCCACTGCACCCGGCTGTATTTTACATTCTTAAAGGCTTGGTGTTCTTGATGGCATTTGAGCTTTTCTGTGAAGCAATGAGGGTTCAAGTCTCAGATCTCACTGAGAAAACAACGGCTGTGATGAGCCATAGCTGGGCTATGAGAATTTATGTGGAGCTGTTGTTTTCCTCATTTGCCACTTTGGAAAGGTGGATGGACTGTCTCACCCTGTGCCAGCTAGGAATTGACGAGGGAGGTGGCAGCAGGCTGTTGGAAGAAAAGGCACATGGTCTTCCCTCCCTTTGTTCCCCCTTTAGAGATTGCCCGGCATTTCCGCTTTGGGAACCAAGAGGACGCGCACGAGTTTCTGCGGTACACCATCGACGCCATGCAGAAGGCCTGCCTGAACGGCTATGCCAAGTACGTGCCTCGCCTCAGCCACCTTTCCCGAGGGGGTTCGGACGTCTTTTGATGTGGTGGCAGCAGGACATTGTTGTGGAGGCAGCCGGCCCTGCTACCCTCTGCTCAGCTTCCTCCGGTGGACGCGGCAGATTCTGCGTCTCAGTGGCTGACCTGCTGCAGCCCAGACATGGGGCTTCCCTGGCTTCTGGGGAAGGGCTGTCTCCTGGCACGTTCTGGGGAAGGGCCGTCTGGGTGCAGCGGAGTGACGGGGGCTCTGTCTCAGCAGCTCAGCTGGGAGGATGCTTTAGCAAATCTCTTTTAGAATGTTCCGCTATTGCCATGGGCTTTTCCAGTCTTTTGAACATCACTTCATTATTTTGATACGGAGGATGGCAGTGGTAGAAATTATGATGTCTCTATAATATAAGGCAAAAGCATACAGGAAAATTTGAGGTTAGGAACTTAAAATTTTTAAGACTTTAGTCTGCCTGGTCACAATTTCTTAGTTTCAAATGAAAGCACAGAATGTACGTCTGTAACGGTTGGTTGCTTTGTGCCGCAAGGTGTGGTAGTTACCGTCGAGAATTGTTTCTGTGTCATTCCTGGGTTCGTGGGTTCAGACGAAAGAAAACAGGTAGGAAATGCTCACGATCTCCTGCTTATTGCCTGGGCTTGGAGTACTGGAAATACCTTAGACAATTTGGGAGACCTGCCTGGAACGTTCTTTAGAGAAGCGGCTAGTCGAGTTGTAGCAGTGAGTGAGTGACATGGGAAAGCCGCGGCTTCCGTGGGTGAGATTCTTAGGTGAATGAGCCTGACAGAATAAAACTTACTTTAGTAAGTTGATGCAAATACAGCTTTTACTGGGTTCCTAGAATGCTTTCGCCTCTCCTGAGGGTTTGGTCGCCTGTTCTTCCCCTTGCCCTGAAGGGGCTTGAGCCTCCCTTCCTGCCCCCCACCTGACTGAGTAGCTGTTTGCTGAATGCTTGTGCTGCTGGCCGGGTGTTCCGAGGTTAAAGCCATGGTCCTCGAGTCTGAGGAGCTGCCGGTGCAACTGGCGAGGACAGGGAGACCCACCAGTGTTGACAGCGCTGTGTGGGAAATGTCCTGGAGGGAGACTGTGGCAGCCACACCCCAGAGGGTCACCTGCCCCAGAGGGGGCTTCCTGGGAGAAGCGGCCCCTCAGGCTGAGCGCGGGAGGCTGGGTGAGGAGTGAGGTAGGTGGGAGGACTGTGGCGTTGCCAGCACCTCCAGGTGGGTGCAGCAAGTCCACAGCGGGGTTCCAGCTCTGGGCATGGGGTGCTGCCACCTTGGAACTCCTAGAACAAGAACTGACACCTGGGCCCCAGCCCAGGCCAGTGAAGCAGAGTCAGCAGGTGGGAGAAATTCGGGAGGGGTGGGTGCGTAGGGTTAGGACTCAGGGCTGTGGGAGGCAGGAGACCGGTGTGTGGCCTGGGCAGCAGGGTAGGCGGTGCCGAGCCAGACGCTGGCACAAGGGCGGGGGCAGGGGAGGGAGGCCGAGCGTCAGATGGCCCGGCCTTGCTGGACGCTGGCCCAGGGGGGAGATGGCCGCTTCCCAAACAGCCGTCAGCGAGAGAGCTTCCACTGGTCTGTAGTGAAAGGTCACGGGGTGAGAAAAAAATAAAAGACTGTCACAAGTGGCGAGCCTTTCATAAGCCCAGTGATTCCATTTAGTCTGCAGGCAGAAGGACCTTGTTGGTTTTTGTTCTGTTCATGATTTTTGGTATTACTTGCATTGCGATCGGAGTGTGTTTGTGTTTCTATTTCGTGGAACTTCCTGTTGTTTTCTCTGTGGCCTGATATGTCACTGGTGTTGGTGAATGTTCTGAGCACTAGAGATGGGAAATCCTCAGATTGTCAGGGTGCAGCGTTGGCTGTGTCTGCGCAGATCTGTCTTGATGATGATGTTTCTGTCTCCGTGTCTGTGTGCACGTGCCTCTTTTGTTCAGTACCAAGAATGTGTGCTAAGCCCACGATGGCTGGTGTTTTCTGTCTCCTTGCACCTCGTGTCGTTTTGCTTTACAGATGGCATAGCTGTTTATGACCGTCCTGTCTTCATTGAGAATTGTTGCTCTTAGCATGACAAAGCGCGTGTCACATTAATGCCTGTGGCTTGAATTCTGTAGTAGTGCGCCCGGCATCAGAACCACAGCCCTGCCTTGTGCCCGGCATCAGAACCGCAGCCCTGCCTTGTGAAGGGTCCGCCTGCCCCTTCGCCTCTGCCCATCTCTTTGTGAGCGCTTTGTTTCGGGCACTCGTGAGCTTTGGTCTTGTTCGTAACCCAGTTGAGCGTCTTGTAACAGACGACGTGAAGCCGTGTGTGGAGGCTGAGGCAGGAGGGTCGCGTGCGCCCTGCAGTGGGACGCCGCATTGAGCCGTGATTGCACCTCTGCACTCTGGCCTGGGCCTCACAGCGAGACTCTGTCTCAGAAAAAAACCAACAAAGGCAAATTAAGACCCTTCACGTTTATTGTTAAGACTGCTAAAGTTTGCTCTCAGCTCTGTCGTATTAATGTGTTTTATGATAATTATATGTAGCATATTTGCTGTGCTGCTTTATCTAATTTTTCTTGTTAATTTTTTAAATTTCTTTTGATGTTCAAGAAGATCTATATTTTGTTCTAGGGACTGCATTGTCCACAGACCTTTGTGAGATGCCCTTGGCTGTTGTCTTTTGACCCTGGTGGTCTGGTCTGTAGGTTTTCAATGACCTCCTTCCTTATCTCCTTTCTTCTCTCCCTCGCACTTTTAGTTGGCATTGTCCTCTTTCTGTTGGCACGTGCTAGGTGACGTCCCTTTCTTGCCCGGTCCCCTGCTTCTATTTGAGTCTTGGGCTACAGGTAAATCTTCCTGGTGCTTGCCGTCCACCCTCCTGCTGGCACCTCTCAGCCCCCTTGGCTGGGTGAATTCTGTCCTCTAGAGCAGCAGTCCCCAAACCTTTTGGCAGCAGGGACCTGTTTCATGGAAGATAATTTTTCCACAGATGGGGGTAGGGCGGGGAGTGGGGCTGGAGGCGGAGCTCAGGCGGTGATGCCGGTGATGGGGAGCAGCTGTAAGTACAGAGGACGCTTTGCTCGCTTGCTTGCCCCCCGCCCCCACCACTGACCTCCTGCCATGTACGGTAGCCCCATGCAGGGGGTGGGGGCGGGATACCATTCCCGTGCCCAGGAGTTAGGGGCCAGGAGTTGGGGACTGCAGTTCTAGAAGATTCCTCTGGGAGGGCGCGTATGTACAGGGTCCCAGCCGAGGTAGTCCGCGGCCATCTCACGGTGTCTGGGGCTGTGTGGTGCATTTGGGCTTTCGCGTTGCCGCCTCCCTCTGCTTTGTGCGTGTTTTCTGGGGGATGGTTTTCATCCAGTGAAGCGTTTTGCTGCTGTTCGTTACTGTTTGCTAGATTTAGACTGCGTTTCATTCCTGCTGCAGACCTGGCGGTTCTCCAGATCCTTCATCCGAGGGTGCTGCCTGTCAGCAGAGTGACGCACACTCTCTTCCGCGGGTGGCTCTTTCTCTGGGTCAGCGGGGTCGGATTGTCCCTCCCAGTCGGGGTTTTCTCCAGGACCAAACTGCGGCTCTGGCTCTTCTCCGCCCAGTCTCCTGAGGACGCCTGGCTGCCTTCTCCCTTCTCCCCCGCCAGCTCATGCCTTTGGGGACGGCCGCCTCAGCCACATGCTGCCAGTCCCCTCTAGTCGTCCTCCCGGCTCAGTTGTCCCTACCGCCCTTGTACCCAAGGCTGGGGCGGGCGTGTGGGGGAACTTGCTAGAACCTGACTTTATTTCCCCTTGCGGGTGGCTTGGCGACGGCGCTTCCTCTGCTCCAGGCTGGGCCAGGGGTGGGTTCTGGGTGGCTCTCACGGGCTGCAGGACGCTCAGGGCAGCCTGGATGTCCGCAGCTGCTGTCACATGCAGCCACCCTCGAGTTCCCAGGCTGCTCTGAGATTGCGGCCTTGCTAGTTTTTGGAGTTAAAACATCCCTTCTTTTGGCCGGGCACGGTGGCTCACACCTGTAATCCTAGCCCTCTGGGAGGCCGAGGCGGGTGGATCGTTCAAGGTCAGGAGTTCGAGACCAGCCTGAGCGAGACCCCGTCTCTACTAAAAATAGAAATAAATTATCTGGACAACTAAAAATATATATAGAAAAAATTAGCCACTCGGGAGGCTGAGGCAGTAGGATCGCTTAAGCCCAGGAGTCTGAGGTTGCTGTGAGCTAGGCTGATGCCACGGCACTCACTCTAGTCTGGGCAACAAAGTGAGACTCTGTCTCAAAAAAAAAAAAAACCACATCCCTTCTTTCGAGGAATAGTGGTGACAGTAGATGGTGGCAGTGATTTTTCAACTTCTAACTTTGCAAAATAAAAATTCGGTGGCCCTTTGTTGGTCCTCTAAACACTTTGAGCGCCCACAGTCTGGGAAGCGCTGTGATCAGTAGTGGTACAGACAGGACAAGAGGCTGCAGGTGTGCGGTCAGTGCGTTCCCGGGGGTGGCAGAGCCGTGGCCGTGGAAAGGGCCCCAGGAACAGCACCGCCGAGTACCTGGCTGAGGACACTGCGCTGGGGGAAGTCGGAGAAGGCAGCTGGGGAGGTGGGGACCCAGGAGAGCCTTGGAGGAGGAGGAAGCTTGTCTCGGGGTCGGCCACACTGCCTCGTTGCGTAGCCTTCTGGTAAAACCACTCCGAAGCCAGCAGGATTTGTCCCAAGAGGTCTTTGGTGACTCCGAAAAGAAGACGGTTTCAGAGGAGTGAGTCGGAACCGGATGCAGTGGGTCACTAGTGAGAACAGGGAGCAGAGACTCGACGTAGCGTGTCATTTCCAGATTCTTCACATCTTCGTGGCATGAATAGTCACCCAGTAAATGAATACTCAGTAGCTCTGTAGGGCAGGGTCACCTGGACCCCAGTTAGTAAATGGTGCTGGGGGTTTGAATGCTGGGCCGTCTGCCCTGAAGCCCACGCCAGGACCCCCTTGTGGGGACCTGGGGAGACAGAGCTCTGTGGAGAGACCACCAGATGACGTGGAGCCACTGAGGGTGGAGGACAAGGGAGCCTGGGGACACGGGGGTCCTGCTGAGCTGGGACAGGCTGCTGCGTGGTCTCCTGTGGTTCTTTGAAGGCTGTTGCCTCCTTTTCAGGTTGGATCGTCAAACACAGGCCACTACTCTCGTCCATCAGATTTTTGGAGGGTATCTCAGATCACGTGGTAAGTGGTGACATTGTCTCTGTCCCTTCTTACCAGGATTGGGATATTAACCCAGGAAATTCTAGGAGCTCAAGCATGGCCTGGGGGTTCTTTCCTAGCGATGTAGACTTGGGCAGGTAACTGGGGGCTTGAGCCTTGCTTTCCTCTCTGTGAGACCCTCGCTTGCCAGCCGCTTTGCCCAGGTCTAGTAGCCCACGAGTGGAGAAAAGCGCTGTGCACGTGGGAAGGGGTGATGGTGTTATTGCCCCTCCCCCCTTCCTCGGTTCCTCCACGCCTCGCTGAGGCCAGCGGCGCGGGGTGGGCCCATTGGGCGGGAAGGCGCTGGCACAGATCTCGGGAACTCCGGTGGCGAAGGAGCGCTGTCCACACACCGGGACTCTCTGGGGCCAGGTGGGATCATTGTCTTTGGCCAAAGCCCAGTTGAGAGTCGGCCTCCCAGGTCTAGGTCTTGGCAGCCGGGGGTGCCCCACTGCTGCGCCGCCCCACTGGCTCCCTGTTGTGTTGCAGTGAAGTGCTCTGTGTGCAAGAGCGTCTCGGACACCTACGACCCCTACTTGGACATCGCGCTGGAGATCCGGGTACAGACCCACCGCTTCCGCCACGCGTGTGCACAGTAGGAGGGCGGGACCGGCGGGTGACACGGGACAGACAGAATGGGAAAGGCACAATGTCACAATAGATGTGGGGAAATACTAGATTCCCGCTGCCTTACTGAGAGACCATCATTTTTGCCTGGTTCTCTCCAGCCTTTTTCCTGTTCCTTTCATTTAAAAAAAAATAGGTAAAATTGAGTTTTCTGTCCTAAGGCAAAAGTGGGGACAACACTGTCACACAAGGCTTGAGGAGAATCTGTCACGGGCTGTGGGCCGCCATGGCACAAGTGCATGCAGGTGTGGAGCTTGGCGGCTGTGTCCGTTGCCGAGGGAGCCCTCGTGAGGCCGGCGCTGGGCTCTGGTCCGTCCGGGCCCGCGGGCGGCTGTCGGCCTTCCCCGGGCCGGTCCGAGCTCCAGAAGTGCCTGATGCAGGCAGACCCCCGTGGTGGCCTTTCTTATCACTGGAGAAGGGGTCCCAGTCTGGCCCCCTGCTCCTGTGTGGTGGGCGTTCCATGTCTCAGAAGGTGGCAGCTAGCGGGCAGCTCATGCAAGTAAAATTTTGTGATTTGCTGCCTCAGCCTGAAAAAGACCTTAAGTTTGGCATTTCTTGAGTCAGCCTTTTCTTCTGTTTGTCTCACTCCGTTTCTGTCCTCCTCAGCAAGCTGCAAACATCGTGCGTGCTCTGGAACTCTTTGTGAAGCCAGATGCCCTGAGTGGAGAGAATGCCTACATGTGCGCCAAGTAAGTCCCCGTAGCCGCGGTGGAAGCTCGAACCATCCAGAAAGACATGAAATAAGCTACTGCAGCGGGCACTCCTGTGCCTGTCCCCTCCTCGGGGGCGACGGCTGCTCACGTTCCCTGAGGAGCCTGTGTTAGACTCTCAGTCACACACAGGCAGTGGTAGCCATGCTTGTCACAGCTGCCATTCACAGACTGCTGCCCCTCTTCTAACGGCCCTGCAGGTGTTACCTTGCAAGGGAGGAACTCTCATTTCCCATTACCCAGGATGGGGAAACTGAGGCACGCAGAGGGGACGCAGCTGGCCGAGGTCACACTGATAAGACACGGCAGGGCAGGGGCTCAGCCAGCTTCTCACTGGGCGGGCTGCTCCGGGGGCTGTGCCCACCACCCGCTGTCTGCCCCTTAAGGGACGTTTCCCAGGTTTTACCTCAGCGGTCTCGGGCATTTCCATTTCCGCGGGGACTCTCACCTTGTCCTTTTGATGGTTGCGCAGTCTTACTGGGTGGGTGTCTCTGTATCCACGTCATTTTAAAGCTGTAATCACTACAGAATATTTTCTTAATTCTGCTTGTCAAGTTTCTCATTTTGTGCTCCGTGTTTACCCCTGTTTAAACGCGCTTCCCTTCACCTGAGGCGCTGTGCCTCTCTGCCTCTTCCTCGCTCCGTGCTGCCGTGGGTTCCCACTCGCCTGTTTCATCCGTGGGCCACGTCTGCTTTAACTCGCTCTTTCCTGTTGTCTCAGAGCAACTTTTTCTGCGTCTTATTTAGTCTTCTGGGTAGTAAAGTACTTTATTTTTGCTTTGTAATCTCCACCTTTTCTCTGGCCTTTGTTTCCCTGCGATAGCTTTTCATTGCTTGAGGCATGTTGATTGTGATTTTTAGGGGTACAAAGGATACAAATCTCGTTTAAGAAGACTCCGCTGGTACAGAGCAGTTGTTGCTGTTACTGACGCAGTGTGAAGACAGCACGTAGAGTGTGCTGTCAGCGTGAACGGTACCTGCCATTCCCCTTCCTCACAGATGCAAGAAGAAGGTTCCAGCCAGCAAGCGCTTCACCATTCACAGGACATCCAACGTCTTAACCCTGTCCCTCAAGCGCTTTGCCAACTTCAGTGGGGGCAAGATCACCAAGGTGAGTGTTCAGGGCCATGTCCCAGGTGGCTCTGTGGGCCACGGTTTGTGTCAGAACCACGTGGCTTGCTTTTTAAAAATGCATACTTCTGACTCTACCCCAGAGCCAATGAACGTGAATCTCTGGAGGACGTGGCCCAGGAATCTGCATTTTTCAGAGTCTCTAGAGGATTGTTCTGCACAGTGCAGTTTGAGAACCACTGTCTTGCTGGATTTTCCCGCCACGTGCCTGTGCCTGGGGGTCCCGACGTGGACTGGGGGTCCACAGTGGCACCCCTGCCCGGTCGCTGCAGATCATTAAAGTCAAGCTAAACCAGCCATTTGTGTGGATGGAGGGGGAGCTGACTCTTACTCACAAAGATGAATTTCATTTGCCTTTTCCTTGACTTTTCAAACAGGATGTGGGCTATCCAGAATTCCTGAACATCCGTCCGTACATGTCCCAGAATAGTGGTGAGCCTGTCGTGTACGGGCTCTATGCTGTCCTGGTCCACTCGGGCTACAGCTGCCACGCCGGGCACTACTACTGCTACGTGAAGGTGAGAGGCTGGGGGTGCAGGTCTGCTGTCCTGGGGGCCGCGTGCATCGCCTGTGCCGCCTGCGTCTGCAGAGCACTTCCTCTGTGGGAAGCGCCACGTCCTGCTCTCGTATTCGGGTTCCGCTGGAATCTGTGGTGTTCTTGGATTCATTGTGAGACACTGGAGAGTAGCTGCCTCTGGGGCCTTGTCAGAACCCTAAGGACAGCTTGGTGAAAGCTGAGTGTTGGTGGGAGATGCCGTGGTGATGAGACTGCCCTAAGTTTCCTTTGTAAGGACAGTTCACATCTGTTGGGGCATTAGGAGGGAACTGGGGCTCAAAGCACACTTTGGGGTCACCTTCAGAATTATGCAAATATTACACATTTTAATAGGAAATCTCTATTGGTTAATTAGCACATAGGCATAGCAGCAACTAACAGCAGATTTTTTATTCCCTTTTTTAAAAGTGAGGATTATGGAATGTTTGTTGATTGTCTTGTTTTCTGCAACTCCCTGTGCTGCTTCAGGCAAGCAACGGACAGTGGTACCAGATGAATGATTCCTTGGTCCATTCCAGCAACATCAAGGTGGTTCTGAACCAGCAGGCCTATGTGCTGTTCTACCTGCGGTAATGAACTTACGCCCTCCCCAGATGGACTCGCTCCTTTTCTTGTTCTTTTCTTGTACCAGTGGGCCTCCCTAGCCTCGTTCTGTCTAGAGGTGCTTGGCAATGCCACAGCAGGGAAGATAGTGGGCAGATGCCACCTCCCCGGTCATGCGCAATGGACCAAAGGGTCCTCTGGGAAGGACCCTTTCTAGACCAAATCTACCTGGTTGAGTTAAAGCCTCGGGGAAAGGTCAAGACAGGATTCCGTCTGCCCTCACGTTGATGCCACTTTGAATGTAAATGGGAAAGTGTCCCTGAAGTAGCTGTGTGGCCTTTAGATGACTGCCAGCCAGCGTGCCCGTCCTCTGCAGGGAAGCGGTCCCTGCGTGCAGGGAAGGAAGTTGTTGGTGAGGAGCTAAGGCAGAGCGCCATCGGGAGGGGCCTTCCCTTCGGGCTGGTTGTCACCAACCAGGTTGGAGATTGGAGGACGCAGCAGACAAGGCATTTTTGCTGTTTCACACAACTTGGCTGAGTTTGGAGGAAGCTCTGAGAGGTCTCTCTTGCTTTCTGGCACGTTGAGAATGTCATGTTGGAGAGCTCTGACTGTAATTTGCTCTGTGCTCTGCTTACTTTGAGCAGACATCTGAGGCTCGCTGTAACTACTTCACAGCGGTTGAAGGGCAAGGTGGGATTCCGGAGAAGCGGGTTGCGTGGTCAGGTTTCCCTCGGGCTGTTTCTGCCTTTGGCTCTGCCTTTTCAAAAAACGTCATTGTAACCTTGGCTTTAACTTACTCTGGTTCTTTCTCACCTTCCATTTCTGTGATGCCCGTCTAGCTTTAGTAAGAGGATTTCCCTGACTTGTTTTCTTCCTTTGACAGAATTCCAGGGTCTAAGAAAAGTCCCGAGGGCCACATCTCCAGAACGGTCCCCTCCCTTCCCAGACGCCCGAGCGTCGTTCCAGATCACACCAAGAAGAATGTTGGCAACGGGATTGTTTCCTCCCCGCTGACGGGAAAGGTACTTGTTTAAAATGATCCAGGCGGGTGCATGGCCTTTCAGCTCCTCCGCAGACTCCTGCACGCCGGGAGCTTGGCTGCAACGGGAGTGCTTTGCAGGCAGTTTGTGCTGTTTTAGTCAAGGTTATTTCTTAAACTGGTCATCAGCTGACATTGGGTACAGAGAAAGAGGGGGCAGTGATGAGAAAACCTGACCCAGGAAGTTAAAATGATAATTCACAGATATGTCCTGCTCCTTGGGCCAGCTGTCATTCAGAAATGCCAGGACACGTTTGCCAAGCAACTCTTAACCCTGAGCATCTGGGGAAAATATCCTCACGTTTTAACACAGAAAACATGAGTAATTTCTACCAGTGTTAATATCCTGAGTTTGGTATCTAGGCTGTGGTTATGTAAGAGGATGTCTTTGTTCTTAGGCAGTGCACACAGGCATGTTTAGGGAGGGGAAAAGGACACCATGTCTGCATTTTACTCAGATGGTTCAGAAATGTAGTATGTGTCGGTATGTGCATTCGTGTTCATGCATGTATACACACAGGTATCACACATACCCATCTATGTAGAGAGAAAATGATGAAGCATTTGTAGGAAAGTGTTAACAATTAGGAAATACGCTCAAAGTTATCTTTGTGTGCTAAGACAGCTACGAACTCAGTTTTATTAGCAGAGTGGTGAGCAGTTTCCTCTTTATAACACGATTGATCATTTAAAGCTTGGTGGACCCTCTCGATGACTTTCTGTGCGATCCTCTTCAGACTGAAGAGCTGAACCCACACACAGGCAGTCAGAGCCTCTTACAATCTGCAGGGGTTGTAGTCATTTACATAAATCTATTTCCCTTCCAACACTGGAGAAAATAGAAGCTGAAATTAGAAGCATTGGAATTGAAGTAACAATTAAAAAATAACATGATCTGCTTGCAAAGTTGATGGTCACTACAGCCCAGACCAGGAAGCCAGGAAGCCTCACTCGCTGCGGGCGCTCTGAGGGGCAGAGCATTCTGCCCAGGGATGAAGCTGGGCTCACCGAGAGTGTCCCCTGTGTCAGGCACACCTGCGAGGCTACCTCCCTGATCATCAGCAGTTTTATTTTTTTATTTTATTTTATTTTAGTTTAGTTTATTTTTTTGAGACAGAGTCTCACTCTGTTGCCCAGGCTAGAGTGCCATGGCATCAGCCTAGCTCACAGCAACCTCAAACTCCTGGGCTCGAGCAATCCTCCTGCCTCAGCCTCCCGAGTAGCTGGGTGGCATGTGCCACCCTGCCCAGCTAAGTTTTTCTATATGTTTTTAGTTGTCCAGCTAATTTCTTTCTACTTTTTTAGTAGAGACAGGGTCTCACTCTTGCTCAGGCTGGTCTTGAACTCCTGAGCTCAAATGATCCTCCTGCCTCGGCTTCCCAGAGTGCTAGGATTACACGCGTGAGCTACCAGGCCTGGCCAGTTTTGTTTCAAAAATAGTTTTCCACATATAGTGCAACTGGATAAAGTCATTTTTCTTCTAAGTAACAGTGTACAAGTTCCATTGTATATGTAAATGTTCAACAAATGAAGGAGTTTTGCAGTGCAGTAGAAAGATGAATTCCTTTTAGAAAACAATGTTAATAAAGAGTAAACTTTATAAAATGTAGGGGGAAAAAAGAGAAAACTCACAAGAAAATAGAAGTGAATTCTCAGTAAATGTATGGAAGAGGGAAGACTTTGTAAGCTTAAAATTGGGAGATGACCTATCAGGTACAGTGAACACTGCTCGGGTGATGGGCACACTAATAGCCCTGCCTGAAGCATTGTAAAACTATCCATTTAACCAAAACATTTGTATCCTCTTAATATTTTGAAATTTGAAAAAATTGAGGGATGAAATATAGAAAAATTATATATTGGCTAAACTAAAATTTAAATTTTTGTACCTAAAATATTAGAAATAAAAAAGAATAAAACTTAAAATATTTGCAACAAAAGATTAACATTTGTAACATAAAGAGCTTGTTCCAAGGATTGAAAATCACTCCAGTGCACGATCAAAGGATATAAATGTTAAAGTGATAAGAGCCAAAAATAGCATCAGATTATCTAATAGCAAATGTTTTGAAAAAGAAATACACATTCCGATCAGGGAACAGTAAATGCACTTTGGCAGAAAGCGTCAAATTTTGTGAAAATAGTCCTAATCTGGTAACTCCATTTCCAGAGAATGAGCATAGGGTGCTAAGTACAGAAAAAGGTTCAATCTTTTGATTGTTTATTCAACCAGTATTTTTTAAGCACTCACTAGATACCAGCCCCTTGCACTAGTGACGGGGACTGTCGTAGCCAGCGAGAAAGAAGGTGCAGCCCGACGGGGTTGAGGACGGCCCACATTAAGCCTTTAAGTCCAGGGTAACTGTTTTCCAACGTGATAAGTGTTACGAAGGAGGAAGGATACTTGTGCATGTTACTTCACTGTTAATTTCACGGGCAGTTGGAGACAGTGTAGGTTATATATACTAATGATACAGTGAGACAGTTGCTAGTCAAACATTAAGGACATTTGTTGAGAATATAACCTACAAAAATGCTTTGGATTATAGTGTTAAGATAAAACTGGGGTGCAGCTGTGCAGGCCAAACCACTGAGAAGAAAAGACCAAAAGGAGAAAACACTAGTATGTTGATAAATGGTCATGTTTAGGTGATGGAGCTTTCATAACGTTTTTTTCCCTTTATACTTTTTTGTATTTCTCAAATCCTGATGAAAATGTACTGCTTTCATAGCAAAGTGGGCATAAAGGTAGACAGAAACTCATACACACTCAGGTCACTGAAGACTGAGGCCGTTGGCACAAGTAACAGCATCTTTACCGCGGAAATGCTTGGTCTTGGGTTTGCTGGTGGAAGGCCGCGCTACTCTGAGAACAGGCTCTGGCCTCAGGCGAGAGAGCTGCCGTGAGGAAGCCGGTCTTCCTCGGGGGTTCTGACTATGTCTTCTGCTTTGCTGTCCTTCAGCGACAGGACTCGGTGACGACGAAAAAGCTCCACACCACTGAGGAGATTGGTGTGCCCATTTCTAGGAATGGTTCCGTTCCAGGCCTGAAGTCACAGAATGGATATGTTATTCCAAAGCCACCTGTGGGGTCCCCTTCCCCTAGACTGTCCCAAACCCCCACACATGCACCGACCGTCCTGGATGAGCCCGGAAAGAAGGTGAAGAAGTTGGCACCCCCGCAGCACTTTTCCCCACCTCTCAAAACTTCTCAGGGGCCACCTGGTACCGGCACGTTCAGCAGCAGCAAATGTGGGAGCCGAAGGCAGGGCTCCTGGGACGGCAGGGACGCCGCCCACTCTACCTCACCTAAGCTCCTGGCCAGAGCCACTGCCAACGGGCACGGGCCGAAGGGGAGCGACGGGAGCACCGACCCCGAGACGGGGCATTCCAGCAGCTCCAGCCCGGAACACTCCGCCAGCAGTGACTCTGCCAAGGGCCCCCAGACCCCCAAGAGTGGAGCTGCCCCTTTCTGTGATTCTCAGGAAACAAATGGTTCTGTCACTGGTCACTCCAAATCCCCACCAAATGGAGCGGATTCCAAGGTGGTGAAGCCGAAGTCCCCTGTCCTGAGTAGCTCCGCCCCCGAGCCCGCTAGCATCATGTCTCCACCACCCGCCAAGAAGCTGGCTCTTTCTGCCAAGAAGGTGGGTGTGGAGGGGTTTTGTTGCTGGAAGGTGTCGGCAGGGTTCAAAGAGAAGGTCTGATTACAGTTTGGGGAGTGGGGGACATTGTCCAGGGGCTTTGCCCTCCCTTGTTCCAGAGGAACAAAGTGGTTTTCAGGCATTCCTGGTCATGTGCAGGTTACACAAGGGCTGTCCTGGGATGGAAGCAGTAGAGGGTTTGAGGGACGCCTGGTCATCCAGTGATACTTCCATGTGGCTCGTGGCGGTTGGCGAGATGGCAGTTCCCTATTTTTGTAGACGGGAATATCCTGACTGAGCCCCAGACGAGAGCAGGCCCCACTGGGACACATCTAGATGCTTGGGCCGGGCGGGAGGAACCCAGAGAGCAGAGGCTTTGGGGCTGGCTGGCACCTCCGTAGCAGGCAGCTGGCAAGGTGGCAGCGACTCAAGGATGTAATTGTGTTGCTGAGAGTTTTGTTAAAATTTCCTTCCTTTTTTCCTTTTTGTTTCTAACCAAAAACACTTTTCTGATTCTTCTTCTACCCTTCCCCCACCCCTCACCACCCCCTTTTTTTCTTCCTTCTGTTCCTCATCTTTCTTTCTGGGCTTTTTTATTTTTTTGTTTTTATTTTTTGTTACTTTTATTTTCCCTCTTCACTCACGGAAACCTCTTTTAGACCACCAAGTTTTTATTTATGTCGATAACTACAGGCCAGCACCCTGCGGAGGGCGACCGGCAGTGACCTCCGTCCACCTCCCCCCTCACCATCCTCCGACCTCACCCACCCCATGAAAACCTCTCACCCCGTCGTTGCCGCTGCGTGGCCTGTCCCTAAAGCCAGGTAAGCTTCGGGCACGGGCCGGGCCGGGTGCGACTCGGTCTCCCTGCGGCTGCGTGCGCTTGGCTGCAGAGGAGCGGACGGCGCTGTGCGCTGCGGAGGTACAGAGGTGTCCTGCCTGAGGCCCCCTCGTCTGTGGCCGTGTGACAAAGGAGCGTGGGTGGTCAGAGGCAGTCGGTCTCCACAGTCCTGACTTGCCGATGCTCTTTGTGTTTGCCTGCGTGCCACATCCGTGTGGTGACCTGGCCTGGCCTGGCCTGTAGCCCTGAAAGGCCCTGAGTGAGCCTGGGGTCCCAGGAGCCCCTTCAGGGCCGTCTGGCCTGCAGCGCCATGTCGTGGCTCCCCACCAGCACTCCCCAGGCCGTGGTCTGGTTGGGGTCTCTGCCCTCCCTACCTGGGGCTCCTGCACATTCTGTCACTCTGGCAGATGCTTCCTGAAGGTTCGGACCCTTCCCTCCCTGTCGAGGCCGTCACACAGGGAGGGCTTGACCTCTGGGCTGTGTTGAATGGCAGGATGAGAATCAGTGATGGTGGCTGTCTGACGGCTAATGGGGATGTGACAGCCTTTGGTAGCTGGGGAGGAAGGAAAGAACGACGGGTGAGCGGGCAGGTGGGTGGGATGGCTCGGGTTTGCCTTGGCGCTGATGGGTCTGAGCCCACTGTCGCGCCAGTGCATGCGTCTGCCCCTCTCCAGCATCGTCCGGGCCCGTCTGGGTGTGTTCCTGCAGCCTTGGCCACCTCTCCCTCCCTCTCCCTCCCTCTCCCTCCTTCTCCCTCCCTCTCTCCCTCTTTCACACACACACACACACACACACACACACACACACACACACACATACACACACATACACATACACACACACACACACACCCGTAGCATCGATATTTTTGCACATGGGAGGTCCTTAAACGTTTGAAGCATATTGGATATTTCTTCTTTGTTTCTTTGTCATGTAACCTTTTTTGAAAAAATTCCAGAAAACACTTAGAGTGGTATGGTACAGCATTATAGTGCTGTTGGCACAGCCATGATGGTTTGTTCAGGCTTAGATGATGACGATGACAGTCCTGTGTGGTTCAGTGACCGTGTGAAGTAGGTGTGACTGCCACTTACGCACAGATAAGGACGCTGTAGCTCAGAGGGGGGACTTACCTTTCCTGGGGGCTCAGAGAGGCTCGCCTGGCGTGGTACAGGCTGCCACCCCTACGCGAGCCGCCGGTAACCCGGCCTCGCACGCCTGTCTCCCCAGCCTCCCGGCTCCACGCTCAGAGGCAGACAATAGTGGAGGGTGCGTCGCACCCAGACTTACCCTCACGAGGCTCGTTGCCTGCACGGGAACAGCCTGAGCCTTTGGGAGGTTGGAAAGTTAATCCTAACAGGATTTTTTTTAATCTTACCATTTACGGCTTCCTTCCTGTAACACGTTTGTATTAAAAATTTTAGAAATTAGAGTTTGCAAAAATGCTTTGAACTGCTTGGTGACAAGAAACTGCAACACAGAACAATTCTTATTAACTTTGATCTTAAATAGACTTTGAATTTATCATCAGCCTGTCTTTGAAACATACGTGTAATTTATGTATATCTGAGAATCAACAGGGAAGAACCTTTTTGAAATGCTTAGGTGGAGGGAAGAGGTGAGGGTGGGCAGAGGAGTGGCTCTGCCTGGGTCCTCAGTCTCAGAGCAGCGTCTCCCTATTGCCTGGCTGTCCCCACAGGGCTGTGCCACCTGCTCCCCGATCACCCAGCCGTCCACAGCCTCCCATCAGCCCCAACTCCGCGTCACTGTCCAGTCGCCCTCAGCCCCCAGGGACATCGGAACCACAGAGCCACCCCTCCGCCTTGACGGCTGTGCCTCAGGTCAACAGGGACTTCATGTCCCTTCCACACCAGCTGCCAGAGGCCAGTGAGTCCCCCCAGAGGCCCTCTGAGAAGAGGAAAAAGAGCTGCGTGGGAGAGCTCCAGGGGCCAGGCTCAGAGACGTGCCTCCCACAGCACCTCGAGGGGGCCACCGCTGCTCCCACGCTGCACAGGAAGAGGAAAAAGAAGAGGAGGAAGCGCCCAGGGGACACAGCCACAGCCGTCCCGCAGGAGGGGCAGACGCAGGGACGGCCTTGGAGCCCTGAGTGCAGGAAGAAGGGCCAGACGGAGCTGCCTGCCGACAGACCAGAGGACAAGGGCACGCGGCCACAGGTGAATGGCCAGCAGATGGGATGTGTCGTGGGTGGCCACCACGTGAGAAACAGGAAGAGGAGGAGGAAGGAAGCGGAGGGACTTGGTGAAGAAGATGGCCTCCACCAGGACCCACCTTGGCACAGGTAAGGGCATGAGCGAGGCAGCGCCTCTGTGCCTCCCCCCGGAAGCAAGGCACAAACAAAACCGTCCCTTCTCAGGTAGGTGTGGTCTGGACGTGTGGTGTACTGATCTGAACTTCTAAAACGTGAGCATATGGTAAAATGTCTCCTGCAATAAATGGCAGTGGATTGAGGCCGGGCGCGGTGGCTCACGCCTGTAATCCTAGCACTCTGGGAGGCAGAGGCGGGAGGATGGTTTGATGCCAGGAGTTTGAGGTTGCAGTGAGCTACGATGACACCACTGCACTCTAGCCCAGGCAATAGACTGAGACTCTGTCTCTAAAGAAAAGAAAACATCAATGCATTGTTTCTGAAAGTGACAGTGGGATGGACAGCATTGTCCAGATCTTGGCCATCGTTGTATGCACAGGATGGCCCAAGGACCCTGGCCCAGGTCAGGCTCTGCGGTTACGTCAGGTCACAGCAGCCTGTACTTCCAGCTCGTTGGACGCCCCAGTTAGGAAGGGACGTATGGCTGTGGGCAGCAGGCACTTGCAAGTCCACCGCTTTTCCAGCCCCGCAGAGCACGTGCTCACTTGCCGAAGGGACGATGTTGCAGGGGACAGCTGGCCTGCTTTGTGCCCTGGGTCCCATGGGGTGGTGTTTTCTACAGAGTTGGGGGTGTCTGTCCCTGAACCCCTGCTCTGCCTCCGGTTTGCAGAGAGCTGACTGTTGCCTCTGACTTCCCAGCAGCTGCTCTCCCACGGACGGCGGCGAGCCGGAGCCCATGGCAGAGTCTCCGAGGAAAAAGAAAAGGAAAAGAAGGAAGCCAGAGTCACAGCGGGAAGCAGAAGAGAACGAACCTCCAGAAAGCCAGAGGAGCACTGGGCCCCGTGACGCCGCAGCCCCAGAGCCGTCTGGGAGCCACCAGCATCCTGGGGGCTGCGTGGGTACGCGCCTGGGCTTGCAGGGTCCTGGGGATGGTAGGGTGAAGGTACGGAAGACCTGCGGGCTCCGCTTACCTTTGTTCCCCCCAGTCTGTTCCCTGGGGCAGCAAGGTCGAAGCTTCTTGGAGTCAGAGCATCCAACTGACCGAAACCTCCGTAGGAGGAGACTCGGTACCCGTAAGCGTCAGACCTTTCCGTGGACACGAGCAGTGGGTCTTCTGATTCGAGGCTTCCCACAGAAGACTTGGGTTCAGAGTTAATCTTCCTCTACCTCTTCATGTCGCTGGGCCTTCCTGGCGATAGTGTCGTTCTCTTGCTGTTGGGAGTCTGTGGCTGTCCTTGGCACCACCCCCACTAAAGTGTGTTTGGTTTTCTCGTTTTCTTCAGGGCTGGCTGGGGCAGGCCTCAGCAGCCTCTTGCCACAGACACGTCTGCCAAGCGAAGGGCAGAGAAAGTCATCGCCGCTTGGGCGCACGCAGCTGGGCTTGACTGAGCCTGCCCTGCGGTCTGGGGGACCCAGTTATGTTAGTGCATTTGGAGTCAGATAGGACCCTAGAGATTAATTCATATTTATCAAACTCCCAAGAAAGGAGCTGGGTGCGATGTGGTGGCTCACGCCTGTAATCCTAGCACTCTGGGAGGCTGAGGCGGGAGGATCGCTTGAGACCAGCCTGAGTGAGCAAAAGCGAGAGCCTGTCTCTACTAAAAATTTAAAAATTAGCCAGGTGTGGTGGCACCTGTAGTCCCAGCTACTTGGGAGGCTGAGGCAGGAGGATCACTTGAGCCCAGGACTTTGAGGTTGCAGTGAGCCAAGATGACACCATTGTACTCTAGCCCAGGTGACAGGAGACTCTGTCTTACAAAAAAGAAAACAAAACAGAAAAACCTCCCAAGAAAGGAACTTATCAATAAAGATGGAATGGTATGAATTGTATTGCAGAACACTACTGCTGCGCGGTGAGCACTGTGTGTGTTTCTGACCAGCAGATTGTTCTAGAAGAGGCTGCACTAAGTGGCAATAGGCCGTGCTCCGTGCAGTCCTGAGAGCAGGGGAGCCGGCTTCTTAGTGCAGGGCACTGAGGAACGTGGTTAAGCGTTTGCAGTGTGCTGGGACAGTGCTGGGTGCTGGTCAAACGTCCCAGGACGTGCTGCCGAGGCCCTCAGGGCTAACCACCCTATGCCAGAGCCAGGCAGGGACGTTTTGCACACAGCGGGCCGGTGCTCAGCTGCATGGGCCCTGGAGGAGAGCACCCACCCGCTCTGCTCTCGATGCTGAGCACTGAGGAGAGTGGCTGAGTGGAGCTGGGTGTTCCTGGTCTCCAGGCAGGAGAGACGTAGCGTGTCAAGAGCAGGCAAGTGGCTCTGCATGGCCAGGTCCCAGGGCTTTGCTGAGGGGAGGCAGGGGAGGGGGCCATGGACGCCCTTGTGCTGGGGTCAGGGGCACTGATCCCAGAAGTCACTGGAGTCACTGAAGAATTGGAGGCAGGAGAGACAAGGTCAGGTTTTATGCAGGGAGGAGAGCACGTTCGGGAGCTGTGTGTTCATGGGTGCGAGGGGACTGGGCAGGAGGCGGAGCGCTAGTTCAGAAACTGTTTCCAGAGCCCAGTGAGGGTGCTGAGTGCTGTCCTAGCCCAGACGTGCCGGGTGGACCTGCACAGTATTGACAGTGACCGGGTTCTCCCCTGGATGGAGCTTGGGAGCTTGAGGGGCCCCCAATGGCGGCAGTTGGCTGTTCCCCCAGCTCCACAGCGGTGCGCGGCTTCAGGCTGGCTCCAGTAGGTGCGGTGGGTTCCATTCAGAGCTAGGTCTCTCCCCTATCCCCAGCGAGGACTTACAAACCAAAAAACTCCTTATAACCAGCAGTGTGTTTAGCCTTTTTGTTGTTTTCCATCTTCTGTTTTTTCACAAATTGACTTGGATGAGAGCCTTTTCTGTTACATAAGATCTTTGTTAGTATCATTAGTAAGTTTTGCAATTCTGTTACAAGTAAAAATTGTGAGATTGCTTCCTTGTGGTTTATTTTAAATGTATGTAAATGCTACTGTGATTGCAGGGCTGGGACAGGCTCCTCTTGTATCCTGGAACAGAGAGCGAGAATCCGATGTGGTCCAGGAATTGCTCAAATATTCATCCGACAAAGCCTACGGGAGAAAAGGTACTGGTTTTGAGATGGGACTTCTGTTTTCCTTCGGTTGGTTTGTTTCGGAGGGGGGAAGGTGTGGGGTGGATCCTGGTGTGTTGTGAACGTGGAGGGAAGGCATTGCTTGGCTTTAAAAATGGGAAGAGGAATCCAAACGCTTGTTGGAATCTCTTTAAACCCTTGGCCACTGCAGGGGGTTCTGTTCATGGAGGCATCCAGAAGAGCTTCTCCCAGGGATCCAGGAGCAGAACAGGTGGCTCTGGGAAGGCTGGGCCAGGCAGAGTGTTAGAGTCTCTGGTAGGGGACAAGGGGCAGAGTGAAAAAGCTCTTCCAGCCTCGGTAATCCTGGTTCTTACTTGGAGTGTTACCTTTGTGAGTCAGACTTAAGAATGAATACAAGATCTTTGTTCTTCAGAGGAGGGCCTGGGTTTAAAAGAACTGAACTTCAGGGTTGGTGACACAGATGATGATGAAGAGAGTTGCTGGTGGGGTTTCTGTGCTGACCATCCTGTACACATCGTGTCACTCTGTCCTCCTCTTATCCTTTCCTTGTGCAGTTTCACCAAAAGGTGGCACTCAAAAATTTTGAATAATTAGAACAGTCTAGTTGGCAAATGACATTCTTGGCGTCGATCCGCAGGGTAGTAGGTAATCCACAAACATGCTGACACTGCGTGTCTGTCTTGCAGTTTTGACCTGGGATGGCGAGATGTCGGCGGTCAGTCGGGATGCCATGGAAGACAGCAGACTGGCCCGGGCCGAGACTGTGGTTGATGCCTGGGATGAAGAGTTTGACCGAGGGAAGGTACGATGCATGGTCATGACAGTGGGCTTGGTGGAGCGGGTTGGCACGGCTCCACAGGAGCCGAGCAGGGGAGGACCTGGGCTGCTCTGAGCCTGTCCCAGTCCAGCGTGTGGCTGTGGGCCCGGTGTTGGGCCCTTCCTCAGTGAAGCAGAGGCAGCAGGGCCCTCCCACGGGAGGTTGTCCTGGAGAATAACTCTGTGCGCAAGCACGTGAGAGTTGTGTCTGCACAGAGCAAGCTGCCAGTGTATGTGCAAGAAGGAGCCACCACGGGTTAGGTGAGAGCCCTTTTGGGAATTGTGACACCAAATAATTCTTGATGTAGGAAAAGAAAATTAAAAAATTCAAGAGAGAGAAAAAGAGGAACTTCAACGCCTTCCAGAAGCTTCAGAGTAGACGGAACTTTTGGGCTGTGACTCACCCCGCCAAGGCTGCCAGCCTCAGCTATCGCCGCTGAAGATGCTGCTGTGGAAACAGGTCAGTTTCATGGAGGGTGTGGGGGGGGGGGAGGGTGCGTGTGAAATGTGCGTGGGTGGGTGTGTCTCGGGGGGCGCGTACCAGCCAGTTGCAGGAGAGGACCGGGCGGTGTTTTCCAGCTACGGTAAGATGCAATGTGTTGGTTTCCTGCGTTGGACTCGTGCCTGAGGGTGGCAGTGGGAATGGTGGGTCTCATTTCTCACTGTCAGGACCAATGTGCTTTGTCCCCCAGCCTCCCGGAGACAAGGCATCACTTCCTGGATCTGAGGGCTCTGTCTATGGGGACTCTGCTGTCCTGGTACCTCCAGGCCGCTGCACTGTGAACCTGCCATGGTGGGGGTCTCCTGGCACCACTTTCTGCAGATGATCCAATGCAGAGGCTTTTGGGCTTCTGTAGGCCAGGATGTCTGTGGTGACATTCATGACAAACCCTGCAAGAGAATCCCCAGCATGTGTGTCAAGCAAAGATGACAGCACACCTGCGGGACATCTGGAACAGGCCGACCTGTATTCGTGGACAGTGGAGTCTGAACCAGGAGGTGTCTGCCCCACGTCTGGGGCTGTCAGAGAGGGCGAGGGACGGTGTTCACCCCTCCCAGGTGTCTTCCCGGCTCTCAGGGTGACAGACGTGCGGTGGGCTGCTGCTCTCGGCAAGCCGTGCCTTGCTTCTCGCGGCTGGTGCTGCCTCTGAGCACGGCCCTGCCTGTGCCCGCGGGGCCTCTGCGCCTTATCTGTCCTCCGAAAGGAAGAGCCCTGAGGCCACCCCACGTGGCCACCTCTCCCTTTTATGGAATTGGGGGGTGGCCCTACAGTGCACCTTCCCCGTGTGTGACTGGAGACTGGAGAGCAGGGCCTGTGGGGCGGCCCCGCGTCACCCGCGAGCACAGCTGTGTCTGAGGCTGTTGTTCCTTCCGGGCCGTCTTCGCTGGAGCCTCCCCGGCAGCTGCAGCTACCACGGGTCTCACTGAGATGGTGTCCAGGGTAGAATTGTCCATTTATTTTACTACTTAACAGTATGAAACATTTATTTCTGGCCAGGCCTGTGGCTTCCATTAGCAATATGTTTCCTTTCCCTAATACACAAATGCCGGCTTTGCTCAATTTTGTGAGTGCTTTTGAATTTAGACGATTGTATAACTTGAAGATTATTTTTTATCTTGCTCAAGCTGTGCCTGCAAACTTTTAATTTAATAAATATGGGAAGTCCTCGGTGAAGGTGATGATTTTCAAGAAGAAAGACAAGTGGCCTAGTAGTAGCAGAGGTTCAGGAGCCGGTCTGAACCTGCTCCGCAGGTGCACGGCCTCGTCTTTGCCCCTGGGCCGTCATAGGTGGAGGGGACTCATGTAGCACTCGGGCCGCCTGCGGAGCGGCTGTTCTCGGCTGGACACTTTCTGACTTTGTGGCCTCTCCGTGGCACCCCCTTGGGTTGGCGCTGTTTCTGTTCCGCCCCCGCTTGGGGCCTGGGTCCTTGCAGGGGCAGAGGAAGAAGAGCTGCTTTCTTTATATGAGGAGATACAGTCGTTTTTCTGTGTGGGTGGTTCTTTTTGGTTTTTCCTTCCTGTTTTCATATTTCTCTTTTTACAAAAGCTGGGAGAGCGTAGTGATACCTGTGCCTGATCGGGGCAGCTGTCTCTGGTCCCAGCTGCAGGTGACGGAGGGTGCCGGGGGCCTCCTCCCCCAGAGGGCTGACCTGAGTGTTCGGTGGCTCGTACGCTACCATCGTGGGGGACACAGCCACCTTTGGGGCAGGCCTTTCCTTTTCCCCTTGAGGTGGTGACATTCATTCCTGCGGGAACTGTTTGCCCTGCCGTGTTTTTTTCTGTGATGTTCTGTCGTTGAAAACCTCAGTTGTCTGCTAGACCTGATTTTGTCTCCTTTCTTTCTCTCCCTCCTCTCCTCCAAATCACGCTCTTCTTTTTCCACTAGATAATTATGAAACATTTTCCTGAGGAAAATGTATCCGTTATCTCTTGGGCAGTGGTGAGTGCTGGCCTGACCTTCTACAGCAGTTACCACGGTGGTCGTTGAGTCCTTTCCTTCCACAGAAAGCCATCGGCCAAACACGGAAGGGAATCAGTCCGAGCTCTAGGTGACATGTACATATATAAACATAAATGACTAAAGCCTTTATGCTGGCAGTCACCTGGCTGACTTAGGATCTGGGTCTGATTAACTGTGTGCTTGGGGGTAGCTGGAGGGGAGCGGGGGCCCTTGTGCAACGGCCGCCTCCCAGGGCTCATGTCCCCGCACTCACCTGTCCCACGCCCTGGCCGTGTCACCCATGTGCGTGCACAGGTCTGTGTCCCCGGGCACTGTGCGTCCTCTCTGGGGCCTGGGAGCCCCACGTTGCCACGGTCCTGGTGCAATAAACATTGTGCTTTTGTGAGTCTTTCCTGTGTCTGGTCTGGTTTTTGTTTGGCTTTCGAAAAGGCACATCCCAGCCACCCCAGTCTGTCTCCCAGTTCAAACAAGCGGTCCTCTCTGTCGCTCACAGGTGGCCATCGGTTACCGGGAAACTGGTGCCTCCGGCTCTCTGTGGTGGAAACACTTAGAGCAGGTCTTGTTTAGGAATGAAGAGGAATGAAGAGATATACTTAAATTTATTTAAATGCTTATTTAAATTCAGGAATAAAAAGAAATCTTCTGAATTGGTTCACTAAACTTTGTGGGGGATTTTAAGTGAATACTGTATTAAGGAAACTCAATACCCCTGAGGTTTTTTTTTTTTTTTAACTGAATAATGTTTGGATTTCTGCAGGGAAAGATGAGGGAAAAATGACAGATTTTACTTTGAGATTTCCTCACAGCTGGAAGAATGGGGCAGGCACTTGGACCTGGATCTCCCGGGCTTCGCTTGTGCAGACAGGAGCAGGTGCAGCCCCGGGGTTAGTGCCAGTGCAGTCCCCTCCGTCCCGCCACGTCCCAGCAACTTCAGCCACAGATGAGCAGGGGCTTGGTAAGGACATGGAATGTCCTTATGAACTGGAATTCTCTGTTGATACAGGAATTTAACTTAGGCAAGTATGGAAGTTGCTGGTGTTCCACAGGCCTGTTCCAGCCGCAGAGGGGCTGTGGCTGCTGGTTCCCCCTGTCCTGGAAGTTGAGGTCAGGCTGGAGGGGCAGGCAGATCCCTGCAGGGGCGCCTGGTGATCGGGAAGTTGCACTTGGCGAGAGCAGCCCTAGTGGACGGGTGATCAAGGAACTTGATGAGTCCCGGGCAGAGGTGGGTTCCCAGTCCAGTGGCTTCTGTCCTGAGTGGTGCCTGGCAGTTCTGTTACCCGACTCCTGCAGCTGCTCACCTCCCTCGGTGACTTCTCGACGCTCTCTCCACCGAGACACGTCCATCAAACACAGGACACCTTGTCTTCACCCCAGTCACCTCAGGGGTTTGGCCCAGCAGCTCAAAATGAGGACAGCCAGGTAAGAGCAGGCTGGCAAGGCGGCACCTGGACCCAAACCAAAGCGGGATGCACAGGGGGGTTGCAGAGAGCTGGGCAGACGGACGGGCCTTTGCCAGCCAAGCTTCCGGTCACAGTCTGGGCAGTGGGTGGGGTGGGGTTCTGAGACCTGGGAAGATAGGGGAGACCATGGCTTTTTCACTGGTAACAGCTGCCTCCCGGCACGGCTGGTTCTAGGTACATATAAAAGTGCACATGGTAAAGTTCCCGCACAGGTGGCATATGGTCTCGTGGCAGGCCCCACAGCTCCAGGTGGGGCGATTGCTGTCACAGAGACACAAGGGGACCATGAGGAGCATGTGGCGGCTCTGCCTGAAGTGCCCAGGTGGGGTGATGTTCTGAGAGGGTGGTAGGAGTGGGGGTCATGCCCACAGGACTCCTGGATAGCCCTAGGTCCGTTGGCAAAACAGAAGTGCAGGTGTGGCTGCATTGGTGACAGGCAGGAAGAGTTGCCAAGGCCCGATTGGCCTTGCAGACTCCTGAGACTGACAGTCTGCGGACAGCTTGGGGGTAGGGTGGAGAGCAGAGGTCAGGGTGGGGTCACCTGATGGAATCTAGAGGAGAGGTGACTGTAGTCAGTTGGGAGGCCAGGCTGGCTGTTGGTTTCAGGGAGGTGTTTAGGTGGTATTTGCATGTTACCAGGATAGAAAACCCAGGGACAGTCACAGAAAAGAGAAGTGGGCAATTGGCAACGTGAATCTTCCAATTAAGAAAACATCTGGTTGTCTGGATGCCTGGGGAGCCAGGTGGGCGTCTGTTCATAAGCCCTGGACACGCTGGAGTCGTGGCAGTGACAGGCACTGAGGGCCAGTGCTGTGCTGGGCGCTGTGGCGAGAGTCCCTGCCTGGTAGCTTGGACGAGCTCTACATAGATGACGACGCTGATAGAGCTGTCGTGGGCGGGGTCACTCAATGCTGGGCAGTGCATTCGGTTCGGAGTCCTCCTTCCCTGCTGCTGGCTGAGTAGCGGCGGCGGAGATCATCCAGCTGCTCTCGGGGGCGTCTGGTTGCCCATCTCAGCTGGGCTGCGCTTGTCCTTTGGGATATCGGCCCCTGGCCCTCCAGCAGCTGCTGTCTCTCTTTTCCAGTGGTTACTGCAAACGTTTTGCCCTCTGACTGCCCGTGTGCCCACTACTCTTGACAAATGAGTTCTAATCCTGCTATAAGAATTCCTCTCCCACCGCCCAAAAACACAGATCATGGGAAAACCAAGGCTAAAACCAACTCATCTCCATCTGTTCTCTTTTCCCTCCACCCTGGGAGTTCCCAGCACTCATGGTGGTGGCTCATGGTGCAGCAGCACCTGGGGAAATCACTCAGCATTCAGGTGAGCACAGTGAGAATCGCGGGCGACACCTCAGTATGAGCGTTAAAACAAGTGATCTTAGTGGACAGCCGGGACTGAGAGCTGCTGTCCTGGTCCCGTGTTTCAAACGTGGGTGAGCACCGGAGTCCCCATGGGGTCCTTGAGACACAGGTTGCTGGGCCCCCTCGCCCCCTCCCCCCACATTCTGGTTCAGCCCAGCCCGCCTGGGATGGGGCCTGAGAATTTGCATTTCTGACGTTCCCAGGGACAGCAGCTGCTGCAGCTGGGCAGGGACCACGCTGGCTGGCGGACCGGCTGTTCTGACTTTGTGGTTCTCAGGTGCGGGTGGGGCTGGGGTGGGAGAATGAGAAGGAAAGTCCGGTGTAGAGATGGAAGAAGCCCTCAGGGGACTGTGGCTTGGACCGCCTGTTGGGACCTCTGCTGATGCCAGACCAGACGCCAGACCTGCTCTGGAGGCTGACGCTGCACTGCGTGGGGACCCTGCTCCACTACGTCTTCCGTCTCCCTCCTGCATGTCACACTTCCCCCTTCCTTCTGTGAACACACTCGTTTCCCACCCTAAAAAGCCCCATTTTCTTCTGTCCGCTCCCAGTCAGCTGCCCCCCGTCAGCTGAGCTTCAGTTTGCTCTCTGCACCTTCACCCTGTGGAGCCCCCAGACCACTCCCCCTTCATCGCGCTACTCAAGGACGCGATTCCCAAATCTCAGTGGCGCTTGGGCCGCTGACTTCTGCCCAGGGTTTGACACCATTCACCGCCAGCCCCAAGAGCTCTTTTGTCCATTAAATGCGAGTCTGTTGCATTTGACGAACACTCAGTGTGTAGACCGAGCCCAGAACCAACCAACTCCAAGCAACAGATCCCACTAAACGCATTTTCCTGGGTGTCCCCCTGGCAACTCCCTGGCCAGGAATTCAGTGCTCTGTCTGCCCTCCTCCCCCACTTGGGGGCCTCCATCCACCCTGTCACCAAAGCCAGAAGCTCGGTGCCACCCTCTGCCCCTCCCTCCTGCCACCCACACCTGTCAGTTGTGAAGGTCTGGCCTTCCCCCGCCGCCACCACCTGAATCTCATCGTGCGTCGCCATCTTTTCTCTCCTGTATCCAAACCACCTTCGTGCTTCCCGCTCCCCTTCCCAGGACAGTCTTTTAAGACAAGAAACGCTAATCAAATCATTCCCCAATATAAGGTTTCCCACCGCCAAAGAATACAATCTCCTGAAGGCCGCTAGGCAGCCGTCCCACACCAAGTCCCAGGACCTCAGGCCCCACTGAGGTGTTGCAGGAAGCCACCCCCTGCAAGGTGCTGAGATTAGGAACAGGCTTGGGCTCTCCACGCAGTCTGTCTGAAATCATCGCTCACGCTCGTTGCTTTCTCGAGGAGGAACTGCTGCTGTATGTGTCCCCCCTGCAGAAGGATTAAGGTGGGGGCAGGTTGGAGCCGGGTTTGAATCGTGCCCGGCGACCTGTGTTCTAAGGAGTCTGCCTGAGTTAGCACCATGAATTTGGGTCAATGTGTGGTTTTCTCCTTTAAAATGTAAAGGTTAGACTACAGTCACCGTGCCTGTCAGCGGTCACTCGCACTGTCTTGCGTGCTTGTGCCACTGGTTCTTCTCCATCTGCGTCATGTAGGAGGTTGACAAGTGGTAGGGCTCGGCTGCTAATATCCATTAGGTGTCATGTGAGAAACATGCCCTCAGAATTGCTGTCCTTTAAGCAGGTTCTAGATATTTAGGTGGCCCATTGCCATAGGAGGACCAGATTTCAACCCACAGTGTAAGAACACAGCAAATACTTGGTGTGAATGTGTGTAGAGAATCCAGGTTCTTTCACTTAAACCAATGACTTTTCCATGGCCGTTTTTAAATGAGTCAACCTTCAGTCTCCCAAGTTGGGAGTTGGGGTTGTTAAAAAGTACTTCGTGTAGATTTTTGTTCTTATGATGTTAGAAATGGTCAATGTTTAATGTGCTTTTTACCCCCTTTTAAAGGTATGATTCTGCCATTCTCTGTCTTAAGTGGCTCCAGTTAGATATGTCCCCTTGGCAGGGACCTGAGGTGGTTGTCCCCATCCAGGGCCCAGCGTGTACTGGCCACCAGGAAGTATTTGCTGGATGAGTGAATTGGGAAAGCTACTGGAGGGCAGTGGTTTGTGAGCATGTGCTCAGGCTCCACGCAGGAAACCGCCGACCCACCCTCCGCCAGACACGGGCTCCACGTTCTCCTCACACCAGCTCCCCTTTGCGTTGCCTTCTCTGTACCCCACCCCCGCCCCTTCTCTGTTTTTTTTCAGTCGTGCAAACATTTTGGTGAAGCCTAGTGGGAACGAGAGCATTAGCTCCTCTGTTCCGAGTGAATGCCCAAACCGTGGCACGTGGCCAGCTGTCTTTTGGGTGGCATGGGAACAGTTGGTGACAGCTGGATACAATCAAGTTCCATTACAAACAGATTTTAAGTGCCATTGACACACAGAAGAAATTGCAAACTTCAGCAAAATAGAATCCGGGGGTTTTCAAAGCAAGACAATGCCCCAATCCCAGCCTGTGCGAGCAGTTTGCTTGCAGTCTCCGACGAGCACCCTTTCTTCCCCAGCGCACCCCGCATTCCGCACAGTCTGGACTACAGAATCGGCAAGTCCAGGAGAGGATCACTCCCTGGCTGAGCTGCTGAGTCCCCCGTCTTCTATTTAATGATTTATTGCAGACACCTGAATTAAAGGCCTAACCACTGTGTTCAGCCCCAGGGGGAGGCTGGCTTCTAGGAGAGCTGCTGCCCCCTGCCTAGGTCACCTCCTTTTGTTTGGTCTAGGGGAGTCCAAAGGGCTCAGGTAGTGATTGGCCAAGTGACGGCCAAGCTGGGCCTGTTCCTTTTTTTTTTTTTGTGAAGTGGGTGTCCTGATGCATTTCTCAGCCCTGGCTGTCCCCGCTGTCCCCACCTCTGGCGAGATGCAGAGGTGAGGGATGGCTCATTAGGGAGCGGCTGACAACTGTGTTGAGGGAGAGGCCTCAGAGGATGTCTTGATGTCTGGTGCTCTGTCGGCCTCAGCAGAACTGACACTGTGGCCCCGAGGCCCTCCGTATCCACATTTCGTCCTTGGCCCGAGGTCCCTTCCTCCATCTGTTATTTGAGCAGGTGCCGGGTGAGCTGTTGGTTGTTTCTTCAGTACGGGGTAGTGGTGGGGGGTGTCAGTGCTCAGGCAGAGAGGACACACAGTCCTCCCTTCTACGAGACTCGCCAGCTTGCACCTTCTGCCCGGCAGCCCTTCTGCTCACTGGGAGAATGGAAGGGCAAGGAGATACAATTAATGGTCTTAGAAAAAGGACCCAGATAAAATATGGGCATTAGGAAGAACTGGAAGATAATGGTAAAATCCCTTAGCATAGCATCTATATGGTAAACACCCTCTAAAAGTTTTATTGTACAAACTAATTTAAAATACGCAATACACCAAGCATGGTGGCTCATGCCTGTAATCCTAGCACTTTGGGAGGCTGAGACCAGAGGATCGCCTGAGGCCAGGAGTTCAAGACCAGCCTCAGCAACATAGACCCCATCTCTACAAAAAAAAGTTAACCAGGCATTGTGACACATGCCTATAGTCCCAGCTGCTCAGGAGACTGAGGAAGGAGGATCACCTGAGCCCAGGATTCTGAGGTTGCAGTGAGCCATGATGATGCCAACTGCACTCTAGCCTGGGCAACAGAGTGAGACCTTGTCTCAGTAATAAAATAGGTAAAACATGAATATAGAAATTTAAAATTTAACTTAAAAGCTGTGTGCATTAATTTTCTAGGGCTGATAACAAAGTACCACAAACTGAATGGCTGGAAACAACGGGAACATATTCTCTCTGTCACAGTCCTGAAGGCCAGAAGTCTGAATCAGGTGTTGGCAGGGCTGCACGCCCTCTGCAGGCGAGAATCCTGCCTCTTCCAGGTGGCTCCATGTGTTCCTTGGCTTGTGGCCACCTCACTCCGATCTCTGCCTGCCTCTTCACGTGGCCATCTTTCCTGTGTGTCTGTGTGTCCAAATCTCCCCCTTCCTATTAGGACACCAGTCATACTGGATCAGGGCCCACACTAATGGCCTCATCTTAACTTGACTGCTTCTGCGAAGACCTCGTTTCCAAATAAGGTCATAATTAATAGGTACTGTGGGTTAGGACTTGAGCATATCTTTTGGTGGGACACAGTTCAACCCACAGTAGTATGAAAGGTTCTCTTCCCAGAGACACACGTGGCCACCCGTCCCGGCGGTACTTCGCTGAGGGTCCCTGGTGCTTACCCACTAACACAGGAGCCTCAGGAGGTCAAGGCTTTCGGCTGCTCTCTTCATTGTCCAGCTGTGTCCCCAGCACCTTCAACAGTGCCTGGTACGGTCCCCAACCAATATTTGTGGAATGACTGAATATACAAGTATAAATGTACAGCACATATATATGTATTTTTATTGCAAATGATTATAGATCATACACCACTGCTCTGTCCTGGCCTTTTTCAATTAATATAGCTTGTAAATTGTCTCACATTAGTAAATACAGAAATCTGCCTCAATTTTTTTAAAGCCTCTGAGTGCTCCCTTGTAGGAAAGTAGCATCATATATTTAACCTGTTTCCTGTTGATGAATGTTGAGGTTGTTCCTAAAGATGTTTTCAACACCATAGCATATGCACAGGCAAAATATATTTTGAGTTACCTCTACTTTAAAAATTTGATAATTATTTTTTTTGAGATTATTATGCAAGACAGGGGTGGCTAAAGGAGGAGGTACCTCCCCCAAAAAAGGTTGTCAGGTGGATCAACTCTGGGTGAAGCCAGCGTTTCACAGCCGGAAACAGGTCCAGGGCGGATATTTGTCCAGGTCACACAGCTAATTAAAAGCAAATCTGGAATGAAAGCACAATTTCCTAACTCATTTATTTCTTTTCCAGGAGAGGAAATTGCATTTCTTGTTATCTAGAACCAGAGTCATGGCTGGGAAGTCCAGTGAGGCACATTTTAGAGTTGGCCAATAATGAAATAGGCCGATGGGAGGGGTCACGCCTCCCCGATGGGGATTTCCAGGACAGGTCCTGCCGCCTCTTAGGGTCATTGCCAGTGTCCTGGGCTAGGCTCTCCTGGGGCAGCCCCTGGGTGTGGCGCAGTGTGCTAGGTGTCATGTGGTCCCCGTACCATGAGGGTCCTAGAGTACCTTCATGTGGACGTGATCCTGAAGGTCTCAACTAAAACTCTTGTAATCTTTATAGCTAGCATCAAACCAAGAAAGAGCTATGCATCTGGGACTGGCATTTTATTTTATTTTTTGAAAAAGTAATGTATTCACATGTTTAAAAACAACCAGACAGCACAGAAAGACAATGGAAAACTATAAAATGAAAAGTAGGTCTTGACATCCCCTCGTTTATTTTATTATTGTTGTTGTTATTATTATTATATTATTGTTATTTTATTAACAGTTTATTCCTGTTAATTTTTGTGTCCTTCTAGAAAAAACATGTTAATGATATAGCAGCACATGTGTGTATATATATGTATATGTAGTGTGTATACCTATCAGCAAGGTTTTTAAAGTGGACAAGTGTAGTAGTGTATTGGGGATTAAAATACATTAAAAGTACACAAAGATTTTGTGCTCTCGCTACAGATTTTGCTGACACCCTCAGGAAGGAATGGCTGCTGCAGCTCATTCAACAAAGAAAACGAACTCGGGACAGGAGGACCCACAGAAAAGTTTTGTAGTTTCTACTCTCAGCTGGCCAAAAAAGCCCCAGAGGTCCAGAGATCTCCGTGGAGTTCTCCAGCCCGTGTTCTGTGTAGGGAAGGGGAAGCCATGAGTCATTGGAGGGGAGAGGTTGGTTCTGGGAATGCCATTCTGTAGCATGGGGGTTTTCCTCTTTGTCACAAAGAAGAAGAAAAGGCCCCCAAATTTCCCAGTGTCTCCTTTGGCCCCTTCTTGCATTTCTTGCTGTATTTTAAGCAATTATTTCAAAGGGACAGGTATGCTGTCGTGGGGTGGGTGGGATCTAGCATGGCATATGGGAGATGTCCTGGACAGGGACCTACTACCGAGTCCTGCCTCAGCCTCTGTGCGACCCGGGCCCCTACACGTTTTTGGGCATCAGTTTTCTCGTCTGAGAGTTCATGGGGCAGGGTGCTAGCAGCCTTTCCAGCGCATTAGGCGGCTCATCAGTTGTTCAATTAGCAGACACCTACTGAGGACTGGGTAACCTCCACGTGCTCAACTGCTATTGCCCAGGGTTCAGCAGAGGGCAGCTCAACTCGTTCATCCAGCGCGGGCAAACAGAACGTGAGCCGTGCAGGAGACGGTCCAGAAACGTGTGACTTTAAGAGGCGCAGGAGTCAGCTTCACTCACATCCTGCAGTGCTGGGAGGCGGGATGCCCCCTTTGGAACGTGATCCAGGTAAATTCAGACGACAAAGATGAGGAAGTATACGCTGTAAACTTGCGACATTCACACGTAAAGGTTCAGACCGCAGGAATAAGCGAATTACCATGGCTTCTGTGGCCTTCAGCCAAGGCCTGGCCTCCCCGGCAAGCTGTGCCGGGCCTGACGTCAGCAAAGACCACCCTGCCCTCGGTGGCCAGACACGAACCCAGGCCTTCGAGGGCAGCCTGGCACCGGCATTGGCCTGGCCCCGCCCAGCGCACCACCCCCGCGGCTACACCGCCCTTGCGCAACCGAAACCTGCGAGGCCCCGCGGGGGCGGGCGGGGGCGGGGTCTAGGGGCGGAGCCTGCGGCGGACGGGGGCGGAGCCTCTGGTGCTCGCGCTTGCGCAGGCGCGGGCCCGGGAGGTGGCCTAGTGCCGGGGGCGGGGCGCACGCGGGTGGTGGGCGGGGCTCGGGCCGGGGGCGGAGCTCGGGCGGCGCGCGTGCGCAGGCGCGGCCCGGGAGGCAGCCCCGCGGGAGGCTAGGGGCAGCGCGGGGCGCGGCGCGGGGGGCGGGGCTCCGGGCCGGCTGAGGCAAGCGGGGGCGCGGGCGGCGCGGCGGGGCGCGAACGGCGAGCCGGGGCGCGGAGCCCGGCGCCGGCAGCGGCACCATGGAGGAGGACGACAGCTACGGTCAGTGCGGCCCGCGGCCGGGCGCGGACGCCCCCTCCCCGTCTCGTCGCGTCCCCTCGGGGCCCGGCGGCGCCCCTGTCGGCGCGCGTTTCCCGGGGACGGCGGTGCGGGACGCGGAGCCCGGGCTGCGGGCGGGCAGCACGCGGGGCCCTCCGCAGGGGCGGGGGTGGCCTGAGGCGCCGAGGGAGGAGGGTCGCTGGGGCCGGGGTCGCCGTCCGGGGCCGGGGCGCTGAGGGACGAGGGGCGCCTGGCGGGGGTCGCAGGCCGGGGTCGCCGCGCCGGGGGTGGCCGGGGACGCTGAGTGACGAGGGTCGGGGGTCGTCGGCCGGCGGTGCTCGGGCTCGGGCCGCGGCCCCCGCAGCTCCCGGCCGGGCGCGGCGTCCGAGTTGTGCGCCGGGCGCGCTTCTTTGTTCGGCCGGGAGCCCCGGAGCCGCCCGCGCTGTCTGCGGCCCGGAGACCGCACCGGGGGCGGCGCGCGGCGCGCTCCGCGGGGCAGCAGCGGACGGTGTCGGGCTGCTCGCTCCCCGTGCCCCGAGCCTGCCGGCCGTCAGCCGGCGTTCGCCCTCAGGAAGCGAGAGACGGCCGGGCTGCCAGGCGTACCTGACGTGCTTTAGTTAATTTATTAACAGTCCGCTCGTGTGCAATTAAAGAACGCGGCAAACGGAGCGAGAGCGGAACTTTCGTGGCTTGGTAGCGAAGTACAAATACCGCAGAACTTAAACCGCTTGTGTGGCCAAAGGGAACCAAATCCTAGTTTATTGACTAATGGGACGTTTCTTACGCTGTAGGGAGCAGGCTTTGACGTGGGCTAGGTTAAAATGTAAAAAGGGAAGCTTGTTACGGTTTTCTGCTTATTTGTAAGTGAGTCACTGAAGAACTACTTGCTGGTGGGCAGCTTGACACCGGAGCTCGGAAGCGTGAACATTAGGGGTGTGTACCTACCCGATGGCCCCGCGTTACCTTCAAGTAAAAGCAGCGTGTGCTTTCCTTTGGTGATTGAAAAAAAATCACCCACTGGCTGGCCCTAAAGGATTGCTCAGCCCCTCCTGACTTCCCTTGATCTGCCCACCGCGGAGAAGCCTTCACCAGCTTTGCCTGCTGCTCATTTCCTGCCTCCTTTTGCCATTTAATTTCCCTCTGATCCCAGTGTTCTGCCTGCCGGGCTTTCTTCTTGCCCTCTCCTGGTGTTCCTGCGCGCTAGGCAGGCAGGAAGCTATTGGTCTGGTCGTTTCAGTACGGTGACTTCTTTGCCATCAGGCGTGACATGATCTTGTACTTAGAAGAGGGAAATGGAAGCAGGGTGTATTCTTTTCCTATAGCTGCTATAACAAATAACCACACACGTGGTGGCTCAAATATCATACATTTATTATTTTACAGTTCTATAGTTCAGAAGGCAAAACAGGTCTCCCTGGACTGAAACCCAGCTGTCCGCAGGGCTGGTTCTTTCTGGAGGCTGGAGGGGAGTGTCCGTTTCCATGCCTTTTCCTGCTTCTAGAGCCTAGCTGCTTTCCTGGGCTCGAGGGCCCCTTCCATCTTCAAAGCATCTTCAGGTAGCATATTCTCCTTTGTCTTAGACCTCCCACTTCCCTCTTACTAGGACCCTTGAGATTGTAGGGGACCCCATTATAGTCCAGGATGAGGGTTAACAACCTTAGTTCCATCTGTAACCTTAATTCCCCTTCTGCCATGTGAGGTAACATGTTCACAGGTTCTGGGGATTAGGACATGAACATCTTTGGGGCCATTATTCTGCCTGCCACGCACAGAAATGAGAAAGAAGTTTATTCTTCCCCTTTATACAGTTTTTGTTTTTCTTTGAGGCAGAGTCTCACTGTGTCCTTGTTACTGGAGTGCGGTGACGCAACCATAGTTCCCTGCAGCCTTGACCTCCCAGGCTCAAGCGATCCTCTTGCCTCAGCTGACAGAGGCTGGGACGACAGGCATGTGCCACCACACACAGCTGATCATTTCTCTTATTTTTTTTAGAGATGGGTTCTTGCCTTGTTGCCCAGGCTGGTCTCCAGCTCCTGGTCCCAAGTGATCATCCTGCCTCGGCCTCCTAAAGTGTTGGGATTGCAGGTGTGAGCCACTGTGCACAGCCCCTTACACATTTTTAAAACGTTGTCTTTTTATTTTGGAGGAGCTAAAAGATTGCATTAAAGGAGATTCCCAACCCGTAGGGTCACCACATAAAAGTACCTAATGGTGTAAGGTGATCATATGAAGGGTAAGACTCCTACTTCTTTACAGTTCATGGTAGTCTCCAGAACTGTCCATTTCCCTCACAGGTTTTACGGGGAATTTATCTTGACTGGATCCCACATTTTAAAAGGAAATGTTTCCTTGCGTTAGAGCAGCTGAAAAATAAAAAAAAAAAGGGAGATGTGTGGTATGGATTCATAAAGCATATAAAATGGCACGTGCAGAGGTTCCCTCAGAACCTCCATTATTTTCTTCTACACTTAAATCTTAATGTTTGGTTTTCAAAATAATGAGAAACTTTTCCTTACAGTATTGACTTTTTGTATGTGCTAATGTGTCAGCAGTGTTTCCTTTGTTCTGGCACCTGTCCTGCCTTGTAAATTGGTAAGGTTTTATGAGTCAGCCTAGGACACTTTACCACTGTTTTTAGAATTACTTCTTTGGGGAAATGCATTATGACTTCCTCGCTACCATTTTGGCATTACAAAACTTCTGAAACACAACTCATTTATAATATGCTAAAGAAAGAGAGTCTTAGAGTTTCTCTGTTCAATTAAAGAGAATTCCAAAAACAAAAAGGCCTTTCTCTACTGCAATACTCTTTGGTATTCATGAGACAGGGACAATTTGGTTCAAACTGCACATATGTGGGATGTGCCTTTACTGGTTTTTAAAAAACCTGCTTATGGCACTGTGGAGTGCCACCCAACAAACTGTTAACTTACATATATGCAACTATTTGTGCTCAGGAAAAAGAAAAAAATTGTGAAATTAAATTTTGTATACACCTTCTCTATAACATACATACTGTGTATGGACTAATCAGTGTGCATTTCTGTGAAATATTATACAGGGCTGTAAAGACAAGACCACATGTAATGCACTTTATAGGCAGTATTTAAGGGATTTTCCAGAGAGTATTTTCATCCTGCTACACTGTAACGGTCATCAGTTTTGCCTTGAATCAATTATATGCCTCCTTTTAAAGAATAATTTCCATATAAATATTTAAAATGAGAGTCCTTGGAATTTACCATGTTCACAGCAAATGCATGTCTTATTTTTGCTCCTTTCAAGAAGTTAGCTTCATTTGGGCAAATTGTCAACAGAGAATTTCCTATAATTTTTATGTAAGTTTTCACATGAAAAAGAAGTTTATTTCTTTAAAAAGAGAGTCTGCAAAATGTCCTTTCTTACTCAGCTTCTGAAATACCTTAATTTTCATTTGCCTTTGATGTAATCTTTATATTGAGCTCTCAGATTCATTATCTAATGCAAGCAAGGTGGAACTGATTTTAAGTTAGAATATGAGTGTTTTCAGCTGGAGTTGAGAAAACTAGGTGTCAGTTTCTCTGTAGAGGGAGAGTGGTGGGGTAAAGCATTCAAGAAAACAGTTGATTTGCATATAGCAAGAATTACTGAGCTGCAACTGCATAAAAACAGTACCTGCAGTCTCCAGCTTTGGCCCTTGAAAGTGTATGAGGGGATTCTCAGGGCAGGGGTGAGAGAAAGAATAAAAAACACTTAGCACCTGAGGCTTTCAGGATCACTTTTTTTTTTTAAATGAGACTGGTTTTGCTATGTTGCTCAGGCTGTTCTGGAACTCCTGGCCTGTGGGGAGTTATGTTTTTAGTAAAGAATTGGGTCACTGAGGTAGGGGTCATTGTAAAGGATGAAAAAATAATAGAAAATAGAAATAATATAGGGAGGTAAAAATATAGTTTATAAAGAATGGATTTATGAATATAGAAAAAGTGAGAGTGTTTGGGTGTCTTTAAAATATTTTTGTGAATTTTGAGGCCAAGACTGAACTTTTGTATTAGTATTTATAGGTATAGTGATCGGTTGTCAGGGGTAATAGATTTCTATAATAATAGGTAGTTTGTTTTAGGCTTCAAGTTTTTTAAAAGGCTTTTATAGTTCCCTTAATTAATTTTATTTATGTGAATAAATGGTTATAAAATTTTTTTAGGCTAAGTTTTTAAGTTTTAAGATAAAACTAGTATTTTAGTAGAAAAGTTAAAATAGAGACATAGTGGTTTTATATTTTATTTAGTTATTGTGTACTGAGATAGATTTTTTAGAAGTCAAGTAAGAGTTGTCTTTTATGTTAATTGTTTTTAGTTATAGGTGTCTGTCTTTTGGGTGATATGTCTTTGATTAGTTTTCTGTCCCATGGCTCTATGTAAACCTGTTTTGTCTTTTAAAGTAGGTGAGAACCACAGGTTTGAGCCTGTAGTGTCATCTTGGAAAGTAGTTGTTATTGACCATTGAGACGCCCTCCTGAGGCGAGGCAGTTTTTGATATGTGAACTAACACGTTCACATATTTTTTTAGGGCAAAGCCTTGCAAAACTCCTGAAATTATTTCTGTCTCTAATACATTAATAATAATCTAGCTGCCGACACTGGCCTCAATTGATTCTCCCGCCTCAGCCTCCATAGGTGGGACTGCAGGCGGGAGCCACACCTAGCTTCAGGATCACTTTTAGTCATTCACTTCAGTCTGTTCCCCCGTCCTCAGCCCCCTTGGATCACTGGAGACTGGCCGGGTGTCTGGCCGGGTTTCTGTGCATGGCAGGTGTGTGCCGTGAGGACCTGGGGAGAACCAACCCTGTGGTCGTGGACGGTGAGGCGCTCTGGAGCTGGGGTCGCTGCAGGTGCGGATGCGCAGTTCCCTGTGGGCGTGGCTGTGGGGCCGTGCGTGACGTCAGCTGCAGGTGGGGCCTGCCTGTGGAGTTCTAACCCGATTTCCCATGCTAGACGCTCTGGTAGATACTTAAGGGGGTTGATTAAAAAGAGAGTTTCCTCTGTGTCTTGACAGAAAGGAGCTGTACCACAGGCGTAATCTCCAGTACCGATGGTGGGAAAGTTGGGACCAGTTTGCGTGTGTTGTATTCTGGTTTGTGGCCAAAGACCTTGGATAAAAGGAGAATTTGTATCAAAATTATAAAAAGAGCTGATCATGCTATACCATGAACCATGGAAACCTGTGTACGGGTGGCAAGAAGGTAGAACATGAAAAATAATTTTTTTGCCTATTTTTCTTTGAAAAATTTTCTAAAAGCTTAATCGACATTTTAAGAAAGGTGTTCCTGTTGCTTGTAGCTGTGGTTGCCATGTGTTCTTCTCTAAACACTGTGAATAATTGGGCAGGCTTTTTTCTTTTTTTGAGGGTCCCATTACTTTCTTATTAGATCACTGCACTTCCTGCACTTCCCAGTTCTCAGTTGCAAAAGGAAGAGGTATTTTTCATTTCGTAGGATACCGTGCCCAAGAACAAACGCAGCTACTCTATGGCTTTTTATTTCCTCTTGGTGACTCCTGAACTTGAGCAGATGTTTTTAACCCTAAGTTGACCTCTTAGTGAACTCCTGGGATCCTTCTGAGATTGTATGTGACAGTTGTTGTGTATGTGCAATTTTGGAATGTCCTTAGCTGTAATCAGGTTCTCAAAATGCCCTGAAGCCAGGAATCACTAATCCCGTGGTTGCTGGTGTGCTTTATGCCTCTCCTAGGACAGGTGGTGACAGTGAGACTGGCAGAGTCACCCAGGAGTCGCAGCTGGAAATGTTAGTGGTGACGATTCTGCATCAGAGCGATGACAGAGTGATCAGCTTTCCTAAGGTGGGCTCTTCAGAAGACCATGGGGTTCACGGTGCCACTCAGCGCCGTTCCCTGAGCACAGCTTCTGCTGCTCCTGCTCTTTATTAGCTTCAAACTTATCCCTGATTCAACACGAGGAGGAACTGGCCTTTAGGAAATAAGCTCCAGTGTGAATGGGTGGAGTGCTGGTCTCAACCCGGGTTCGCCTTCGTCATCAGAAGGTAAAGTGAGGTGTGAACAGCGGCATGCCCGGGCGCTGCTGTGGGATGGGGAGGGGAGCCCGTTGCATTTAGGAGAAATTTGCTTTTCATCTTTGTGCCTCCACAACAAGCATGGGCTGGGACCCAGCAGAGGGAGGCAGCCCGGCAATGCTGCGGGGATAACAGATCGAACCAAGTTCCACCTGGCAGAAGTTACTGTGCAGCAAGTTTGAGTTTTTGTCTTCAACTCTCCATCTCAAGTGGAAACAAGAACACTTTTCTATACGTTTGAATCTCTACAGAACCAGTTTTCTTTGTTTTTCTGTGGCATGGATGACTTCCGTTGTTCTCAAATTTAGTTACACACTTAATGATTTGCCTTTATTAAAAATAACACAATTATATGAAGTGAGGGCTTTCTTAGAAAATCTGGAACATATGGTTGCCATAATTATACACTTTGTGGTCTTTAAGATAGATTCCCAGGGGTGCCATTAACATGTCAGAGTATAAACATTTTTAAAATTCTTGATGCATGGTGCCAATTTGCTTTCTAAAAGGTCTATACCAATTTACCCTGCTCTTAGCAATGTACGGGTACATGTACCAGTATCAGTGCAAATGTGCCACTGGTGAAGATTAACATTTAACAGCTTTTTTTAAAAAAAAAAAAGAATTTAGTGGTTATAGAATGGTGTCTCATTAAATCTGTTGATTACTAGCTAGCTTGAAATTTTTGTTTCCATATTTGTGTATTATAAACTGGCTATTTAATATGGGATGATGGTTTCTTTATTTATTTAACTGAGATTAACCCTTTTTTATGGCTGCTATCTAACAAGTGATTTATAGGTTTCTTTCACTTTGATATTTTAAGTATGGGGAAAATATGTATCAGTTCTAACTGGAGTTTGGGTCAGATTTTGGCTAATTGTAGTAGTCACTTATTTACCTTTCCTTAATTTTTCTCTTAAAGATGAAAGATCTCTCAACCCATATATTGTCTTATGGCAAAATACAAAATGTTTCCTTTAGAGAAGAAATTGTGAATTAAATAGATCTTATTGGTCTGGGTTATAATGATAAACAGTTGTTTGTGGAATTTTATGGATCACACCTGCTCCTTTCTAAATGTTCCACGTGTTAAAAAAAGGTCTTGCCAAATAGATTTTTTCTCGTATATTTCTTGCATCCATGATTGTTCGGCTACTCACTCTACAGTGAGCATTACAAGGAGATTGCCCTCTCATTTCCAGGGTGGAGACACACATCGTAGGCCAGTGGGGCAGGAGGAGGAGACGTGTGTGTTGTGCTGCGCGGTGCCGCAGAGGTTGGGAAACTTCAGCTTGAGAGCTGTGTGTGTGGTAGAGACTCCTCTCCTTACATCACCCTCCCCTTTCCTGCTCACCCCCCAAGATGAAAGTCTTGGAGAGTGGGCTTCTGAAGAAAAGTCCTTTGCCTGAACCTGCCCATTTGCTCCATTGCCACACTACTGCTTGATTGTCTCTCTAATTATTGTTGCCTAGTTTCAGTTGCAATAATAGAGGCATGGAGGAGGTGGAAAATTATTTAGAAATGTTCAAGAAGTGAATCCCACATCCTCTGAAACTGCTGGTAATGTTGTTTTGCTTCTCTCTTTGCACTGACTGCAGAAAAACACAAGGGTGTTTAGGGGATTTTTATCACTCTTCAATTTCCAAGGTAGTGTGAATTGTGTATTTCTGCTTTTGTGGTAGTGAGATAGTTATTAGCTGTTTTCTGTGATGACTGAATTTTATAGCCAAGGTCAGGATAACCTTACTTATCCGAGTCTTTTCATATTTTCCACCTTTTTTTGTTTTGAGCCGTCAAGGTTTCTATTTCAGAAGCATGCCCTTATCTGGCATTATTACGATATCTCTCTGTATATATGTATATATTTGTTATATATATATATATTTTTTTTCTTTTGCAACAGGGTCTTGCTCTATTGCCCTGGCTAGAGTACAATGGTGTCATCATAGCTCACTGTAACCTCAAACTCCTAGGCTCAAGCAATCCTCCTTATTTAGCCTCCTGAGTAGCTGGGACTACAGGTGTATACGCCACGGCCAGCTAATTTTTTTTTTTTTTGTAGAGACAGGGTCTTCCTATTGCCCAGGCTGGTCTCGAACTCCTGGCCTCAAGCGATCCTCCTACCTTAGCCTCCCAAAGTGTTGGGATTACAGGCATGAGCCACCATGTCCTAACACAATCTATTAATATATTGTAATTAATAATATGGGGCATGAGTGATGGAATTGGTGTAAGGCTATTAAAAAACCTTTCCTCTTTTATGGTAATATCACAGGTTTGGTTTCTGTTAGCAATTTATAGCTGTTTATTCAACAAGCATTAGTGACCACTATACATCATGCAGTCCTTATTGTCACGATGCTTTGAGTACAGAAGGAGGAGACAGACATGGCACCAAGCCTCAAAGTAGTGTGTCAGAGTGGATGTGGCAGGTGTATGCATGAAAAACTTAGGTGAGCCAAGGAGAGCAGTGTCACTCCCCCCGGCACTGGGATGGAACTGGATTGGGCAGGGGAAGGTTCATAGAGGAGCTGGCACTTGAGCTGGATTGTGAAAGATGAGTTGGTGCCAACTAGGAGAAAATGGCAAAGAAATAGATTGTGGGCAAAGAGAACGAGCAGAGGCCAGGAGGTGTGAAGTAGCTTGGCGCCTTTGGGGAGCTGCAAGTGGGTCTGAGTGCCTGGAGAGCAGGGTGTGAGCCGGAGCCAGGGGGCCAGAGACAGGGTTAGAGGAAAGGGGGCGCAGAACCGTGGCAGTCTCAGCGTGTGTTGTTAGGAAGGACTTGTTCTCCGGGCCACAAGGAGCCAGGGGAGGGCTTAAATTGGGGATATTTTATGACGATTATTTTGCATTTTATAAAGATTCCTCTGACTTAGTGTGGTTCAGATTGGCAGTGGAGAGACCCTTAAGGCAGTGGTCCCCAACCTTTTTGGCACCAGGGACCGGTTTTGTGGAAGACAATTTTTCCACTGCTGTGGGGGAACAGAGCTCAGGCGGTGATGCCAGCGATGGGGCACAGCAAAGCTTGAAGCTTGGCAAAGCTCACCAGCTGCTCACCTTGTGCTGTGCACCATGCCCCCCGCCAAACCCGGTTCCTAAGTTTCATGGAACACAATTTTTTCACCGACTAGGGAGGCAGATGGGGAAGGGGAGGGTGAGGAAAGCTCTGCGGCTCGGTCCCTATCAGGCCTCGGACTGGGGGCTGGGGACCACAGCTTTAAGAAACTGTTGCACCCTTCCAGATGAGAGAGAGAAGGAGGGCCTGAATGAAGGCAGTGGGAATAGGAGAAAGGAGAGAGGAAATACAAGAGCAGTGAGAGATACGAAGTTGACAGATTTGGTTGCCAGCATTTGGGAGGGGCATAGCATTGAAAGGAGATCTGGGAAACAGGGTTCAGAGAGGGCCTGGCTTCTGTCTTTGGATGACTGCTTGGAGAGCTTGTACACTGAGGGTGTCTAGATTTGAACACAAGATTTCCGTTTTGGATATGTACTCTGGGGTTTGCGGTACTTACGGAATGTTACGCGAAGTGAAGAGTTACGCAAACTCTCCACTTTGAGAGGCCCATTTAGACAGTTGGATTTGGACCTGGAACTCAAGAGATAATCAGTGCATGAGTGGGAGTGGAACCCAGGAATGGGTGATGCCACATGCTACTGAGAGGCCCAGTGATGTCATTGTTGGGGTACCATGTAGAGGAAGAGGTCTGAAAAGGAGGCTTTGAAGGCAAATGTTGTATAACACTTCAAGCAACTACACTGGTAAATGGAGAGAGAGAGAGAGCGCAGTAGCAGGAAGGTGACACCGAATGGAGAGCTTTTTGTTTTTAATTGGGATATTTAAGATTGTTTCTTGACTCTTGTATGCATTTTGAAAATTATTCTGAACCAGTCTTGAATTAAAGTATTGGTACACTGTGAGTTGTAAACCTCCAGTAGGACTGGGCTCATGTTTCATTTTGTCTGTTTGGGCTTCTGTACCCAGCAGCTGCAGACTGCATGTGTTTCTACAGCCTATTTAGCTTAAGTTACTTTCTCTTGTGTTCTCTAATTCCCTGAAATATAACTTCCAACAGCCCTAATGACTGAAATTAAGAGAGCGTTTCAGTTTTTAGCTGTATTCTGGCATTTTCAACTGCTTACTGGACATTTCCCCTCCGATATTCTATCATCATCTAAAATTCAATATGTCTGAGGCGTGCTGTTGCCCATCTTCATTCACATGTTCCCAAGGACTTCCCTAATTTTTTAACTTTTATCACCATTTACTTATCACCCTAGTTATTCTGGCTTGAAAAAGCATTTGATTCTTTTCTCCTTCTTGCCGTTTAAATTATTTTCCATTTATCCATCCATGCATTTGTCATCTATTCAGACTTTTTTATTTTTTAGAGACTGGGTCTCACTCTGTCACCCAAGCTGGAGTGCAGTGGCCCACTCACAGCACACTGCAGCCTCGAATTCCTGGGCTCAAGTGATCTGATGCTCCTGCCTCAGCCTCCAGTAGCTGGGACTACAGGTGCATGCCAGCACACCTCGCTAATTTTTTAAATTTTTTTTCGTAGAGACGAGGTCTTGCTGTTTTGCCTAGACTGGTCTTGAACTCCTGGCCTCAAGTGATCTTCCTGCCTCAGCCTCCTGAGTTGTTGGGTTTACAGGCATGAGCCACTGTGCCCAGCGTATTCAACTGTTCTAAAATTATCTTCTTTGTGTCAGAGTCTTTGCCTGATACTCAGGCCATGAAGAATTTTAAAAGACAGGCCCTGCTTTCAAGAAGCTCATAGTGTAGGGCAGTTGACAAGTTGAAAAATTTCAAGTGTGCAGCAGGTGCTGTGATGGAGATATCAACAAATGCTATGGGAGCTTGGAGGCTTTCAGTTTTCAGTGTGTTCTTGGTGAAAAATACTTTTGAGTAAACCACCTAACCACTGAGGTCAAATGAGATGGGAGTGTTCCAGAGCATATATTACTGCCATAACTTTTTCTACAGTAGTAGTTAGTTAATTGCTGTGTACCAGGTTCATTGCTGAACATTTTTCATAAATTCTTTTTTTTTTTTTTTTTTAAGAGCTAAGGTCTCGCTCTGTCATCCAGGCTGGAGTGCAGTGGCGTGATCACAGCTTATTGCAGCCTTGAATTCCTGGGCTCAACTGATCCTCCCACCTCCCGGGTAGCTGGGACTATAGGTGTGCACCACCATGCCTGGATACTTTTTCTTATTTTTTGTAGAGATAGGGTCTCACTGTGTTGCCCAGGCTGGTCTTGAATTCCTGGCCTCAAGTGATCCTCCCACCTCAGCCTTCCAAAGTGCTGGGATTACAGGTGTGAGCCCCTGTGTCTAGTCTCACAAGTTCTTATTTATTCCTCACAGTTATCCTGTGTGGTAGAACTAAATACTGTGTCTGTTTTACAAGTGAGGAAATGGAGACATTGAGAGATTGTTTGTGTAAAGTGACACAGCTGACTAGTGGTCCAGCTGGCGTCGGAACTCAGATCTCTCAGAGTCCAGAGGTCTTGATTTTACTGGGCTGCGTCTGCACTGCCCGCTCCTCCTCACTTCCTGTTGTTTCACAGTACTCTCTTCATTTGAATATACTTATACTTTTATGTACCTTATACACTTTTTATGTACTTTCTAAGCTTTCCGTCTTTCTCCTGGAATTAGGGCACAGAGTTCCATGTCTTGATATAGTTTGGGCAGTTTTTTGGTTAAACTTGTGTTGTGGATTATTAGACAAATTAATATTGAAAGGGCTGTTGTTAATCTGAGGGTGGAGACTTGAGGAGCTTGTGGGACCATGCGGTGAAGGTGGGTGGTGGTGGTTTAGAGACCCCTGTTACCTCCCGGGGCCTCTGGCGGACAGGGGCTGGTGCTGCGGCCGCAGGAGCTTTGCAGCCTGGCCTTGGACATGTCCCTGGAGCCAGAACACGTTTTGTGGTTGGGCAACCAGGATTTATGAGAAATCCAGGTAACTAGGTAAAGGTTAGTGTTAGTGATCCTGCCTCTTACAAATCTAGACTGAGCTCACCTCTCAGCCCCTTCCAGGGGCCCTTTGTGGCTAAATATACAGGCTGTTGGAAGAGCACTCGGCAGTGAAACAGGAGAACACTGGCAGGAGAATGGCGTTTCTTCAGGGGAGCTGCAGAGCGTCTCCCAGTTTCCTGCCTGAGACCTGGCTTGGCAGCTTTGTCCCTGGCCAGAGGAGAGGCTGGTTTTTGACAGGGTCTCATCAGGTTTCATCAGGATGTGAGTACCTTGCCGGGGTCACCAAGGGTCCTGAGATAAGACCCCAGCTTTACTGGTTCAAAGTAGAATTTGGGGCCCAGATTCATAACCATTAAATAATAATGCCAATTTATTACTGTCTTTGAAGGATTTTTTAAAAATCAGAGTTTGATCATTGGCTGCTCTCAGCTCAGCTGTGGACCCTGGTTCTCGGGAGCATGTGCTGGGAGCCCTGGAAACACCAGTGTCTTCTTGTTCTGGCCTCTTGGTTTTTGTCTCCTGGTAGGCCGTCATTCTTTCCTTAGGATAACAGCCTGACAGCAAAATCGAGTCGGACATAGCTGTCAAAGGTCCCACCAGTGTCTTGCTTGGAGTTGATGCCCTGCTGGTCTTCTGAATAGCCTACTTCAGGCTCGTCTCTGTCCACACTGACTTTTCCTCTTCTGTTGAAGGGGGTGGTTTCTTCTTCAGCCTGCTCTCTAACTTTGACGGAGACTTCTGTGATTTCCTCTTGTGCCCAGACTGTAGTGACAAAGCATGGAGGAAATGAAATTCTGAAAAGATTCCCAGAGTTAGAATTGAAAGATTATTTTATGGGTTTATAATATCCTAAAAGAAATACAGATTGTACCCTAGACCTTGAGGTCTAACTCTAGAAGGCACCACCACTTTCTGGTGTTCCCTGGTACACACCAGAAACTCCTCTTTGAGTCTGTTGATGCCTCAGGGGGTCTCACTCTTGCTCAGGTTGGTCTCAAACTCCTGACCTTGAGCGATCCTCCCGCCACAGCCTCCCAGAGTGCTAGGATTATAGGCTTGAGCCACCGCGCCCAGCCGTGAGTCCACTTTATTCTAGAAAGTGTTATGGTGTTTGACAAATGTGTTTATCTTGAAAGGGATTAAATATTGGCAGGTTTTTTTTTTTCATGATTTAAAAAAATCCAAAAAGCAGCTGATAGACATCTTGATAGAATGCTGCTTTGATTTGGGACGTGCCCTCAGCACACTGTAGAGAGACAAAAGAAGTGGCTCCACTGTATTAGTTTCCTGTTGCTACTGCAACAAATTATCACAAATTTAATGGCTTAAAACAACATTCATTTATTATCTTATAGCCCTAGAGGTCAGAAGTCTGGAATGGGTCTCACTGGGCTAAAATCACTGTATCAGCAGGGCTGTGTTCCTTCTGCAAACCCTAGGGCAGATCCGTTTTCTTGCCTTTTCCAGCTTCTAGAGGCCGCCCGTATTCCGTGGCTCTCGGCCCTTCCTCCATCTTCAAAGCCAGCAACGGCCAGTTGAGTCTTCCTCACGTCCATAACTCTGACCCGGACTGTCCTGCCTCCCTCCTCCGCCTTTTTTTTTTTTTTTTTTTTTTTTGAGACAGAGTCTCGCTCGCTTTCTTGCTCCGGCTAGAGTGCCGTGTCGTCAGCCTAGCTCACTGCAACCTCAAATTCCTAGGCTCAAGCGATCCTCCTGCCTCAGCCTCCCGAGTAGCTGGGACTACAGACATGTGCCACCATGCCCGGCTAATTTTTTCTATATATTTTTAGTTGTCCTCCTAATTTCTTTCTGTTTTTAGTAGAGACGGGGTTTTGCTCTTGCTCAGGCTGGTCTCAAACTCCTGAGCTCGAGTGATCCTCCCACCTCGGCCTCCCACAGCGCCTCCTCCACTTTTAAGGACGCTTGTGCCCACCTGGATAATCCAGGATAATCTCCCTCTTTGAAAGTTGACTGATTAGCAAATTTAATTCCACCTGCAACCTTAATCCCCTTTTGCCATGTTATTTAACATATTCACAGGTTCTGGGGATTAGGATGTAGACATCTTTGGGGCCATTATTCTGCTGACCACATCCACCCAGTGCTTTTGTCCCTGCGATGTCTTTAGTGAGGATTGGCAGTTTAACCTTTTCTGTGTATCTTTTTCTTCTTGAGGAGATGTGCCATGTGGATATTAAGTATTATGGTGTTGATGTAGACTTTGTCTAGCTTTGTTCAGCATTTCTAGTTTTAGAAGAATGTTCCTAATTCAAAGGCAGGGGAAGGCATGTGCAAAAGCAGCAGCCAGCCTTGACCCTGGCACCCTGCCTTCTGCTCATCAGCAGCCCTTTTTGTCATCAAATTATCAGACCAGAGAATTTCTTGAGTCAGAGGTTATGTTGTTGCTGTCCCTTCTTGGGAATGTTTTAGCACTCTCTTTGAGAGTAAAGATAATTTTTCTTGATTTCAGGTAATGAAAGCATCCCCAAACAATGGATCTTAATAGGAAAAAGGAGTTCATTATTCTAGAAGGAGATACTGGCATGACACTTTTTGGCGATTATTTTCCTAGACATCTGCCTTTCCACATGTCACATGATGGACACCTCATTGTGCGGGGGAGGCAGGCTAGGTGCCATTACTCTTTCACACGTTCACGTTAAAGGATCATTTGGTTTAATGTCCATTCTGAATAGATTTCAAGGATACAAAACCAAATATCTGGCTAAATGCTATTGTTTTTTCCCTTTTCTGCTCTTGCTTTAATTTCTCATTTTCTTGAACATATAAATGTGTGTATGTATAGCATTCTGATAAGAGGAATTTGAAATTCTACTTTAAAACATTTATAGGCCGGGCGCAGTGGCTCACGCCTGTAATCCTAGCACGAGGGGAGGCCAAGGCGGGTGGATAGCTCGAGGTCAGGAGTTCGAGACCAGCCTGAGCAACAGCGAGACCCCCGTCTCTACTAAAAATAGAAGTTATCTGGCCAAAAATAAAATATATAGAGAAAAAATTAGCCGGGCATGGTGGCGCATGCCTGTAGTCCCAGCTACTCAGGAGGCTGAGGCAGTAGGATCGCTTAAGCCCAGGAGTTTGAGGTTGCTGTGAGCTAGGCTGACACCACGGCACTCACTCTAGCCTGGGCAACAAAGTGAGACTCTGTCTCAAAAAAATAAAAAAATAAAAATTTATAAAAGTAATACATACTTATAGTAAAAATCAACTGATAGAGAAAAGCATATAGTTAGAATCACTTGTGATTTTTAAAGTGGTTCTATTGGTCTTGAAGACGTTTGCGTGATTTCAGTTCCCTATATTATTGTATCCCCAAGGTCACTTGATTTTGACACAAAAGAGGTTACACATCACCCCTGCAGCCTAAAGCAGAACTGGAAGAAAATTGTTCCTATCAGAATTAGTTACCCTTAGAGATCCAAAACTTGGAGAAAACAACCTCAGAACAGTTTGAACTCAAAGGGTGGGAAACTGTTCACGTGTGTGAGAATATGTGAGCAGGGATGTTTACTATAGCTCTGCTACAGGAATGAAAACTTGGAAACGGCTTAAATGTCATCAGTAAGGAAGTGATTCAATATATTATTATATATTTACATTACAGAATATTAAATGAGCTGGGCGTGGTGGCTCACACCTGTAATCCTAGCAGTCTGGGAGGCTGAGGCAGGAGGACTGCTTGAGCTCAGGAGTTCAAGACCAGCCTGAGCAAGAGCAAGACCCTGTCTCTACTAAAAATAGAAAAAATTAAAATTAGCCGGGCGTGGTGGCATGCGCCTTTAGTCCCAGCTACTCAGGAGGCTGAGGCAGGAAGATCACTTGAGCCCAGGAGTTTGAGGTTGCTGTGAGCTATGATGCCACCACTGCACTCTATCTAGGGTGACAGAACAAGACTCTATCTCAGGAAAAAAAAAAAAAGAATACTAAATGAGCCTTTAAAAAGTATGGGAGATGTTTGTACAGATGAGGAGGATGGTCCTATGATGCCAAGTGGAAAAACAGGTTGCTCATAAAATATCCTAGTTAGCAAGAAAATATGTACAGACTGTCCCTGACTTAGGATGGTTCAGATTATGACTTTTTGACTTTAGGATGGGTTTATCAGGATGTAACCCCTACTGTAAGTTGAGAAGCATCTAGGATAAACTTGGATTTCAAGAAGTGATGTCATCAGACTTATTTGATATCTGTAACTTTTAGAAAGATATGTGATGCTTTCTGTGAAAAATTACTTTTCACTTCTGTTTTTAAAATCTTAAGGTCTATTGTAGTGGTATTTTAATTTTCTTTGCTGTTACAAAAGAGGATTTTAGATCCTTTTGTAGTTTGCAAGCATGATGATTAGGTTTTCATGCACATGTGTGAGGTGTGCCTCCCTCTAACCTTGTGACGGTGGGTGGCACTTACCCGTCTGATATAAAATAAAAGAAAAAAGGATTTATTTTAAGCTAGTAAAATACTGTTGCATTCTTTGTTAAACTGTAGGAAAAAGCCCTAGTTATCTGGATGAGAGGCCAGAATTAAAACATCAGTGATCAAAAGAGGGAATTAATATTTCTTGAGTTTTTGGCTTTTATAGATTATATTTGTAAAATAACCATGTATTTACGTTTCAGTTCCAGAGAACTTTTGAGTACCTTTTGCAAATGGAGTGGTCAGCTGTCCTAGGCAAATGAACATGTAAAAGTGGTTTGTTTAACCTACCTATTTAAAGTTAGTAATCTAGTAAATTTGGATTAAAATAGTGGTTCCCATATTTGTCTAATCTGCAGATTTACCTCAGTGAATTTTTTTAAAAGCAGTTTATTCTGGGACCCTACTCTAGCTGTGCCTAATGAACCAGGATCCCCCAGGGTTGGATCCAGGAATGAATGAATGAGTACATACAACATACACACGTATATACACATACATCCACATACATACCTGTCCACATGCACACATATTTTTAAAGCTTATAGATTTTGGGACTCTAGATATAGAAGACCCACTCTCGGGAACCTCAGACTGGCACATGGCGCAGGTCGGCTGTGGCTTGGGTTGACTAGACCAGAGATGGTTTCCTTCGTTTCCTGTATTGATTGCATATAATGATTTTACAAGAGTGTGTGCGCCCACGATTGTAAGAAGGGACGGCTGAGTGTTAAATGCATTTCTCCAGCTCTAACTGTCTAGTTTCTGTGGTTTTGCTTTAGGCCATTCAGTATTTCCCTCGGAGGGTTTTGAGCTTTCAAACAAAGGTTTTTAAGAAGAGGCTCAACAGATGAAAAAAACCAAAAAATAACCAACTTTGGATTTTTAAAACTTTTTTTATAGCTACCAGGTGTGTCTACCTACCCACTTTAGCTTACCCAAGTATCTTTCTGTGGTTTTCTGTTTTGTTCCTTTTAAGAGATACCTTCCCTTTATGGTGCACCTGTTGCTAGGCAGCCGCTGGACGGGTGCCAGGGTTAGAGCTTGGACAACAGAGAGGAAGTGACCTAAAAAGATCCTTTCACCTTTCCCGCTTGGATGAAGTAGGGACTTAGCTCGCACTGGGACGTTGAATTTTTTAAAATCATTTGGTTTTTCGATATAATTAAAAATTTTTTTCTCTCTTCTCTCAGTGTTGGCAGGATGAACTTTGTTCTAAGAACCTTACCTAATGTCTGTATAAGTCAGAATGGGAAAATTATAGCAGCTTCTTTCCAAGATCATTTTAAATTCACTTATTCAACAGATACTAATCAAAGACCTGTTGCGAGCTGGGCACTCTGTGGGGCTTGAGCTTTAGATGCGAATAGAGTTCTCAGGGACATTACATTCTAGACAGAAGGAAAACTTTGACCTTTAACCAAGAAAGGGAGCTGATTTCTCCTGATAGTGAATGTGTCATTCAGTTTTATTTTTCTGGTGAATTCAGATGAGGCTTGCTTTCTTCCTTTCTTTCCTGTCTTCCCTTCCCTTCCCTTTCCTTCCCTTCCCTGTCCTTCCCTTCCCTTCCCTTTCCTTCCCTTCCCTTCCCTTCCCTTCCCTTTCCTTTCCTTCCCTTCCCTTCCCTTCCCTTTTTCCTTCGTTTCCCTTCCCTTCTTCCTTCCCTTCCCTTCCCTTCTCTTTTTCCTTCCCTTCCCTATTTTCTTTTTTTTTTTTCTTTTTTGAGACAGAATGTCTCACTCTGTTGCCCATTCTAGAGTGCCAGTGGCCTCATCATAGCTCACTGCAACCTCAAACTTCTAGGCTCAAGTGATCCTCCTGCCTCAACATCCTGAGTAGCTGGGACTACAGGTGTGTGCCACCATGCCTGGCTAATTTTTTAATTTTTTTTTGCAGAGACAGGGTCTCTCTATTGCTCAGGCTGATCTCAAACTCTTGGTCTTAAGCCATCCTCCTGCCTCAGTCTCCCAAAGTGCTAGGATTACAAGCATGAGCCACCACGCCTGGCCTGACAGTTTCTTAAGAGTTAAGTTTTGGTGAAAACGGCCTGCCTTTCCTCCTTGTGAATAATCTTAGTCTAAGTTTTGCCATGTTTATTGAACGTAGACCAGTGGTTGAACTTTGTGTTCCTAACTTCTCAGTGTTCCTGTGTCCCCTTTTGACTGTGAAGGCACAACTGTGTCTCCAAAATGTGTTAAAGATTTTTAAAAATGAGTCCACTCAGATCATGATTCAGTTCTGAATAGATAGGTTTTTAAATTCTTTTATGTTTGTGTAGCATAGACAGTGCTTGTTCCAGGACACCCAGTTGAAAGAAGCTTACACTTTGTTTCATAACTTTGTCTTTTAATACTCTTTTCAAAATGCATTTTTATGGATCATTCATTAATTAGGCCTAATTTTTATTGTAGCCTCTAATACTGTCTTGTGCCTTGGACAAGTATCTGTATTCTCTAAGGACACCATCTTCCTGTAGAATTGGGGTAATGACACAGTTGTGCCTGCTTCGTGGGGTTATCATGAAGGTGGTCCACGCACATCAGTCAGAGGAGTTGATGTCTGACACCTAGCAGGTGCCTGGTGAGTGTCACCATCAGCGCACTCTCAGGGACTTCATGTAGCCTCAGCAGGAAACTAAGCATGCCAAATGTGACATATTAAGCATCTATTAATATAATCGGTGATAATAAGTACATTAATTTCCATTTATCTGTTTGCTACAAACTTTTTAAGTTCCTCCTCCTTGTAAGTTTTTTTTAAATAAACTTCACTGAGATATAATTTACATACAATAAACTGTGTCCATTTAAAATATAGTATTTGATGTGGTATAATCCACAGATTTGTACACTAATGAAACCACTATTACAATCAAGACACAGAGCATGTCCATTGTCCTGAAGAGATGCTTCTTGTCCTTTTGCAGTGGTCCCTCCACCCTCGCCCCATGCAACCCCTGGTCAGTATAGGTTAGTTTGTACTCCCTAGAATTGTGTAGTATGTGAGCGCAGGCATATAATGTATACTCTATTGTGTCTGGCTTTCACTCAGGATGATGTGTTTGACATTCATCGTTGGGGGTGTCAGTTCTTCTTTACTGCTGAGTAGGGTTCCGCGGTGTGGCTGTACTGCGTTTTTTATTTATCTGTCACGTGCGAGTTGTTTCCAGTCTGGCTGTTGTGAATACAACTGCTGTGAGTGTTCATGTAACGTCACTGTGTGGATACGTGTTCGTTTCTATTGAGTTATGTAACACCTGTGACTAGAATGTCTGGGTTGTATGGCAGGGTTTTTTCTTTTCCCCTTAAGTATGTTTTATTATATATCAAATGTAATAGAGGTAATAAGGAATGGAATGTACAAGTGGTATGTCACCAGTTTTAAAATAACTCTTAGAAAAGCTTTTACTGAAGTATATAAGTATGATGTGCAAATCAGTTAGAGATTATTAAAGTATGTTATCATTTCCCATCAATCAAAAAAACCTGGATTTACCTGAAAAAAAAGTGATATAAAACTTTAGTCATAAACTAAATGCAAAAATCTATTTTCTGTTCTTGCACTAAAAAAATCACAACTTTGTACTTCCTTAAAATTGGAGGGAAAGTCATGCATAAATTTGAAAGTATAAATTCATACAAGTGGGCACGTCACTTAAAGCTTGTTTTTGGAGCAAGGCAGCAATCAGAGAAGACAGCATGCTCTCAGAGAGTTTTGTCAGTGTCACATGCACGCGATTCCTGTGCCTTTCCTTTCCGGAGTTTCTTTGTATGTCTGGACAGGCTTCTCCTCAGTGGCTTTGTCCATGACGTTCATGACACATGACCTGGCCTAGCCTCCTTCCTCTCCCCAGTGCACTAGAGGAGAGGATTGCTCTCATGTCAGCAGCCAGGCTTCTGCAGCCTGCCGAGTGACTACACCACCACTGCTCAGAGTAGTAAATCTTCTTTGGGGGGGGGGGGGGTGCTATATATGTTTTAAAGGGATTATTAAAAAATAATTTTAGAATAATTCTGTTGTTCAGGGGTTTTTGGTGAACTACTAGGTAGATGATCTACTTTGGAACTAAAGTTTTAATTAGAGGTTATTCTAATGAGTCAGTGATTTATGTCCCTAAATGAGGTAGATGGCAGGAGTTAAAAGTAATTAAACTTAATTTCAAGTTTAGAGAAATTGGTCTTTTCATAATTATGGTATGCTAAATCACCTATTTAGACCACTTAGTATCTTACTATGTACTGTTTTCTGTCTTAATTGTTATTATTGCTTAATTAACATTTGTTTTCTATTGTTAGATTCCCTAAGGTCAGTGCATAAACCACATGTGATTAACAAGGAATGCCAGCAGGCCTCTGACCCTTTGTGGACAGTCTGTTAGCAGTTGGGGTGACATAAGAGGCTTTGTCCCTTTGTCCCATGGTCCTGGGGCTCCAGCGCCCTTGCCCCACCTTGCCCTCAAACTCACTCATGCATGTGCCTTAAGACTTTGGGAAAAGGGAGAGTAAATCTTTAGGGGAGATTTGGTAACCCTGAGCGCACTCGCTTTTTTTGGATGTGTTCTGTGGGTCTTGTTTCCCAACCAAGATTGTACGTGACTTTTCGGCAGGAACAATCTTGAGCTAAAAAACAAACAAAAAGTTTCATGTTCTATAGTACTACTTATAACTTTGTATTTAATTAGGCATTTAAACATTTTCAATGTAATATTTAATCTGTATAATCACCTGATATGAGGTGTGTGACATTACTTACTGTTTATTTGGTCAAAATACAAATTTATTTGCTTTTGAGGAGTTCTCAGTCTTCTCCATGACCACTGGCAACATTGTTTATGTAGCCCTAGACTTGTTCATTAATAGTAGAGACTTTCCTCTGAATAGGTACTTTTTAAAGATAATTTCTATGATAATCACTATACAGTGCATATGAAAAAAATTTCCTTTACAGTGAGAGAGCACAATAAATAAAATTTCTTTCTTTTCTCCCTAAGTTCTGAACCTACTAGAAATAGAAAAAAGAATCAGAAAATGGAGATCAAACTATTAGGTCATTAAATATGAAATGTCCTGTTTCGAATCAGAAGTTTAGTTTATTATATCTCAAATAAGAAGCAGTACAATTAATCAAAATATGTGCCTAAACTGTCAACACATTTTTGCCATCTTAAAGGTAGCTTGCTTATGCCAGCAGCAAAGAAGGCTGAAATCTCGAAAGACGTTTTCCACAGCTTGTTGAAAATTGAATATATTCCATTGCAAGAAATGGTCCAAAGCCTGGAAGAAGTGCTAGTCAGTTGGTGTAAGGTCTGGTGAATACGGCAGATGACAGAGAGTTTCCACGTCCAGCTTCTGTAGTTTGAGCAGCATTCTTTTTTGTGACATGTGGTCAAGCGTTGTCTTGCAAGAGGATTGGCCTGTCTCTATTGACCAATCTCTGCTGTTTAATAGCAAGCATCCTCATCGTTTTGTCCAATTGGTTGCAGTAGACATCCACTGTGATCAAGTGACCAGGTTTCATGAAGCTGTAGTAGATAATACCAGTGGTGGACCACCAAACACACACCATTAGCATTTTTTGATAAATATTCAGTTTTGGACTGTGTTTCAGCACTTCATCTTTATTCAACCATTGTGCCAAACACTCGTGATTATCAAAAAGTTTCCATTTTTCATCACACTTTACAATACAGTGCAGAAATGTCATGACAGCAAAGAAAGGCAAGCTTCAAGATCATTTCTCTTCTGAGGCTCATTTAATTTATGCGGTACCCATATATCCAGCTTCTTTACCTTGCCCATTTATTTCAAATGGTCCAATATTGTTGGAATAGTAATGTCAGACCTTGCTGCTAATTCACACGTAGGTTGAGGTGGATTTGCTTCCACTATAGCTTTCAGCTCATCATTACCCACCTTGGTCTCAGGTCACCCACATGGCTCATTTTCAAGATTAAAATCACCAGAAGGGAACTTCTCAAACCGTTGACATGCTGTGCATTCATTAGCCACATCCTTCCCAAGCACTTCGTTGATATTTCAAGCTGCCTGCACTGCATTGGTTCCACAATGGAACTCATATTAGAAAATAACACGAATTTTTGACTTATCCATGGTTTCACAAAAATTGCTTTAAAAAAATTTGAAAGATAATCACAAGCCAAAATGTGCATTTGAAGGAATGAGGATATACCTTCACAATAAAATAAATAAGAAGGGTCAAAGTGAAATTTCAGAGATATCAACTGTCAAGCTTAGTACCTTAGGAAATGGGGCATTCCGTACTTAATAACCTAATATCAGCCTTGTAACTGGTGAAGAGAGGGAGATGGATGAGTTCCCCTAACTTCAAGCATCAGGGAGATATGTTGCAAATTTCTAACATAGGTTAAATTTCAACCTGTTTCTTTTCCAGTAATAGCATCTTTGAACCAGACTGTTTGGAATTATCATTTGATATAATCAAAAGCTTTAGGTGTACTACCTATACTCTGATAGTTCCCAAATTTATATAGTCCTCATTATTTATGGGTTTTGTATTTGTGAATTTGCCTATCACTAAAGTTTATTTGTAACCCCCAAATCAGTCCAAAGGTAGTGCTTGCCTGGTCATTTCTGGACATGCACAGAGCAGTGAAAAATGGAAGTTGCTCAGAGCAGGAGCAACAGTTCTTTCCCTCTGGGCATGTGGGAGACCATACTTCTCACTCCCCAGCAGTTGATTTGCTGTCCCTTTTCAGACAGACCCCAAGGGACAGGCTGAGAAATATTTCATGGAATAAATACTCGGTATTATTGTGGGAACACTTGGTATTTCTTTGGGTAATGGTAGCTTCTGCAATTTGAGAACTGTTTCTAAACCTGTAAGAGATATTTTTGGAACTGAAAGGGAATTTCTTTTAGGGAAAATAAACATCTGAACAATGGGTTAGGTAAAAGCCTTGAGGCATTCTTGAAAAAAATCCATTTCAAGAATAGATTGTTTTAGAGTTGTTTTTTTTTCTTTCCTGAAACCACGTGCTTTCTAAAACAGATTAGATTTTAGACTAAACAATGGTTTCTGCTTAGTTTGTTTTAAAATCAATAACAGATACCAAGAAGAACTTTGGACTGGCTGACCGTGGTGACACTGTCTTCTGCCGCCTCTTCTCTGCTCCACACACAGCGTGGGTGTGCTCTGTTCTCCTTGCAAGCGCCTCGGTCACGTGATGGTTTCGTCTTCAGGGTGGTGGCACGGCTCCACTGGTTCAGTTTGCTCTGCGTCAGTTGAGTAGAAGGATGGGTGGAGTACACCGATTTTGTAACATTGGCCTTGTGGTTTTACAGAGAAAGGGGTGATGTATAATTAGTAAGGCAGAAGGATCACAAAGGACACAGGAAGGGGATCTGCAGTGCTCATGCCTCAGAGGTCTCCAAACCCCACCCCGTTTTTTACCTGCTCTTTGAGTTGTCAGAGAACTTTGCTTTCATTGCTTGAATTTCACACCGTGATGAGCAACTGGTTTCATGTTTAGTTAAGACTGGAATTTTTCAGTATAAATTACTAGTAGAATTTGGTTTAAAAGTGCACAGAAAACTCAGTGAATTTAATAATCTCCCTCCCCCCTTCTCCTTACAGTTATCTTGTATTCTCCCAAGTAGCAAAAGTACCGGAAAGATCATTTTTGGAAAGACCAATTGTGTTTATCCCGGATCAGCTGGCGCTTGTTATGCATTACTTTAATGCAGTTAAGGAGTGCACTTTCCTGGTAGCCCAGTCGTGGTTGTGTCTCTGCAGTGACCACTGTGCTTGCTTGATCTTTAAACATTTCCTTTGACCCAGGACTGTGCTGAAACCATCCGTTCCCCACACAGTGGGGTGATCCGTACTTAACACTGAGCTGTGGGCCACCTGCCGTGAGGACTCGGTGATCACATACAAACACATAAAGCCGCTCAGTAGACATTTTTCATCTTTGAGGATGGGACCTGTAGCTCGTAGAATGAGGGCATGATTAGAGGTGAAACTTATCATAAACCTGGGTCAGTGCCCTCAGCTTGTTCCCTACATGTGGGTCAGGGTGGGCGACAGTGAGGCAGGGAGGGGAGAAGGCTCCAGAGCTGTACTTTGAAGAATAGGTAGGATTCAGAAAAGTAGAAAATATAAAATTTATCTTAATCAAAGTGATATACATACATAGTTTTAAAGATCATATACAACACAAAAATTTACATGCATGCTCATAGCAGCATTTTTCATAATAGCCAAAAGGTAGAAACAACCCAAATGTCCATCACCTAATGAAGGGATAAACAGAATGAGGCCTATCCCTCCATGGACGATTATTTAGCCATAGAAAGGAATGAAGTCCTGACACATGCTACAGCATGGCTGAACTTGAAAACTATGCCAAGAAGCCATGTATGGCACTTCAGCAAATCAGTACGTACTTCGGCAAATCAGTAGAAACAGAAAGTAGATTAGTGGTTGCCAGGGGCTGGGGGAGGGGGGGAGGGGCTTGGGGAGTGACTGCCAATGGTATGGGGTTTTCTTTTAGGTGTGATGAAAATGTTCTAGAATTAGATAGTGGTGATGGTTACATAAGTCTGTGAATATACTAAAAACTACTGAAGTGTGTGCTTTAAAAGAGTGAATTTTATGGCTTGTGAATTATATCTCAATTTTTAAAAATTCTACCTTAAGGGGATTCAATATGTTCGTACTATTTTCAGGTTAAAGTCATTTAAAAAATACTGTTAACTCTTCACATAAATTGTGGAGCCTTCTATATAACTAACACTAATTCTAATTGATCTTTTATATTTGGCAGCGCTGCATTAATTTCAGCCTCTTATTTAAAAATCTACCTAGTATATAAACATGTCTTCTAAATAATAGATACAATTACACATTTGCCATCTTGGAGAAAAGAAAAAGATCACATAGAATTAAAAGGGTTATAATGAAAAATAGCAGTTCCCTGCTCCACCTTGGGACCCTTTTCCTAGGGGCAACAATTTTGAATTTTTCTAGCTGTTTGTGACATGATTTACCTCCAAATTTAAAATATTCTCCTGCTATTTCTTGATTGCTAATTTCAGTCAATATCTATTGACTTTCTGTTGATCAGGCTGGTATCAGTTGTTTTTTAACATACTCCATCTCTGCCTCATGCTTACGGATAAGCAGTTATTCTATTCTATCAATTCTGTGTTCTGTCTGCTTGAGTACACCAGTCAGCGCTGATCCACCTGAGCAATGCTCGTCATTTTCCTGCTCAAATCTGGATGAGCTGCTCCTGGCTCTGCTGTGTAGCCTTTGGGTTTTGATGTCCCTTTGGAGTTGTTCTGGGACTACACTATATCATGCCTCTCTGTCAGGTCACTTTTCCTAGGTCCCGTGTCTTTCCTGTTTTTGGTTTATGTTAAGTTCACAGATGCACATTCTCTAGAAGCTTCCTAGTAAAAGATATGGGGGAGGTCTGTGTTCTGAGTTTGGTATTAGAAAATGTCTTAATCTATTCTCACGTGTTTTTTGGATTTGGTATAAAATTTTTCCAATAAAGTTTTCTTCCAATTTTGAGGGCTTTTTTTTTTTGCCCAACACAACGTTCATGAGGCTTATCCATGTTGCATGTAGCCATAGTTTGTTCATTTTACCAACTTATAGTATTTCATTGTTTGTGCCATAATTTAAAACAACTATCTGTTTCATTTTTGATGGGCATTTAGGGAGTTTCCAGTTTTGCATTATTGCTACAAATGCTACTATGAACATTTATATTCCTGTTTCCTGGTATTCACATGAAGGCTGTATCCCCAGCAGCATTTATGGAAAAACTGATCCTTTCCCACTGATCTGTGTTGCCAGCTCTGTCGTGTGTCAAGAGTTATATCTGTGTAGAGTCGTTTCTGGGCTCTGTATCCTGTTCTGTTGGTGTGTTCAGTGGCACCTGTTCTGTTGGTGTGTTCAGTGGCAGTACCACGGTATCGTACAGTACTTAAAACAAACAGCTAAAACCTGCTGGGGTTATGATTTGCAGTGGATTCCATGTGTAGATTGTCTGGAAGAAAATTGACATCTTTAGTAGATGGAGTCCATGTCTCTATGAGCAGTTTCTCTCTCCACTTATTTTCTTTAAAGTCTTTCAATAAAATTTAGAACTTTTTCCCATAAAAGTCTGGCATGTTGTTGATAGATTTATTACTAGGTACTTAATTACTGTTGGTTGTTGATACATTGTGTATTGATTTTGTAATCGGCAGCCTTGGGGAGCTCTGTTAATGATTCAGATGATTTGTCTTTAAGTTCTTTTACCTTTTCTATGTGGACAGTCATACCAACTTTGTGAATAATAATGGTTTCATTTCTCACCTCCTATCCTTATACCTTTTTTCTTGCCCTATTTAATTAGCTAGGGCAGGAGGACTTAATTCTCTTGGGGATTTCTGGTTGGGAAAGATTGGGTTGGTAAATTCTCCAGCACGGTGTGACTAGAGATGCTGACAGTGGGCATCCTTCCTTTTTTCCCAATGTTAAAGGAAAAGCTTTCAACAGTGACCCCTAAAGTGTAATGTTTATCATGTGAAAACATCCTTTTGTGTCTGGTTTGAGAAGGGATTTGTTTTTTTAGTTGTGAATGGTTGTTAAATTATTTGAACACTTTCGCATATACCTGTGTGATATTGTCATAAGAACTTAACAACTAAATCAGTGACATAGCCAAGCCTTGCACTGTCCTGTATGGTAACCACTGTTAAGCACTTGAAATACACGTACACAAAAGTGCAAAACAGTTTATTAATAATTTTGATATTGATTACATGTTGAAGTGGTAATTTTTCAGATATATTGGGTTTAATAAAATATATTATTAAAGTTAATTTCACCTGTTTGCTGTAGTAGATTAATGTGATTACTAGAAAATTTAAAAATACATATTTGGCTCACATTGTATTTTGCGGGGACAACACTGGTCTAGATGGACCAATGTTTGTGTGTGCAAATTTAGTTTATAATAATCACAGCTAATATGTATTAAATGTTTCCTAGTTGTCTGCGATGTTTTAAGCACTTTTACAATAACCCTATGAAGTGGGAAAACTTTGTCCATTTCCTAGCTGAGAACACTACAAGACGGAGAGCAACCTGCATGTGAATCATAGCAGAGGTGGAGCCAGAGCTAACACCTGGGCAGTGGACTCCTGGGCTTGTGCTGGTCCCAGTGACATTTCAGATCATTTCAGCAAATTGTGATGACAGTTGATTAACCATTTAGAAAACATTTAGATTCCCTTTGTCATTCTGTACTTAAAAAAGAAATAAAAAACTACAGATGGATTACAGGTCATATATATGTATTATGTATTAAAATATAATAAATATATAACATACATTTGATGTATAATTATAATAAAATACATATTAGAAAATATACACGTAAATTTTAGAGTGAATATTTTTACACTTTTATTGGGAAGCAACACTACTTCCTAAGTAGGTCACAAAAGCCAAAAGTCTCAAAAGAAAAAACAGTTGACAGACATTAACTACATATAAATGAACTTTTACATGATAGAAGTGCTCATAAGTAAAGTCAAGACAGGTAGTATAGTTGGAGAAAATATTTGCAGCACACATAAGCAAAGGATTACTGTCCAGAGTACATGAAGAATACCCAGAAACCAATCCAAAGACAATAGAAAAGGAGGACAGAGGTGTGAATTCACAGAAGGAACATAGCCACTAAATATGTGTTCTGCATTCCTAACAAGTGGGGCCATGTAAAGCAGCCGTCAGATAATCAAAGTGCAAAAGAGCATTGGTGAGGTTGTGAGGAAATGGAGTTGGGTAGCATGTGGCAGGAGTGACCGGTGCAATCTTTCAGAAGGAACCGGGCTGTGTCTGTCACAGTTGAAAGTGCTCGTGTGGTACACCCAGTGCCCAGGCCTTGGTTTCTGACACCATTCTCCGTTAAAAGGAACCCAGGGATCCTTGGGAAATGGTTGATCCCAGGTCTGGGGCAGGGAAAGTACAAAATAGGCCAGCCTGAGCAATATAGTGAGGTTCTGTCTCTTAAAAAGAAAAAATTAAAATAATTTAAAAAAAAAAACTGAGGTAGACCTATATTCTGACATAGAAAAATCTCTAACTTTTTTTTTTTTTTTTGAGACAGGGTCTCACTCTGTTGCCTGGGCTAGAGTGCAATGGCATCATCACAGCTCACTGCAACCTCAAATTCCTGAGCTGGAGCGATCCTCCTGCCTCAGCCTCCCGAGTAGCTGGGACTACAGGCACACACAACCATGTCTGGCTAATTTTTCTATTTTTTGTAGAGATGGGATCTTGCTCTTGCTCAGGCTGGTCTTGAACTCCTGGCCTCAAGTAATCGTCCTTGCCGTGGCCTCCCAGAGTGCTAGGATTGCAGGCGCAAGCCACCACACATGGTCTCTAACACATATTAATTGAAAGAAGTGACTTGTAGAAAAACATATATTCTTTCATCTTTGTTACATAGAAAATAAAAACCTTTCCTGTAGAGCTATATGTGTATATGTTTGTTAAATACAAAGAAAAAGGTCTAGAATGATAGTATCAAAGTGTTAATAGTGATTTCCTCTGGGGAGGTTAGTAGATTTGGGAGAGGGCAGTAAAAGGGGACTCCTACTTTTTGTATTTTATGTGCTCTGCACCCCTTTTCTCCCCTAAAAGTGCAGTAATCATGTATTCCTTCTGTAATTTAAAAACAAGAAGAAAGTAAGTATGGTATATTCTGCCCTCAATGAGGTAATTCTTTTTTTGTGTTTAAAAAAAAACTCAGGGTGATCATTTAATATCTATGCTTTCTTTAGTACATAACTTACTTTGATGAAAACAGACCAGAATTTAGCCTTTAGGAAAACTTTCTTGCTGGTTCAGGTTTGTAGTTCTTAAACTTGTTTCAGTAGAGAGGAGTTGTCATTTAGGCAATTTCAGAGTTAAGGAAAACTAAAGACTTCCAAGTAGTATGTGTCTCTCTAGTTTCTGTGGAAGGAGCTCACCTCCCATCAAGGTGAAGCAGCTCCAAGGAGAACAGAGGGTGGAGGAGGGTCCCCGGATAGTGGGGAGGGTGGCACAGGGCAGAAGATGACTCCACCGGGCTTCCTGTTGGCAGGTCCCAGTCGAAGTGGCTCCTGCCACTCTGCAGGTGTGTGTTTTGAGTGCACTTCATTATGAGATGGGACAATGATGGTAGGAGGGATGGCCTCTCTACTTGACGGGGGCTATTGTGACACTCAAAAGAGACTCTCTTTCTGTGAAAGTATTTCTGTATTTCTTTGCAAACTGATACATGCTTTTAAAAATTACCTGGTTGATTCTCAGATAGCAGCTGCTGTCTCTATAGTGTGACCTTATTAGGCTAACAGCTTGATGAGCCTGTTTCTTGTTAAGACCTTCCCATCCTTTTGTCTCTGAATCTGCTTTTCCTAGGTCTCTTTTTTTATGTAAACTTTTCCAGGTAGGTTTCCTGGCTGGGAAAGGAATGTGCAGTTCAGCCAACACAAATATTTGTTCTGTGACTTCGGGCGTAAAATCATTTTGAAAGACAGTAGAATAACTAGCCTGAGGATTTGTTTGGGAGAGAAAAGTTGGGTCGGGGGCTAGATTCTTGGAAGGATGGGACTTCATCACACAAGTACAGGAACATGGGTGGGTCTCTGTGGATGATGGGGTCTGTGCGGGGGTCACAGTTGACCAGTTTGGGGAACCAGACAGTGCCAGGTCTTGAGGGTCTCTTATACTGCACAGCTCTGTCTGAAAATGTCCTTCCTCGTCACCCCAGACGTCGGTTTCTCGATCCTCCAAGTTTGTGACCACATTGCAGTATTTGAATCTCTCCAGGTCTCCTCCTAAAGACCAGATAGTGCTGCTAAGATAGTGGATTTTCTTAAAAGTCATCCCCCTCCCCCCACTTTTTAGGATGCCTACTCCAGCATCCTCCCTGCCTCTCCCAGGGACTTTTTGGTCTTCTACACTATGAGCTTGGAGTGCCTTGGGCCTTCACAGCCCGTCCTCAGCCTGGCGCGTGGGATTTGTTTCAGTGCTACCACCGCTGCTTGTGTCCTCCAGCGAGCTGTCATGGTTTGAAGGGGAGGTGCTGTGTTCCCTTCGTCTTTGTAGGCCTGGCACCTCGCTCACGGGGTACTCAGCACCGTTCAATGCGCATCATTTAGAATGAACACGCCATAGAGTCACCTCTTTTTTGAATGAATGCAGAATATTCAGCATATACTTTTTTTTATTGTGATGAGTAATGTGTGTGTGAACACCAGCTAGAAAATGGAAGAACAGTTACTCTAAGGGCATTAGGTTCTTTCAGGTAGAAAGTAGGAGGACCTCAGCTTACCAGATGGTGAGATTTTACCCTAAGAAGACACAAGGAAGTGGGAAGTTTAGTTGCCACATCGTGGGTCCCGGAGCTCAGGTTTCTTCATGGAGAAATGGTCTTTGTCATCACGTCTTGCAGATGTTGCATAATTTCATTAGTCCACATGGTGCAGAATAGAAAGAAGTAGGAGGTTCAGAGAAGAATACAAATGCATTTTGTATACCATAGAATTTTAGGAAAGGAAAGCCTGAATACAGTCTTTTCTGGGGGGTGGGGAGAAGTAACAAGATTCAGACTTCATCTTGTCGGTGATTCCTGTTCTGACCATCTTATTTAAAACTTAATAATCCCTGCCACCCCCACCGTGCACTTCTGATTTCTTTCTTTTCCCCCAGCACCCATCGCTTTCTGGCGTGCTGTTCAATTTATTGTTGACTGCGTATATTGCTTTTCCGGCTGTATCTACCTGTGTCGTATGAACCCACATTGGCTAATACTTATTCCCCGAGTTAGCCAGCCTGTGTGGACAAAGGACAAAGCAATGTTCATATCAGCAACGCCCTTTCAGAGAGTAAGTCCTGGTGAATATTACCAGAGCAAGGCCCACATGAATTGCCTCTTTTCTCCCTGTGTACATTGAAAAGGTGATTGAGTTTATTGGCAGAAAGTCTGTGGCAGCCTCTTAGCAATCTCTTCACTCAGCCAGCAGAGGGCAGCGCAGACGGAACGCGCAGCACGGCACGTTCAGGGCCTCTGACTTGGCTTTAAAGGGCGTTTGGAACCACTGCAGCCACCGCTTCCACGTGTGGTCTGAAGTTTGTTTCACTTCACGTTTATTATTCTTTTTTCTCACTCGTGAATCATACTGTTTCTTCTTCATCTTTATGGGGAAAGATGTGTTTCTGTGTGCTTTAGCCTCAGGAGTATGTCAGATTCCCATTTTCCCGTGTCATCTTGACACGGGCTGGCAGTGATGGGGCCCTGAGGGGCTTGTCCTCTTGCCTCCGGGACGCGGCGGTCACTTGAACCAGAGCCCTCCTAGGTCTTGATGATGCTCCCCGACCCACTGTGTGCCGAGGAGACTGCGGTCCCCAGGAAGTCCCTGCCACAAGAGTCCTCCCTGAGAATCTGAGCCCCTTCTCAGAAAGAACAAAGTTCCAAAATGTACATGAACTCAAAACCACACAGTTTTTCAGTTTTGTGTCATTTTATGGTACTGATAATGGATTTTATTGACTTAGAGAATAAGGTCAGTTTTTATAATGCATCGCCCCTTTCTTATTCTTATTTTCTTGCAGAATTAATGGCCCTTTTTAAAAAAAAATTTAAATAACTTCAAATTGTGTACATAAAACAAAGGGCATGGCTTAGGGTTTTTTTTTTAAACATCTAATTGGTTTTGAGTTTTTCTTTTGATGATAAAAGTGCTAAAACTTCTGTCTTATAAAGGTACCTACTGGCAGATGTGATCAGAAATCCCATATTTTGCTTTACTAGGTACAAGGTGGGCACACGGCAAGGCATGGTAACATTCTTGGAATTCTTTGTGACACATTACATATATTTTTTGTTGTCAAGTCTTTTTTTTTCCCAAGGTCTAATTGATGCTATTCATGTCTGTAAGGAAAAAAAGTACAAATCCATGTTTTTAAGTTAACTAAAGTATAAGTAACCTTTGAAGGAATTTTGCAGTGTTTCCAGGGGTCTGGATTTTTGCCTACAAAGGCTTGGCACATCCTTGTCACTCTCCACCCCAGCCTACAGATGAACTTCCAGGTCTGTGAGGATGTTTGCATGATCATGTGCCCTAAGCTGTCTCTCACTGGCAGCTTGTGAGAAAGATCTAAGCTGTAGAGGGGAGGGCCACCAGGGAGCAAAATGAATTACCCCCAAATTCCAGAAAGGCTTTAGGGCACCCAGGAGCTCTGAGAATGGAGGGTGGGTTGAAAGTGTTCATGGTGGGCAGTTAGGACTCCCAGATCTGCTCTCCATCTCCTGCAGCAAGGCACTTTCTCTTGCACTTTTGGTAAAACGTGAAGATTTAATTTCTGAATAAGGCTGTGAAGGCAAAGAGTTAGTGAAAGTCCATATACTTAATTGTGAGGTCCTCATCCTTTCTCCCTCTACCTGGTTCCCCAAATACTGGTGGCCAGGTTTATAGGCCATACAGCCTAGGTGGGAGATTGGAGAATGCTTCTTCGGGTAACTGGCCCAAGCAAAAAGAACCCTTAGAGCCCTACATGCGGGGCCACTACACATTGCTGCTTTATTGCAATGCTACCCACCAATCTATAGGCCATGCCTACTACACAGAGCTTCTGATCAGGTTGTTGGTGCCTCCCTCTTAAATGTGAAGAAACAGCCATGTTTACTAGACATTTAAGGAAAATCCTTAACATTAACAGGAGAACAAAGCAAACAGAAGAAGTTTGAGGAAATAGGTCATGGAAGATACAGAAGACAGCTTTAGAAACTATATATTTAAGAGTCTCAAATATTAAATTAATGAAACAAGAGTAGGATGCTATAAAAAAGGAGTACAGGTTGAGTATTCCTTATCTGAAAGGCTTGGGACCAGAATTTTTTTGGATTTGGGAATGTTTGCATTATATGTACTGGTTGAGCATCCCTAATCTTGGAATTTGAAGTCCAAAATGCTCCAATGAATATTTCCTTTGAGCATCATGTTGGCATTCAGAAAGTTTCAGATTTTGGAGCATTTCAGATATTGGGTTTTTGGATTAGAGATGCTCAACTTGTATTCAGAGATTAAGAGTGAATTCTTGCAAATTAAAAATAGAAATATGACATTCAATGGGAAGGTTGGAAGATAAACTAGAGAATACTTACTAGAAAGCAACTCAAAAAGGAGATGAAAAGGTGGAGCAAAAAGATGAGAAAAATTAAAGGATCCACAGTGGAGATCCAGTGTCCAACTAATAGAAATTCCAAAAAATGAGAACTGGAAAACAGGAGAATAGGAAACTATTAAAGAATACAAGACTTCAGAACTGGTCTCTCTCTCATGGCTGGCACAAAGTGTGAAAAGACTCACTTCTGGACAGTTCATGAAATTTCACAGCACTAAGGTTAAAGATAAGGTCCTGAAAGATTTTTGAGATGGAGGAAAAGGTCACATAGAAAATAGTGAGCATCAGAAAGGCACCATAACTAACAGCAAGATGGGAAGCTAGAAAAGGTGGGGCTGTTTTCTTCATTCTGAGGAAAAAAATTTCAACTTTAAGAGTTCTATACCCAGCCAAGATGTCAGTCAAGTGTGTGAAAAGAAGCGAGGTATTTTTAGACATGCAAAATTCTAAACAACAATAAAAAATCCACCCCGCCACGTTGTTTCTCCTAAGTTATTAAAGGATGTGCTCTATCAAAACGAGCAAGATACAAGAAAGAAACACAGAATCAAAGAAACAGGATCCGGCATTGGACAGGGTTGAAGGGTGTTCTCAGGACAATGGCTGTGAAAGCAGCAAGAGCAGCCAGATGGGATGGTGGGGGGTGATTTCTGGAGGGCACCTCAAAAAACACGTCACGTGGTATGTTTGAGCCTGCTGGTAGCATTTTATACCTTGGTAGAGAGCCTGGCAATTAATCAGTTATAGGCATAGAAAACTAAGCAAATAGAAAAATGACTTAATGCCTCTATGGTAATTTTAATCATGGTACAGCATATAGCTTAGTTGTGAGCAGTATTTATAGGAATACTAAATGCTGATCTAATACAAATGTATGTGTAACTATGCTGAGTGGGTGTGCATGTTTGTGGGGTAGGGTGACGGGGGGAAGACAAGTCTTCATCCCTGGAAGGCGGTTGGTGTTCTAGAGGCGAAAGGTTGAGAGTGAGTGGTGTGGGCATGTGATTTAGAAACAGGCAGGTAATTAGTAGAAGAAATAGCAAAAGGAGCTACCTCTGTGGAGTAGGATTCAGGGGGTGGGGGTAGAGTTAGACAGGAAACTGTGGTTTTGTGTGTGCTTTTAAAATGTTGTGTGCATGTTATTTTGGCTAAAGGAAAAAAACAGGCAGGAGTGTTGAGAGCCGAGGCTGGAGAGGCAGCAGGGTCAAATCAAGGGGGGGCCTCAAAACCGCCGTGAGATGCCAGACCAGGGTTCAGCGACATGTGTAGATTTGGGTTGAGCAGACAGCTCAGTGGCGGTCACAAGGGGGTGGATCTGGGGAGCGAGACTGGTGGCAGGAGACCAGTTAGGAGTCCGGCACAGTGTCCGTGTGGACAGAGGGAGGGATTAGCGAATGGATGAGGATGACGGGGAAAATTCTCCATCTTCCCACACCTGGAGACGATGATTGTGAAAGTATTTAGTGTATGTTCTTCCTGGTTTATTTCTTTGTTCATTTTTAAAGCAAAAATGCAACTTTATAATCTATGCATTTTGTCACATGATTTTTTCATGTAACAGTAAAAGATGAATATCTTTTTCTACAAAAAAGATCTGTGGTATTTTTCCAATTACCTTTAAAGTACCAAGGAATACTTACAGGTAATTCATGGAAGGACATATGTCCACATTAAATAGACACAACAGAAAGCCCTGATATCACTGTACCACGGAAGCATAGATGTTAAAATACTACTGTCTGTGCATCTAGTTGGCACGTTTTCAGTGATAATCCTTGCTGGGCATTTAGCTGTGGCGAGGCAAGCACTTTGAAAAACAGCTGGTAATGGAAACAGTTATTTTGGAAATTGATTCCATGGCACTTATAGGGAGCCATGAAATAGTTTGAGTGTTTTGACCAACCCTTAAGTTCACCTCTAGGAGTGAAGCACCAGGAGCCAGCTGGAGCTGAGCAGAGGCGAAGGCACAGGACGTTGCCGGGTTATATGGGCTGGGAGGGAAGTGGGGGTGGATGTGCAGCGGTAGAACTGGCTGAGTAAATTACAATATATACACACAGGGCCACTGTGAAAAATGCCGGCCTTGCCATTCCAGCCTTGGGGTTCTTCTAGCCTTCCCCCTTTCCATATTTCCAAATGCCTTTTCCAACAGTGGGAAACCTGGCCCCTGTGATCCTCTGGGGGCTGTGTCAGATGCCTTCCTTTTACCCCCACCTCCACTTCCTCCCTGTCTCCTCCCTCCTCCCAGCCTCTGCCGGAGGCTGCCCTGGACAGAGCACGTCTGCCTGCTTCCGGGCCCTCTGGTTCTCCGTGAGGCTTGGCCAGGAGATTGGAGGGTGGAGAAGAGAGAGGCCCTGCCAGGTGGTGGAGGGCTCACTGAATCCTCTCCCAGTGCTCCGGCCAGGTGGCCTATACATGGCCATCTTCAGCGTCAGCGTGGGCACCTCGGCCCTCTGGCTTGACGATGAGGAGGCCCCCTTGTTGCCAGCCATGGTGCCTCATCACTCCCCCGTGGTCTCCCTGAACTCTGCGTGCACTGTTAATCAATAATGCCCTTCGTAACTCTCTCCAGACTCTTGCTCTGAGTATGTTTCTGTCTCTTTGGGATTATGACTGATGTGGGTATTGTGCTCTAAAAAAACAAACTTTCCCTACAGTATTGCATGAATATTCATGTAAATTGTTTTCTAGTGTCAGTTTAAACCATTACTTGTTTGTATATTCTCATCTTATCCACCAGAGGGGGTGAGTCTGGAATCAAGCATGAAGTCTATTTAAGGCATTTATTAGTTGAAAATATAAAATGTCCTGAGTCAGACACCTGCATGGGAATACTCTAGTGTATGGTTTGGGTACGAGTGGCTGTCAGGTGTTACTTTGTTGGTTTCATGCTTACAGGGCCTGTGCCGGCTCCTGTGTATTTCCCATGTCATCGGCTCAGACACGGCCCTGAGGCCTGGACAGTTGTTCTGGTTCTGTAATGTGCCCTTATTTTTCTAGTTATTTAAAAGTGTACTTTGAGACTTTTTAACAGTTTCTATTTAAATAAATATATTGTAATCTTTCTATAACATTCTGTTTGGGATTGATATTATAGATGCACCTTATTGGTTGGGTGGCCATATATTTAGTTTGCCAGAAACAGTCCCAGCATATGCCGATTGGCTGATGTAATTATTTATAGCACCCACTTTCAATCTCACAAATGTCCCGATATGGACAATAACTTATATAGTCACTTTCCTCATGAGTGAGTCAAACATATAATTTGGTGATTCAGTGGTTAAATGTCTATTTTAAGGAATTTAAGACACATCTCTTCATTATTTCCTTTTTTAACAGTGTTGTTTGTTGCACTAGCTTTGGAGCAACGAAAATCAAACAGATGCCAATATGTGTTGGGCCAGGTATGCTCTTAGGGATGCTTTAAAGGATGCTGCCTGGCTCACATAGCCTAAGGGGCAGCTCTTCTGCTGGGGGCTTATGGGAGCTGGGACACAAACCTGTCCTGAACGCAGCCAGCACATAGGCTGGCCAGGAGCCTAGAAGGCGGCCACCGTGCCCAGTAGGGATGGTGGCTGCTACATGAGCCGTTAGAGTCCCTCTTTTGAGGATATGAACTGGGAAGTTTGGCAAGGAGGAGACACTGAGTAGTGGGGGCAGAAGCTGAAAGTCTCGAGGTCCAGAGAAGTGGGGGACGGGAGGGACTGTGGGTGGATGGGGCAGAGGCTGTGCAGGTGGAGAGTAGGGATCCAGTTGGCAGCCAGTCCCTGCTCAGAAGATGGCAGCTGCATCCTTCTACTTGCCAAGCCAGAAAGCGTGGAATCACCCTTGACTTGTCTCACACCTCACACGGAATCCATTGGCAGGTCCTTGGCTCTAGCTTAAAAGTAAATGTAGCAAGAATCTGGCCACTTTTACTACTTAAGCCTCCACTCTGTCTCCTCTGGAGGACTGTAGCAGCCTTCCAGCTGGTCTCTAGCTCCTGCCCTTGCTGTCCCGGCCTGTTCTTATCCACAGCCAGAGTGGTCTTGTTACCGAGGAAGTCACTTTGCTCTGCGTTGCCCAGAAGCCTGGCAGTGGCCACCCATCTCAGCCAAAATAGAAACCAGAGCCCTTAAAATAGCCCCCAAGGCCCCTTGCAGCCCTCCATCACCCTCCTCACCCCTCAGACTGTCTCTTCCACTCCCCTGCGCTGGCCTCCTGGCTGTCCCCACGTAGCGCTCAGCACCTGGCATGCTGCATCCTTTTCTTCCTTGTTTGTCTCGCTGTGTTTTCTGTCTCTGAAGCAGACACGCCATGAGGACAGGTGTTTCAACTGTTTGGTTCTCTGAAGTCTCCCTGGTGCCTGGCACGCAGTGTGCTCAGTGTGCTTATCGAATGTTTGTTGAATGAAACAAACGATAAGATTATAGATTTGATTATAAAAAAATAAAAACATCTGTAAGACAAGAGACAAAGTTAAAAACAAATGACAGATTCTGAGAAAATACTTGCAACATTTAATACAAATATTAGTAATCTAGAAATTGTTAAGAAAAATGATAACCAGTAGAAAAGTGGGCAAAGGATTTGAACAAGCAATTCACATAGAGCAAGCATATCCCTCAAAAGGTATGGAAAGGCAATCGCCATCACCAGTAGTCAGGTCAGTGCAAGCCGTCAACAGCAATGAGAAACCATTTTCCATATGAGACTGGCAGAAGTTCCGTTTGCTCCGTCAGGGAAGGGGCAGGCACTTTGGCAGCGTCCATGAACGCTGAGTACTCAGACTCCTGATCAGCTGTTCTGCCATTGGGTGTCTGTTCCAGGGAAGTCCTGTTCCATTTGACAGTGGGTAGAAAATAGAAGTGACCTGTCCTCTTGTAAGTTAAGGTTACCATGTATGAATCAGAGCTCACATCAGAAGATAGAAAGGCCAATTTGGGAATCATTGAACTCAGGTTTTCAAATGGCTCAGGGTGGAAAACTTACACTGGGATTTGGTGTGGATGGGGATTGCAAAGGACAAAGCACGCTATTTTGACACACTAAGCTAAAAGGTAATAAGTTGGGTTTATATTAGTTGCTTCTACAAAACAAAGTGTTTTTTAAAAAAGTACATGCATATATATTTATTTAACTATTACTAAGCAAGAAGGAAGCGAGTGGGATGGAACCGCTACCCTTGAGGCATGTCGGCACCTGTGGTCACCTTCAGAGTGTGGCTGGAGATGGTGCTCTGCTGTCTTGCTGTAGATGTCTGTGTCTCTTACTCCAAGATGAGGACCTGGCCAGAGTCCAGCAGGGCCCAGCCCCCTGGAGAGCTGCAGCAGGGGTTTGCGTTTATACCAGGACTAACAGGAGAGGGCGCTGGGAGTCCAGCGGAGAGCAGGGTGCCCAGAGTGGCCTCGGCAGCCAGGTCCCAGACTTCGGGCAAGCCACATGTCCTTTCTGGGTGCTTGTCCTCAGGAACTGGGGATGGAGAGGACACGCACCACACAGGTGCTTTTTGGGTTACGTGAGTTAGGTCACATCAAGCTGGGCACAAAGTAGACAGCACCACCTACAATGGTGATGTGCCAGGCACAGGTTGTTCTTCTGTCACTTGTTCCTTGTAAGTATAAATAACTGAGTTATGGGACCCCTTAGCCCTTCCCATGTGCACATGGGATGCTATATCCAAATCCAGCAATTCTGCTTCTTAGAATCTTTTCTATGGAGATAATTAAAGCGATATGACAAAATGTGTGCACATGGGTATTGAGATTGGCAGAAAAATGGAAACCATTTACTAATAAAAGTCTTAAAATAGGGGTCTGGTTAAATATTATGTCTAGACTGTGAATAATAAAAAATGTGACAGATGACCATTTACAGTCTTGGAAAAACGTTCTATGTATAGGTGGTTATAACAACTCATAAAATATCCAGGGGCGCGTGCGTGCGTGCGTGCGTGCGTGTGTGTGTGTGTGTGTGTGTATGTAAAGAGAGAAAGAGAATAAATATAACAAAAGTCTGGAAAATATACCCTAAAATGTCATTAGTGGTTATCCCTGGGAGATAGGATTAAGGTGTTTTTTCTCTTACCACTGTTTTCTAATCACATATGTATCGTGAACACATCGTGCAGAAAAGTCTTATTTGGTGCAACACATTAGAAATTATAATGAGGATAAAATTAAACATATTGGGAGTTTGGCCCTTGGATGTTTTTTGCCTCTAAAACTTCCCTTGTGGTTTTCGTCTGTGACCTCACACATGCCGTCATGAGTACGATCTCCTAGGCATTCACTTGGGCAATGTGCTGTTGTCTCATTGTGAGAGGACCAGGGGTTCTAAGTGATTCCTTCGCAAGAAATCATAGTTGGCCCTCCACATCCATGGGCCAGGTATGGATCGAAAATATTCGGGGGAAAAAAAGGGTAGTTGAGTCTATACTGAACATGTACAGACTTTTTTTTTTCCTTGTCATTATTCCCTTAATATAGTATGACAATTATTTACATAGCATTTACACTGATAAGTAGAGGTGATTTAAAGTATACAGGTGGATTTGCATAGGTTATATGAAATGCTACACCATTTTATGTGAGGGATTTGAACGTGTGTTTTGGTATCTGGAGTGGGGTCCTGGCACCAGTCCCCCGTGGCTGCCGAGGGACAGTTGTACTAGGAAGCCAAGAGAAAGCCAGCAGCAAGCCCATCCCTTGCTTCGGCCGGGTCTGAGAGGAGACTGGAGGAGCTGCACTGAGCTCGTCTGGCTGCAGTGTAAGACTGTTTCAGGAAGCAGATGGTTAATGTACTCGGAAGGTTGCCTGAGCTTGACTTCAGGAACTGGGTGGTGGCAGTGACTGGGAGTGCCACTGCTTTGAGACTGGAGGCTGATTGGCCAGGCCTGCGGCCAGCCCTTCCCTATTCATTCAGGAAGCAGCTCTGGGCTGTCCCAGTGGCTGGACAGCCCCTCAGGTATCCCTGGGCCCTCCCAGTCATACCCCACAGGAAAACTTGGCTTGGAGTTAGTTACATCTCTCCTTTGAAGGACAGAAAGGAACAAACCTTTCGTGTTGTGCTGTAAGGGAACAAGATGGTCCTTAAAACCGAAGAGGAAGACGGTGAGTCACAGCCCCAGTCCAGGACTGAGGCGGCCTGTGTCGAATGGAGTGGAGTTTTAGGTATCTCTTTCGATCAATATGTGAAATTCTGTGAAGACAGTTTTACTGAGGGGAGGGCGGGGAGAGTTAAGGACCAACCTAGACTGTAGTTTTTATCTTACTGTTTTCAGTAGACAGGCTACATAGTGCTGTAGTGGCTAAGAAGCTGAGGCTCTCCTGGTGTGTGTGTGTGTGTGTGTGTGAGAGAGAGAGAGAGAGAGAGAGAGAGAATAAGGTAAATCATTGTGTTTTTAAACCAGAGGTCCCCTTTCCAGTCTTGCTTTCGTTAGAGTTCCGCCATGGGTGTTTCTTGGTGGATTATTGCTTCGTACGTGGTGATTGTGTCTGTACTTCCTGTATATGAATAACAGTCGGTGAAAAGTTCTGAGAATATCCAGAATGAATCTGATACTAAAACGTAAGAAGTTAGAGACCAGATTGAAAGCACCAATGAGATTCGGGATAAATAATACTTTTCTTAAATAAAATGTAACCAAGGGAAAAGACATCATTAATTTGGTCTTCCTCTTTTGGTATTAGAGTGTTTAAAGCCTCACATCTCTAGGACTTCCTTCATCTGCTCCACACCCATACCGTAAACAGTGGAGCTATGAGTAATGGGATGACAAACTTGGTGGCTTCTAAATCCCAAAAGATTGTGCCAAAGAACTGTGTCTCCAAGCACCCTAGGTCAGCACAGGAGTTTGTGTGTGGATGTGCGTGTATTTCGTTGCGGTGCCTTCATCAGATGGCAATGTTTTCATGCCGCACAACAAAATAGAAGAATGTGTGCTGATTTGTAGCTGGTAATCAGTGATACCAGTAAGTTTGAAATGAACATTAGACTACATTTCAAGGTGAATCTTGTGAAAGTTATAATACTTTTGGGCAATCCTTTTTATGCTTTTCCTATAAAACACAGATTTTAAAGTCTCACGTCTAAGTGCAGGTGATCATGGACAGTGGCTGTGAGGTGACTCGGAAAGCTGTACCGTGTGTGAAAGACTTTGAGAGAGAAGGACTTACAGGTGTTTGGGGTGACTCGTTTGCATTTGAACCAGGGCGCAGTAGTGAGGGGCAGTTCCAGGCCAGGCTGACCTGCCCACATGGGTGTTTTGGTGTCTGAAAGATAAGTCTACACAGGCCAAGGTCTTTATTTCCAGAGGGAACACTTGTGAGAATGGCAGAGGATACTGTACTGATTGTGTTGGGACAGTGGGTACGCCAGGCCTGGCCATGGTCCCTCACGCTGACTTGCTTCTGGTGGTTCTGGTGAGCCCAACGTCAGACCCACTGGAGGTGCTGTTTGATAATCCCTGCAGAGTCTAAGTCAGAGGGCTCATATGTCCTCGGCCCCTGACCATCCTAGAGGCTTTAAAATTCAACATAAACTGCCCGTATGGGTACATTTGATTCCATGGTAGGCGTAATGGGTCTGGGACATGATTTGGGGCAGGGACTTTAGAGATTGGATTGCTGAACAACTTTGCTTTGATTAAGTAACCTGAAAGAGCCGGTGCCTCTCCACTTCCCTCACCCCATCCTGGGGTGTTGTCTGTTTGAGGCAGTAGGGGGACAGCATTGCCCTTCCAACCACTGCTGAAATAGATGCCCTAGGTACTTAGAGGAGAGAATGGCGTTTAATCAGGGGTGAGAGTGAAGAGAACAAATGGAGTTTTCCCTGGCAGGTCCCCAAGATCCCAGGGGAAGATAGAAGTTAAGTGTCAGCATTTTGCTCCTCCTAGAGGTGCTTTTACTAGATCTACTGCCCTGAAGAGCACACCTAATAAAGGGTGGGTGGAGCTTTTGAAAATATTCTTTAAGGAGGTCATACTCTTTCCTGTTGTGCTAATCTCAAACCCGTGATCCTTAAGTCAAAAACGTTGCTTTCTGTTTCCATCCTTACCTGGTGCATACAGTTGTCCATTTTCATTCCAGTATTGCGTGTGTATGTATAGGTGAGAATTAACCAGTGTAATTAATTGGGCACTGTTTTCTTAACTGCTATACATTGCTGTTTAATCTTGTCTTTTTTAACAGTTAGTTCCCCTTGATTTGCCTTTGAACCCTCTCTTTGGGATGAAATCCAAACTCCTTGGTGTGGGCCCTGAGGCGCTTCACAGGCATATGCTAAGCCCTCTTCCTGGTGCCACCTGTGCCCTGGGCCTGACCTGTGATGTGGCCGTTGTCCCTGACTCCCAGTCACTCCCCAGCCACCTCACCTTGCTTGGTGTGCGCCATTTTCTCTGATTCTCCTTTGGGGGACTCTGTTGGTCCTTCAAGTCCTGACGCAGAGGCTGGCCCCTCTCTGAAGCCTCTGGGCGTGCCTCGGCGTTCTTTGGTGCTTGGTGGCCTGGTGTGTTGCTGTTACGGGCTTACACACCTCTCCCCACTGGCCTTCACACTCCACGCGGGGCAGGGACTGGATCTATTTAAATCCCAGCTCCAAGCACAGGCTGCGCCTGTGGCAGATGCTCAGTAAATGCTGAGCTGAAGTAAATCCGTGTACCCCAGTAAGAGAAAAGACAGAGCGGAGGACGCCGCCAGTGACCCCGAGTGTGAGTGGGCCCTGCCTGTTGGCGGCTTACCTTAGGTAGATTAGTTATGACTTGTTGAGCCTTTTACCTCATCTGTAAACTGATGGGAACAGTGCATCGTTTAATGTCAGGAAATTTTCAGAGTTTATAGTTGAGCTATGCTGTAAAGTTAAGAAAAATGGAAATGAAAAACTATTTTAAGCTATAAGATACCATATGAGTATAAAATAGTATTGTTTATAGGAAAATATGTCAAATAGAATTAAGTATAGTGCCTCTCTAGTGGGACATCGGATTTTCAGGTTGCAACTAAAATATCCTTGATATTAACTTTCTGCATTTTCCTGTTCTTTTACTGCATTCATTGTGATTGTGCTAGCCTGGAGTTGGACAGTTGCTTAGGTTGAGGTATTAGCAGGAACACCCGAGGCACTGTAACTATAAATGAATATCCCCTTAGATATTGCTCACTCTCTTCCTTATGGATTGGGTTTGTATTTTGCAGAATCAAAAATGGTTACATCTTTATTTTTAAGCAGGAGCATGTTTGGCATTGTATGAAGTACACATCATAGCAAGAAACCTGCATCACCATCTGCTGTGACAAGTTTTGAAGGGGACTTGCTCTGGTTTGAATTTTAAAGGCTTTCCTACTGAGCATCCCGGAGATGAATTCTTGTGGTGTTGCACAGAGTTAGAACTGTCCTTTCTTCTTAATGAAGGCAGTGAATAAAAACAAGGGCTTGGATTTTGCCCCTCTGAAAGAAGTTGAGTTTTCTCCATTGTCTGAGGCTTCCTGTTGCCTGCCAGGTCTTCTCTTAGTTATGGGATATATTAATACTAATAAAAGCATAGGAGTGGCTGTGGGTGGTCATGACCCAAAGTCCAGCTGGACAGGAGGAATGTGGAAGGCAGCAGGTGGAATTTTCTAAGAAGCCAGTATTAGTGGGAAAAAAAGGCAGGTGTTGTGGGTCTTGGCAAGCAAGGATCTGAGGTAGTAAGAGCCTTTCTCAGCCTGCAGAGGAGTCAGCTGAGGTGAGGACAAAGTCAGGTCCTGTAGGTCCAGGTAGGAGTCAGAGATGGGGCAGGAGTGGCCTGAGGAAACAGGAGACATTTCAGTTTTTGTTCAGCCCTGCCTGTGGTTCAGGAAGGCTTGCTGGAGTATGTTTGTGGCTGGGGGCCGACAGAACCTACATAAAGTTTACTGCTGGTTAAATCACAGATGGAGGGCTAGACCTTCTGGAATTTTTTTATAGTATCCATCTCTCATTTTTCTCT